>NC_079556.1:20904575-21252075 GCF_015846415.1 Triplophysa dalaica
CTTTTTAAAGTCTTACGGTGCGTCGACAGTTTGTCTATGTGCCAGAATGCGCACATGCACGAGCGCGCGCACGTGTCCGTGTGGCAGATAAACTGAAACTGCTGCAGGATTTCTGTGGCTTCTCGAGGATACACATCCTTCATAAGGCTCTTACTCTGAGAGTCCAAGATACAAAATAATAACAATAATTAATAATAATAAAATAAAAAAATGTATAAAAGCAACACAATCCAGTGCTTGGGTAATTCAAACAACGAACTCCACCTACAGGTTCATTCATTCAGTCATTCATTCATTCTTGGGGCAAAACGATCAAATGCAGGAGAACGACACAGGAGGGTTCGGAAAACAGATTCGGCTTCAGTCGGCAGCGTGTCAGTGACAGAGCAGGAATCAGTCAGTCTTCAGTGCTCTGTAACAGGGTTGATTGATGGAGTCACGTGACGTCAGCGATAGGAGCGTCTCTGCTTCAGGGGAACGACACGCACGCACACGCACACACACAGTGTGAAAACGCGTTTACTCTAAAACTAACTCATGAAACAAATCAAGTGATCGAGTGATACAAATGTACAAGCTTCCATTACTGTCTATGCTTTTATACTACAGTAGTTTGAACTCTTGGAGTCTCTTTTGTATTTTTTCTGTCATTACGTGTGTGTGTGTGTGTGTTGTGTGTGTTTAAGTGGAAACATCCTCAAGAAACCAAAGACTTTACAAAGTGTTTTCATTCAGCTCTTGGTCCTCCGGCAACGAACGTAACAAAATTCACAAGATAAAAAAACGATCACAGCTCGACTGGAATTCCACTTCAAGTGTATGATTCTTTTTTCTTTTCTTTTAAAAAAATCTTCCTCGGGACAAATGTCAGTGTCATCCGCGATGTGACTGGTCGGTTCCCGTTGCTTGGTGGCGCGCGGACGGCGCTGCGTCAGAGGGGTCAGAGGCGGTCGTGCTGGTGGCTTCTGCGTCAGGGAGTTCATCGTGCGTGAGCATGGCCGCGTGGGCCTCGGGGGTCGGGTGGGGAATGCGATACACTGTGAGGGGCTGTCGGTGATGCCCACAGGACCACGCTGAGGTACAAACTCCTCCTGGCACGACTCGCACACCTGAGATTGACACAAACACACAAAGTTTAATTCATGTCACACAAACATCTGAAATTCACGTTCCCTCCATCCGGCGTGCAGCGTACGTTTACTCTTTACTGACAGGCATGCATTTGGGAGACACTGTTATCCAAAAGGCTCAACCCGGCTGACAGGGAACGTTCTCCAAAGAGCTCAAAAACGTTCCTGCAGTTACATTAAAATAGCGTTTTGTCAAGAAAACGTTGGCATAAAAACAGTATTCTCACATTGTTTGATTTTGTATTCATAACTTAACAGGTACGTTTGCAGGTACGTCTGAGTCAAAGCTAAAACACACTACAAGACTTTTGCTCAGATTTTGCCCAGAGTTTCAGTCTGCGGATTTGATCAGTTAGTGTTTCTATCTGAAACTTTCCAAAAGTCTGCAAGTGTGTGATGTCTAGTTGAAAAAAATCTGTTGAGATTTTAAGAGTCTTGTAGTGTATTCCAGCCATTAGTGTAAACTGTGTGTACTCTGGCTCACGGCTTGGGGTGAAGTTCAGGAACATCTTAAAACACATTTGAGTGGTCGAATCGCCGGATGATACCGGTGACGTCGACACACCATCAGGGTGTTTTAATTCAAGCGAGTGAATGTTCCAGAGGTGAGACCTGAGCAGTGCTCCGAGTGAGGCTGTGCAGGGCCGGGTGCTTGAGAACACGGTGGGTGGCACACGGTGTTTTGTAATTTGACCCCGGGGGCATTAACAACAGTCATTTAAAGGAGAAGGAGGAGGTGGGGTCGCTCTCAGGTCATCAGGCACTCACTTCACATTCCCTTACAATCAAGAGAAAGCAGCGAGCAGGTACTGAGAGATTAACGGCTGAGCCACGGCTTCAGTTAAAATGCGTTTGTTTATTAAAGTGCTCGTGAAAGGAGTAAATCAGCCGCGGAGACGACCGTCACCTCCGTATAACCTGCAGCTCGTCCTGTTAACGGCGCAGCAGATGCTGTCGTTACAACACGTACAGTACCGCCACGCGTCTCATCGCAGTTAAACAGCAAGTACTGCACATCTTGTGTGTGTGGGTAATCAAATCACAGCGATGGCTAATATCGCTCGGCATTAAACCATTAATCTAATTGCTTATGAAGCATAAAATATGTTACGTAATTAAACAGTCTCAGAATTACCCGCCGCCGTATTAAAAATTATCCAAGCTGAGCAAATGTTGTCTCTGCGGCTGTTTTAGAGAAGGCGACTCTCAGTCGATTAGCGGTGACGGGGGGGACGTCTCGCAGCGCCGCTACGTTGACCTACAGACAACTGCCGTCTATTTACATATAAAGGGTCTTTTAATCAGGCAAAGTGTTATTATATTGCGAGTCATTGAGCGGGACGGCGAGGTGTTAAATAAAATCTGCTCTGCTCTGCCCCCCCCCGCTAGATTCATCAAATGTCTGAAAAGACGAGTTTCTCAAACCGCTCTCAGAGCGCCGCATTTACTCCGGGTCATTCTTGAGGCCCTCGGTCCCGTCTGCAGACGTTCAGATTCAACCCTGTGAAGGATGGCCGTGTCACTTCTCGCTCGGGGAGCTTAACGCACCTCACGCCGACCGTCTATGCATATAAGATCATTAGAGAAGCAATCGTTCCCCTGACGGATTTATGTCACTCTGAGGACAGTTTGACTTCACCTGTTTTATCGCTTCGCCGGAGCTGTTTAATTCCACCCCTTCATCTTTGACCCCCCCGCGCGAGACGCAAAGATCCTAACACGGTTGGGAAGCGTAAATACAATGCGCTTTTTCCAGCCAGAGCTCGTTCACTCATCTGACTCACATCGTGCTCGCGTGTCTAGTGTCAGGACGCCGCTGAAGTGTCGTTTGTTATTTTGGGCTTTCAGGGGAATTCTGGCGGAAATTCTGGGCACAGGAAAGACTTGTGAAAGAAAGGCAGAGAACAGCACTTACATCCCCCTTCTCCTTCCTGTACAGACGTGTTACATGTAGTGCCACTGCCCGTCCATGCCCATATTCATGCCCATACCACTCATAGGACCTGAGGAGAAATAACAACACACGTTAATGAGACGGGAAACCGCGCGTTTGTAAATAATATTGACACGAGCTGCAATGAACCTGACGAGAAACAATCCAGATCTCTAGATTTCAGCCTACTGTGCATTTTACGTCATTGCTGTCTCAGAGGAAGAAGTGTTTCAATGGTAACAGAGATGTTTGTGTCTCACCTGCCGGCCGGATGCCCATGTGTTGCTGTCCGTCCAGCACGAAGCTGCCCATCGGCTGACCCTCCGGACTGTACGCTGCTCCCTGACTCACTGAAGGATCAAGAAGAAATCCTGATGAAGTCAAACGCACACACGAGACACAAGAGAGACATAGCGGAGACAATCAGAGCAGATCTCAGCAACAGCCAAACACACATTGAGCTGTGACACACACACGCACGCACACACACACACACAGGCTTAAAGGTCAGTAACTTCTGTTATGATGTCAGTTGTTTCCCTTACAAAGAAATGTTGACAAAAATAAGAGCTTCTTTCTATGTACTTCGTAATAAGAACTTACTTTTGTAAACTACTTGTCTGCTCAAAGTTTAGTTTAGTTTTTTTTTTGTGTCTGGTTTATTAGGTTCCATTGGCATATTGATTTTATACTCTACAAACTGTAGATTTTATGTCCTAAACCTAAAGATGATAGATTTTTTGATTTTCAAAAAATATCGTTCTGTACAATTTATACGTTTTTTATGCCCGTGGAGACCAGTGACACAAGTCCACGAGTTGGTGTGTATTCAGGTTTAAAAAAGTGGACCAAATTCAGTCTCAAGTATAAAGTAGACTTACAGGAATAATATTAGAACACTGACATTAGTATCCTGACTACACACTGTAAAGTAGACTTAACTATATACTTGATCTCTAAGGGGTGGTTTCCCAAACAGGGACCCAGACTAATTTACATAAATGTTAGAGGTGTCTTGATCTAAAACAACTTGTTCTGACATATCTTAAAATATATCACTGCGATTGTTTTGTCTCAAGATGCACAATGATTTCTTGTAAAGTATGTTTTTAAAAATGACAACCAATGTAACCAAGGCCTTGTCCTGGCTTAAACTAATCCTTGTCCGGGAAACCGCCCCTAAATATGATTCATAAAATTAACATTTAGTGTGTTTGTGCACTTCTGATCTCAGAACAGATGTGTGCTTGAGTTCAGTGAAGTGCTACTAAAGAGTCTTCGCAGTGATGTCACAGAAAGAAAACAGTTTGGCTCCCTCTAGAATGATTTACTTAAAAGCTTCATATAAGAACCATTTCTTCTTTTTCTTGTTGTCTAACATGAAGAATGTTTCTGTTTCACAACAGGTTCTTTAAAGGTTCTTTACGAGAACTTGTGATTTTGTGAAGCATCTTTATTTCTAAGAATGCTGAAAATATTCACCGCAAACTCAAATTAAATGTATTTTACGTCAAATGTTTAACGTAAAATATATTTGCGTCTCTGCAGAGATCTGACACAATTCTCCCTGATTCTTAAAGATTCTTACTTATAATGCTCTAAATCATTTGGGTTATAACACAAAGAGAGAGAGATGAGATGAACGTAATGCTGTTATCATTGAGATCGTTCATGTCTCTGTGAGAAATCAGAACAGAACAATGAGACGTGACGGTGATGTGTTTACCTGCTCGGTTTGACTGATCGATCATGGGCTGAACTATCCTTCTCCTGGCATTAATAAACCTGAAACACACCAGAAAGAAACAAAACAACCGTCAGCGTGATTTTATAACACCAGAAAAGGTTTCACTGATCAGACAGAAAAATCTCAGACAGCGGTGAGATCACATGAAGAGCTCTCTCGGAAAAGAGCGTCTCTGTGTGAGTTTGAATGGAAATGTCATCAATGCCTCAGACATGCGAACACATTTGTGTTTCATTTGAGTTCTGAGGAATAAAACGGTGTGTGCGAGGGAGACGTGTGTGAGCGCTACACAAACATTATTCTGGCAGAAATCTAAACGCACACAAATGACTCTTTGACTTCTCTCCCCTGCCCCCTAGTAAGGGCTCTTTGCAGGGGTCTCTGTGTCCTCCAGCTGTCTGTAAATGAGCTCCAGGCTTTCTCAAGCTATTGTTATGTCAGCGAGGCCATCAATTAGCCTGTCTGAAGTTTTATCACCAGCTCGCAGCTCTCCCTCTCTCTCTCTACAGCCGGCCGGGTCATCGCGAGGTTAGCGAGGGAACCCGTTTTCATGCCGAACGGGCCGCTGTGTCAAAGGCGAGGGATGAGACGCGGCTCGGGGAGGAGGTGAAGGTGCCCACATGTGTTTGATATTAGACTTGACATCACGCTGGGACTGTCATTAGATACCAGAGACCACTGGAATCAATTTAAGCTGAAATACCTGCCCGTACCGTTCTCTCCACACCCGTCACGTCACACGCTTACATTCACTAAACCCACAGCTGGACACAGAAATGATTCTGTCACACAGAGAGAAACCAGACCGAACCAAAAACATCAGTTTAATGAGTTGACAATGAACCACAAAACACGCCATCAGGACAATGATGACATCACCAACGCACGATGACCATAATAACACAACATCCAATGTTTTCAATCAAAGTGTTTTAGGGACAATTTAGAAGTTTGTCAAAAGAAAAAAATGAAGAGAAGCTGTTAAATCATGAAGAATTGCTGCAGGGATAAAACTGACCGCTTCACATCAACACACACAGATTGTGTGTGTGTGTGTGTGTTGGGGGGCGTTCTGGGGCAGTAACGCTGCTGTGTTTTATCAATGCAAAGAGTAAAAGCCAATTGAGATTATCAGAGGTG
Organism: Triplophysa dalaica; assembly: GCF_015846415.1. NCBI lineage: Eukaryota > Metazoa > Chordata > Actinopteri > Cypriniformes > Nemacheilidae > Triplophysa > Triplophysa dalaica. The sequence goes on from NC_079556.1 coordinate 20,910,526, forward strand.
TGTCTGATAACAGTTTCACCTCCTCCCATGAGCTGCTAATGGGGTGTGCTTACACACACAAACACACGTGCACACACACACACACACACGCACACACACACACACGCAAAGACACACTCAGACAAACACACACACCGGCTGCAAGCCGCTCCGCTTGTACCCTCTCCAAACTCATGCCTGTATTTCTCATTATTTACATCACCCCCCCTCAGCCGCTGCGCATGGGAACCTCACGCTGTCTTCAAACAAATCATTAAAGTAGAGGTGAAGGGTCACAACAGGGTCATTTCTCTAGAGCTGACACACAATGTGTCCATTACTGTCACACAGTCACATGACTGAAAACACAAATCATGAACCAAACGTTTAACACATCAGCTGTGATTTTACATCACATTAAAATAAAGATGTGAAAACAGAATGGCGAGAAAGACACAAAAATAGTATTACTGTCTCTGTGTGTGTTTGTGCAAAGTGAGAAGAATCCAATCACAACACCAAAGCTCAGCCAATCAGAGAGCAGAGATGTGTGATGTATGAGAGAGACAATGTTATATGAAGATGATAACACATCACACAGACGTTTACTGTAAGATAGAGAGAGAGAGAGAGAGAGAGAGAGAGAGAGAAGAGAAAACATACTGGGAGAAAACTCAATCCTAGCTATAATACCAACTCAACACAACACAACACACACAAACTGACACTATGACAGGATCAGTCATCAATACTTTACTCTTTTTCTCTTTATATTGAGATGTATATGTAGATACTTATATACTTTGATTAGATTTTTGTTTATTTGTATTTGTGCAGAATGTTTACATTTAATTTTGTTTGCTTTGGCAATGCAACATTTTTTTATCATGCCAATAAAGCTTCTTTGAATCTTGAGAGAGAGAGAGAAAGAGAGAGAGATGTCCCGAGGCAGGAGAGTCTCAGTCAACTTTGACCCAGGATGTGTGCACACATTAGCACAGCTTTAATCAAAGCAAACACTTCCCCAATTTACACCCAATAACAGGGTCACTCACCCGTCTGTCTGTTTATCTGAGAGAGAGAGAGAGAGAGAGGGGCTGCACTTCCTCTGCACATCTGTCTGTCTCTCTTTCTCTGCTTTAACTTAAAACAGGAGTGATGAGAAAAGCGTTACCTCACCCGCTGTTTGATTCACTGCAGATGGACGAGTGAGTGAGTGAGTGTGTGTGTGTCTGTGTGTGTGTGTGTGTGTGTCTATCTCTGTTCAGGATGTGCTGATCTCATTAGGTGTAAAATTAAACAGAATTATAAATTTGTTCTGCAAATTATTTAACAAGCTGCTAATGAAAATAAATGAACAGCTCGACCTCGCTACGGTTCTCTCTCTCTCTGGATTGGGGTGTTGTGATGTCATACTGAATACGTCCCATTATTCCTTCCACACATATTTCAATTGATCGTATGTGCTCGACCTAACTCTTTCTTTTGTGAATCAGATTTTTTTTGTGTGCAGATGTGGGTATCAGGGGCGCAACTGCACCTTTTCTGATGGCTGAGCAAGATCAGTTTTGAACTACCTATCAGACAAGGTTAAATAACTAATATTTATGCACTTGGACATTGTTGTCCTCATTTTTCTTGTCAATTAACTTGTTTTTCAATGTCTTGTTCTGTACTTTTCTTTTATAATATAATAACGTTTTATAAAAAAAATGTCAAAAAATTCCCGCCTTATAATGCGTCGCCCCTATGCACCGCATATACTGCAGCATACCCCATTTTTGAGCCACTGGTGTGGTCACCTGACTGTGGCCGTGTTCTTTAGGTAGCCCCGCCCTTACAGAAACATCACTGGTCCGAAAACAGGTGCGATGTTTTGATTGGCTGTGCAGTGATGTGTTAAAGAAAGGGAAGTGGTCCGGTGAGGAGAAGAGAGCGAGGCGGGTGACCCCAGCTGTCCGTCACAAAACCTCCAGCAGGAGGAAGAGCTGCTTGTTCTGTCTTTGATCCTGTGAGCAGCAGCTGCTGATTCTACAGCCACACGTTTGTTCTCCACTTCTGTCCTGCGGCATTAAACCATCAGATCCAGAAAGAAAAAGACGAGACCCGGCGAAAAACACATTTTATAATAATTCCTAGAAAATATAAAAAACACTTGCTGTCCAGTCAGAACAACAGGAACCTCCTCAGCTTATCTCTCTCTCTCTCTCTCTCGCTCTGTGTTCCTCATCGTCACAGTGAGGAAGGGCAGACATGATTGTCTATAAATAACGTCAGGGTTGGAAGGAGATCTGTTTGACAATGAAACTACCGGAAACACTTCTCCATACAGACACAGCAGAGCCGCATGGAACCCAAACAGTCTTGCACGGCCTTTCCTTGGGCGTTTTCTCCAGTTATCTGTCACAGGACAGTCTGAGTAACTTAAACACGACCAGAAGGCTCTTCAACAAAACCTTAACAGTATAGATGTAATATTTAACATTGAAGCTTAAACGTAAACAGATTCTGTGCATCACACATGTTACAGACAGACAGAAAGAGACAGATGGATGAATTATCAGTGATGTGAAGTTCTACATATAAGAGTCATTCTGACTCAATACTTTCTCATCTGTTCTCATACTTGTTTTGATCTGTTTCTTCTTTTCATGTCCAGTCAAAATCTGAGAGCAAACACGCAGAACGTGTGTAAAGAGTAAAGATGACACCAGTGACCATTACACATCCACAGAAGAGACAGAGAGACATTAGACAGAGCGCTCTTGTACTCTCTTGCAGGTCTAAAACAAAGCCGTGATTCAGGACGTCCTCTCTGAGAGAAATCCAGACCCTCTCCTGTCCATCTCTCTCTCTCTCTCTCTCTCTCTCTCTCTTCTGTGCTCGATATCAAAGACAGAATCCTCACATCGCCCATCACAGGAGGAATCCGGTCATCTGGAGGAATTTCAGCCGCTCTGGATGAGAATAACTCTCTGACGTACCAAGGTCTGATTATATTTCTCAACATCTGCAACACTGTTCTGAAATGACAGACGACTGACGCCTCAACACTGTAAATGAAACGCCGCGCGGCAGACAGAGACGCTTCCCACCGCCAATTTAAGAGTCGGGTCGGATAGAGGCGACCAATCGAGCTCATTCTCAGGCGTGTTTCTCATTGTGAGCAAACGAGAAAATAAGCCGTACAGGAAGAAATGAATCACAAAAGCAGACAAAATCAATTGACCCCGGGGTGGCGCACTGATAAAGCCGAGAGCCGCCGTCTGTAGCCGACAGATAGCGAGCTCCGTACGCCGGCCGCTTTGATAAATATATTAAGAGAAGCTGTGAATAAAAGCCGGGGACTTCTCATTTGTAAATAGAAGCTCCACTACACGGAATTAGCCTGATAAAACGCCGCTGCGTATAATTAAGTTTGTGTAAGGCCTGAAAATCCGTGCAAATACCTTCCCGGTGTTTTGAAAAGAAGCTGTCAGCTCAATTAATCTGAACATCAGCCGCAGAATGTCGCGGACGAAATGAAGCCACCGATAGGGAAAAAAAGAGCCAGGGCGAGTATTTTGATAAATAATTCCTGTATCGTTTCTTTGGCTCTGTGATCATTTTATTTAATCCACCACCTCCAGTTATGAGCTAAGCCGGCTACAAAGACGAGGCCGGTCAGAGCGCCGTACCGTTAATCCGCCAACGGGGAGGGGATGGGATGGCACGGGGGGGTGGGGGCTCGAGCTTCATACAGGTTTAAAGCTGAGATGATGCTGCTGGGGGGGTGTACCCCTGTCCGTGTGTTAAACCTTAAAGTGACAGAACGACTCCACTGACTCACCAGTTGTTTACTTGTAAGATGGTGAGTCCCGTGTCTTGAGCGAGCTGCTTCTTCTGTTCTTCTGAAGGATACGGGTGCTGCAAGAGAACACATGAGAGAAACGCTCTGGTCAGTCTGATGCCGGCACACATGGAACAAACATGCAAATATTATAAAAACATCTCATCCCTGCTCCACTTTCCCCGACACACACACACAGATCTGAGCGTTACGGCAGTCATTTCCCAGCATGCATCAGTTTCAAGTCGGCCTCAGAGCGGAAACAGATGGAAAGCATCCTTCTTTCCTCGATGGTTAGAGAAATGATTTCGCCTCGTCTCTCGTGCCGCTTCTGAACGCCGGCCAAGCGCTAAAGCCAGACGTTTGCTGTAAAGGTCTCTCATTGCCAGAAGTGGTACCTGCGCGCAATATCCCCACGCGGGGCTACCATGATACAATTTGTGTCACAGTCGATCTGCCAAATGTGACATGATAGAAATGGCAGGATTGAATTTGCGCTGTGCATGTCTACAGCGTGACAAACAATGCTGATGCTGGCTGACAGATGTCTTTAAGAGGCAGATTAACAAGCAAACAAACGCCACGCTCCGCTTTCCTTCACCCACACACGCACGCGTGTGCAGCTGAGGATAAATGAGGAGGTTTGTAGGAGACGTAGGAGGTATTATTTGTGTCTGGAGCGTATCGAATGCTCTCTCTTCTACTAGGTCAAGTTTACAAATGTAAAAGCCGTGAAGTCTGATGTGAAATGAGCTCAACGCAGGTGAAGTTTGACCCTGACAAACCAACAATCCCGATTTAATTAAAGAGCAGATTTGAGGAATGTCACCAGTTCAGGTGAAAACAACTGGAAGAGACTGACCAACAGAGACACATGAATCAGATTCATCTTTGTGTACACTTCAGCTTTTAATATGCTCAAATCATTAATAAAGAAATATGATCGTGCAGTTTTTGATTACTATGTGATGACATTTTCTTGGCACGAGAAGCCTGGTGTGTACGTGTGTGTGTGTGTGTGTGTAGGGGGTTTTAGCTGTTTAGATTGAGAAGAAATTTGTCCACAGAGATGATCTAAACTACATTTGGAGAGATCATAATTTCTTTCGATGTTGTACACCACCGGACAAATTGTTTATTTTTCATAATCCTTATGCCTAAATGGTTGAAATGAGGTCTTAATTCATCAAGATTATAAGTGAAAATTCCAGTAAGGTAAGTTTTTTAGATGCATAATTATTGTGTCAACCCTGTTTTTATCTTTTGTGTTTGCTTATAAAATTCTTTCTATGAAGTATTCGCTTTCTAATCTTGTAGTGGCAATGCAAATCATGTTCAATGAAAGCTGTCAACCTTATAACCACAATGACGACACAGTTATTTACTATTAAGCTTTAAACAAACATCTCTTCAACCCCGAGCCAGGAAATCTTCATAGCACACGACTGTAAATACACATCATTACATGTGTACTGTGATGGTTGCTCACCGCACATATTATGGCTCTGCTTCTTCATTTCTTAAACGGAATGATAGATTACACATGAACGATGATGCACGTGACATCCCACTCTCTACACTTTCAGCAGCATCGGATGACAACGCAAGTAAAGCTGAACGCAACAGAAGCTTGATGTGAATGAGTCATTTCACCTGCTCATGGTGGGAATGAAGCACCAGAGGTGTGAGGAAGAGTTAGACGCAGCATGCCTGATCAAAAAAAATCTTCCTGTGGGCTTTAAAGTCAATCAATAGAGTGAATTAGTAACAGGCAGAGCAATATCCTGAAGAACACACTGACCACAGAATGTCTATAAATTATTAGGCAGAAAAATGAGCAGCTTATTTTATTGCAGATGCCAGCGCTAGCCTGCGATCGAATCAACTGTTAATTACGCTGCAGCCTGTTAATGGCTACACAAACACACACACACACGAGTCCTCTGGGACGTGTCGGTGGATCATACTGTCCACTGCAAGTGCATGTGGGCCGATTTTATTTCCCAGAGAGCATGTGTGTTTGCACTCGATTGGCTAAATTACAGGGTGTGATGTGCTTTTCACCGCAAACTCAGTGAAACGTCGAGTCTGAACCCCCACTGCCCCCAAACACACATCCACCCCCCCCACGCACAACACACCCCGGCGGAGCGGCTGAGCGGGCACTTGATGGATGACTTCATCAGTACAAGGCCAGACTGCAATGAATTACAAACTCCTGCAGTCTAATGAAACCCGCACCCCCAATCCCACCACACCCACCGCTCTACTGAACGTCTCTCGGTTGCTGCCGCCCGCATACTAGCCGTCCAAAACACTATATGTGCGAACGAGTGCGTCCCAAATCACAGTATCTGCCAACACTACGCTTTCTGTAGTGTACACTGCCCATCAGACACAACAGTTTGTGTGATTTCTTTTCATTTTCTGTGTCAGATCAATGAATGCCACATGTGTTTTTAAACATGCATTACTTTAGTGGCATGCTAATGAGTCTAGCGCTAAGCTAACGCTAAGAGCATGCACATGTTAGGATATTTGTGTGATTTTATGACATGTAAAGATATCCAAACACACACCAGCATGGGCCACATGCTCACTGTGTGTTTAAGCAGATTTTGGTAGTTTTGTGGCAGAGGTTTGTGAAATACGGTTCTCCGTCATCGCTGAAGGATTTTGCTTTCTTTATGATGCCGAGCTCAAATTCAACAGCGATGGTTCCTGTTTGTTTAATCAAACTGAGTGCAGCAAGATAACGTCGAGTGAATAAAATCAATCAAACCTCAGAATGACATTTTAATATCTGCTATAGAGAAATCCACGGAAAGATTGGCACATTTTAAATATAGAGAAGCTGTTAATAATGCATTAACATATGAGTGTTTGTGAAGAAGTGATATTCCAACCAAATGAAGCCTGCGGGTTTATTTTGATAAGACTGATCCGAATATGAAAAATAATCGTTCCATTTTATGAAGCATCTTCATGAATAATAGTGATGTCATTCGTTGTATATTAATGACACGAGAAAGAACACAGTTCACGGTTTATAGTGGGAAAGTTGATTTAAGATTTTTTGCATGAACAGTTATTGAGAAAAGTCTCATGGCGTCTGACTGCAGCCCTTCACATTTCATTAAAAAGTCTTATGAATGTGGGTGTGTTTGAGTTTCTTCAGCTTCATGATGCATCCAGACAACAGAGAGAAAACAGGCAGGAATGTAACATGACTCGCTCACCAATGCAAGAATACACCCTCAGTTTTCTGAACCGTCACAAATACACCCCCAGATACTCAAATGTTGTGTGCATACCAAAAGTAAGTATGAACAAACATGTCTTTTGCATCCGCACAATTCCAGTCGTGGCTGTGACACTGAAAAAGAGTTACAATTTATGTTGCTTCAAAGGGCACCTAGAGCCCAGCGCGCCATGAAAAGCTATTGAGAAGAGCAGCAAGACTCCCTTTCTTCATCTCTCTCTCATTCTTTCTCATGAGGTTCCCCCAAAACAATCGCTGGCTGGGCTCGGCTCAGAGCCGTTGGACCTCGGCCAGCCCCCCTGTTTGCTCTACACCAATAATTTATGTTCACTGAAGATGGTGCAAGGTTCTACAGCGACTCTAGCTATCAATTTGCCTGCCAAGCAAACTGTTGCCCCGCAAAAACGGGGATTGGCAAGGCCATGCGGAGAGGGATGCTGGGGGGATTGTGAGGGGGAGGTGGGCACCCCCGTGAGGTTGGCCTGGAACGCAGTTGCTGAGGGTAAACAAGCATTAGCACGAAAAATCAATCACTCCCACTCTCAAGGCCGTCAGAGAGAACCGCAGAGAGGAACAAACACACACCCACTGCAGCCAGAGATACACACACACAATTAGGCAAAAGTTTTGCTCTTCACCAGCTGTTGTTAGCGGTAACAGCTCCAGCAACTGACACACGCTCTCTCTGTAATGATACAAACAGTCTGCCTATGAAAAACAAACATTAGACAACAAACGTCAGCAGCTACGGTCCTGGCAAGCTTTTCAGACCGAGTGTAATACTACTGGACTCTCATCATTTCTCAAGTGGTTGGTTGTTTTTTTGCCCAATTTTAAAGATCCCACCCCAAAGTCCCTTGAGAATTCTGATATCCAGATTCAGTATGGCAATGCGCAATCCAAACGATGAAAAAATCTGGAACAAGCCTGATGATTTCTTTTCTCATGTACTGCATGTTCACAGCGAAAAGAGAGTTTAGGGGTAAGAGTTTGGATCAATCATTTAAGCAAATGCAATAATGACATTAAACAAACTTCACTAAAGTGTGTTAGCGTAAGAGGCTTTTGTAGTCCACGTCACTCTGACACAAAAAACAATCACAATAACCATGTGTGTATGAATGAGGCCCACAGCCATAGTGATGACGCTAGTTAATCATCAGATCAGGTTCATGGCTTTTCTTACCGCTGTGGCCGGCCGACTCTTTCAAGGGAAGAAACTTGATCTCTATGTCCTTGCACAGGGAGTGGGGAACAGAAGATAGACTGAATCTCCTCTCATCCTCTTAACCTCTGGCTTAGGGTGTACATTTTAACAAAACCAAAGTCTCAAATCAACAGCACAAGAAATCATTTTTTCACCCAAACACCAACCTAGTTATCTTTAACAGCAGCTTCAGCAATTGAATGCATGTCGAAGACTATTCTTGAGACGCATTAATTTCTCAACGTTAATCAGACAGAAAATGAGATGCTAGTTTTAGGTCGGACTGAAATCAGAGGTGTCCGAGTGGAAGGGTTGATACTACTGGCCACGGGAGCACTCATGCTCGAAGGCAAAGTGGACAAATCTAGCAGATAAACATGAACATTGATTTAATGACCTGGAATCCCACTGTAAAACAACAGCCTGTGAAATGAGGCAAATAACAAGCTGGCCAGATTTGCAACTGGAAAAAGAAATCTGGCCCAACAGACAGAGGCAACAATGCACCATTCATCTGACATTCTGAAAATGCCTGAACCACAGTCTGTAATGACTTGATTAGTCTAGATGGCACCCGTGAGCAACGGAGCCGAGACCTCGCGGGTCACGTTCATTAGGGCACTGGGCTTTTACCTTTGGCTTACTGCTGCCGTTCCCCCACCATCCCATAGGGCAAGACGTACTTAAGCTATTCTTTAATATATTTTGCCTGCGTGAGAGAAAGGAAAGGATGTTTATTGCTTGTGGGGTACATGGACTGTGTTAAAGAACAGGCAACTGGGAAGCCAAAGAACAACAGGGTCGTCCTACTAGCGGGCAACAAAGTAGTTGAAAAAAAACCTTTCATGTGAGCAGGACTTGGCAACGTGCAATATAATAATACTACTTGTGTTTTTAAGGCTGAAGGACAAACCTCACATATATCTAAGATGCACACAGAATATTCATTTATTCAGCAATGAGGAGAACTCGTAGCAAATTAGAAATCTGATTTTAAGTGAAAACTCACAGCGGAGGAAGACCAGCCATTATCTGGGAATGTGGTGTAACCAAGCAGCCGGCAAACAGCTGCAGGGGCAATTTCCTGTAGGGTAATGACGCTAAAAATGCAGAAGTCAAGCATGGCGCCCACTTAGTTGGCTCTGCGAAAGGAGCAAACAGCGTCTCTGCCGAGAGGCCGCTGCAGAGGATTTGGGTAAACCCACCCGAGCGAACGTTCATCCTCACAGAAGTGGGGGACAGAATCAGCATTCTTAGCCAAAGGTCCTCGCCGCCATGACTGGACGAGCGTCACGAGACAACATCAAACATCGCTCCATCAGCAGCTCGTACCTGTTATGCTCGCAGCTTTCAGGAATGTGGTTTACGGCCTCTCAGAAATACTCTTCTTCGCACAGCATCGTTTTATCTTTGAAATAAAATCAAGACCTGCAGTCATTACTAAGCGCTCAGGCAGTGGATTGCTGTGAGCTCTGGGGACTCTCCACTCTTGATGTTCCAGACTAAGGGGTGTATGAAGAGTCTTAATGGCTCTAAGAGCAAAGGGCCTCTTTTAGGTGCATTCCAGCCGCCTGTGCTCTCCCCATAGTGCTCCTATGCTCAATCCTGCCCTGAGGCCTGCTGACCTCTGACCCGACTGACCGGCTTGGCTGTAGGCTTCTCGTTTGTTACTGGCTTTATCCACTGACAAAGCAAGCAGGAAGCTGGCAGCTACCCAAGAGTCCCATGAGAGGATGGCCAACAGCTTGCTCAGCTTACCGCTTATTAGTGGATGGGGGTCAGCAGGCAGCACAAATACGAAATGTAGCTGCCTTTCTTCATTTTTAGTTTCCCAGATAATGAATCAGTGCAGAAAAAACAAGTTTGATGAGCAAGGCAATCTTAAATCTACCAGAGCGGATTAACTGAAAACCCCAGCAGGAGCGATTGGTGAACTGGATTGAGTACCTGATCGTTGTGCCCTTGAGCGAGAAACTTGACCCCGGGGCTCTCCGGGCAGACTGTCCTTCTAGTAAATGTAATGTAAGTCCTTGTGGATCAGAAAGCATCTACTAAAATGGCAATTAAACTAATAACAGCTCCGGCTCTTTTCTTTCTCTCCCTGCCCTCGCACAGTGCGTACTGCGGGATCAAAGCGATCTCCAGTAATCCAAACACAGTCGTTACTCTGAAAGTTTACGCGCTGCCTTAGAAGGAGAGATAAAAGGGGATTGACTGGATCCACTTACAGCTTTCTGGACTGATCCAAGCCACAAGCAAGAACTGCCAGCTCAAAGCTAGCAGAGTGCAGCTGATGTATTGGACTCCAGCAGGACGGAAGAGCGAGGGGAGGTCATTAACCTCTGCGTCTAAAACGCACTCAGATGGCTCCCTGCTCTGGAGGCTGTTGACAAGCGTCTCTGTTCTTTTCACCAACTTGTTGAGCTGTCTCCACCCTCCCCTCCCCCACCTCTGAAACTAACACCACCCGTCCTCATATGAGGAATGTAACCCAAGCCCCTCTGCCATCACTTTGCAAGAGAAGCTCACTTAAGGTGTGATACAGCTGTTGTTGCGTTGTTGTGCATATTTTCTCTAGCGCTGCTCCTTGCATTTTCACCTGCTCACCCCCTGTGTGCCACTGCACATTCATTCGTGATGCAGTGCAACTGAGCACAGTGGATGGTGACTGACGGGAATAGTACCTCCATAATGGTGAAAGTGCTTCAGTAATGGCTATGCGATTGATGGATGGGCGATCTAGCGGCGAAGTCATTATCACATACTAAAAACAAACGAGTCCAGAGCATTTAAAATAAAGCTGTGCAGGGCAGGAAAACAGTTTCCCATCAGCTTTTCAATGTGGCTCCTCACCTTTAACTGCAGAGTTAAGGCTCCTGGGAAGGTCTGGGCTATGAGGCTGTCTGCTGATTCACATAATGCTTCGGGATGTCATTTCCCTCCTTTCTCTCCTCATCCTATTGCAGAGATCTTAGATTTGCTAATCCTGGACGCTCTCGATGTTCTTCCACATCTCCATTACTGTCAGTGGTAAGCACAATCCACTGTAGCAATTATGGCCATTGGAAAGGTCAGAATGCTCCACGGCAAAATTGCTAACATCTGCAAAGCTCCCTCCACGTGTCAGCAGCTCGTCTTTGCCTAAGCACATTCTTCTTTTTGCCACAGCTTGTTTCAGAAGCAAACTCGACGTTTGTTTACTTAATTCTGCTCAAACTGTGCTTTAAAGAGATTCCTCGCTGTTCGCGTCCAGATAACATAAAATGGTGCGTGAAGACTCGCCTTCCTGTGCTCCGCAGGCTTCATTACTTTTTAATATCGGCGCAGGAAGAGGGAAAAATGGCGTGGAGATAATCAATGGGACGGAGGCAGTAGCCCATTAATCTCCCCGTGGATTCCGTTCTAATGTGCACACTTGCTTGGGCAAACACGGGCTCTAGTGTTGCGCCCGTGTTTGTCTGGTTGGGCCACTTAATGAAACACAGTTTCCTTCCGAGGAGCTTTTGCTGAATGAAAAATGGAACGTTTGCGGCTTGCCGATGAGCAGCAACGTATCATGGAATTCAGGTGGGAGTTGTATATAGCACATGTGAACGAGATACACAATAAGAGCAGCAGGCAGGAAACGGTGTGAGCACTAGAGCAGGTCCCAAAGGAGATTTTATCAAAGATCCCTAATGCAAACACAAGCACAGCTGACCGGGTGGAGGCACTCGAAAGAAAGGTGACCTGCAGCACTGAACCAGGACAGAGGAAGAAGATAAACTCAGCCCTGAGAGGCCTCTCGGGTACAGCTGTACATGTGGAGAGGGATGTATACGGTGACCGCCAGTTCTGAAACGAGAGCTAACCGTTGGTTTCACAAGCCCAAACAACCACCTGTAGGCAGGATTAGCCTCCGTGACCCATCCCCAAAGGTAACCGAGACACACAGACAGGGACGCCCTCGCTCGCTCCTGTGGCCTTATCACGTGCATGTCGTCAGGCAGGGCGAAGAAAGAGAACAAGAGAGAAACAATGTGGAAGAGCGGGTGGGCGGTGCAGCAGGCGTAAACAGAGGGACAAACACCAGATGAATATACGGCAGAAGCCAGGGTGAAGTTTGATATGGTTTGCATGTCTGCAGGGAAGCCGGTGGGTGAAGAAAAACAAAAAACCGTGGCTAAGAGGATTGAGAGGCAGGGATAGTGCACGTCGGAGCCCGGAGGTGCGGGAGATTTGTGCCTGTATGGAAATGTGTGATTCACCCCCTCCCCGAGCGCCGCGTTCCGCTGCCACGAACATGCTATACTTCATTTGCTGGCGATTATGCGGCTTGCTGGCCCTCTAAGCCCCTTTGAACTTGTAATTGCCGCTGGTTTTAAATAATGAACATTAAGGGAGATTCACAAGAGTGTGTGTAATTACAGGTTTTCCTTCTTTTCTTTTGCTCCCCAGCTGAAGAGAGAGAGGATGAGGAGAAAGGAGGAGGAGGATCTGCTTACTAAAATCGGCGATGTCTCGCCAAGACTCTTTATCTTAATCGCTGTAGATCTGCGCTGGGTTTGTGAGCCTGGCAGCTCCGGGGACACGACGACTACTGCCATCTGATCAATATTCATATACATTCACATCTGGAGCTAAGATTAGGTTATCCTTCTTTTTTTCATTGGGTTTTCTTTTATTTGTATCTTCTTTATTCCTTTGCATGTTTACTAATGTTTTGGAATCTACTCACAGGTTCATTCGTCATAAAAAATGGAAGCGTATCAATGGTGCGCGCTGGCTGTGCTCCACGGTGAGGGAAAGCCTCGGTTTGTCGACGTCTTGGGAGGCCAAACAAATTTAGTTTGCCGTCTTTAATGTGTGTTTAAAGATACACTCGGCCGCTGTTCTGCAGTGACAGAAGGGAGGTGCAAACCCAGCTTGGAGGGAGGCCCGTGAGGAGAAGTGTTGGAAAAAAAACAGAATCAAACCAGCAGCAGCGAATGGGCGGGAAGATCACAGAGCGCTGGGAATCAGAGGAGCATCGGTCCCCTGACAAAACAAAACAGACAAAAAGAGTCTGTCTTTCATTTCTGCTCCACACACACACACGGCTGTCCTCTTCTGCTTCTATTGGGCTCCTGGAACACTCCGTCGGGCTCTAGACTTTAAAACAAGGTCTAGAGTACAAACTGTTCTGCACATCCTTTTTTCTGTTTGGTTTCTCCTCAGGTCAGATCAAATGCATTCCCACACACACACACACGTTGAAGCATGTTCGAGCCTGCTATGTCTGGCTATGTAAGAATCTGCAGCGAGATCATCCTTAAACTCTGAAAGATCTCTCACTGTTTTGGAGAATTTCTCGGATTGAAGCTCGAGAGATGTGCACCTTCATCAGTCATCTCTAAACAACATGATGAACATCCCACAATATCATTTTATTACCACTAGGCATTATTATATAATTTCATTCAAGCATAAACGATTTCAATGCATATAAATGAAAATGATTCACTTAGTAGCTCATGTTGATTTTTTGAAGCCTAGATTTTCACCATTTTATAATGAATGCATAAATAATCCTGAAAAATATCAAATAAATATAATCAAATTTCAAATAAAAGAAATGTTAATACCAAACACACAAACTGTCAAACCCGTCTGACCTGCACACGAGCAGGAGCTGTTCATTCATATCACAAAGAAAAGCAAGCGACTGGATGTAAAGTTTGACCTCTCTGTGTTTAACAGCTGACGGCCGCGGCGTGACAAGGATCTGCTGTAATGATGTTGCTTGATTTCCACATTCACACCTCAATATGACAATGTGAACAGATGGCCGACAGCAGCGTGTGTGTGTGTGTCCTCATTGAGGGTCATTAGCCAACCAAGACCTTCTCCATCCAATAATAAACAAGAGCAGAATTTCTCTTTCTGTAAACCATAAAAACCCTCGTTCACATTAGCCAAACACTGCATTTATGACCTTACACACCTCTACATTTACATCTCATCATTCAGCAGACTGTTTGACCCAAAGCCACTTACAAATGAGGTCTCAGAAGCCTAAAAATAAACCCTCAATTAAATAAAACTCAGCTATGTACAACCGTCTTCTCAAAAGTAACATTGTTAGGATTTTTTTATAATGACTCTTTTATTGGTCTCATGAGAATGAGCAGAAGTGTCATCTGTAGACAAATCATTCTCATACTGTAATTCTTGTGTTTGTTTGATGGATTTACTGTTACTGTGGACTCATGACAAGAGTCCTGAGCAGGTCTGTTTAAACAGATCCGACTGCAGGAGCAGATGATGATGTATGTGTGATCTCCTTCCATCAGCTGCCGTTATTACTTCGATTCTTAAACAACATGAGATATTTCTGCAGTCATCACACGTGTCCGGCTCCAGCGCTCTGTTTGTTTTCACTCTTGAGGGTCCATCACGGTGACAGTGCAGGCATGGGGGGTATCTCTGTATCTAAATGCTTCCTGTTTTCATTGAAGTCCTGACCCGCATCCTAGCAGGAGACGTGCTGAGGGCAACAACTCCCTCATCGGCAGATTTCGAAGTTTGTCTCCTGAAACTGTTGGGTGGGTGACCCTGCATCAACCCCGACACAAGCCCCGATTCTCTTTCTCCCACACTAGCATCAATATGAAGTGTAGTAGAGGAAGCACCCCCCAGAGAGCTTTATCTTTCTGATAACAAAAACATATCTCCTTAAAATGTTTCCATTAGGTTAAAAAAAACGTTATTATTGGGAGCTTGTAAACGTTTCACTGTTCAAACTAACGTTTTAATTACATTTATGGAATGTTAAGCAAAAGAATAACATGCTTGTTTAATGTTACTGCGAGACCGTTTTCTGATCATTTTAAAGAGTTGTGAGGAGGATCTCTGGGGCGTCTCTCTCCAGCAACCCTGCACATCTTCTCTCAGTGATGGGCGTTCTCACTGTAAATAAAGGCTCAGCGAGGTCTCACCCATGGCCGGGTGGCCTCAACGCGAGCGAGAGTTCCCTTGGAGACGAGGCCATCGGTTTCACTGCACAATTGTAACTGTTAGTTGTTTTGTGAGCGTTTTTGGGGGGGGGGTGGAGGTGGGGTTACGTCTTTTGAGCTTTTCAGAATAGGTGACAATGGCTCAACGTTGAGAACATATGTAAAGAGACCCCCGCGGCTCACGGAGGAGCAGCGTCTCTTTGGCCCACTCTTGAGAAAATACAACCTCGCCGCTTTTCTTTTGGCCCACTGAATGAATGGCTGAATGGAGAACGGCCGCTACGGGCCATTCAGGGCCAAAGTCCCCATGAATTCACCCGCGCACAAATGCATGCTGAACTGGAAAATGCATTTGCTTAACAAATTAAAATAAAAGGCCTGGATGTGTTAGTGTGTGGCGTGCACTCGCTCGTTCAGAAGCGTTCAATTAAGCCGATCTTTGGTGGGGAAAAACAGAAAGGTCCTCTTAAAAGGAGCATTACTCACACGTACTAAACAAATCTGCAGTGTTACCAGAGACTCTGCATGTCTAAAGATTTCAAAAGATTCCTTTCATTTTTAACACAACTGAGTTAATAATCACTAGAAAAGCAGAAAATCATCGCGTTTACAGAGCGAGTGAAGCGTGAGGGGTTTGTGCGTTTTAACTGTACAGCATCGCATTCAGCTGTGGATGATGATGGTGAGGAGGAGAGTACCACTGCATCACTTCAACACGTCTGCAGAAATTCCTGATGGATTCACAGAACATCATTATTCCGCCTTTGCTTAGATAATCAGGTCCAGAGGCCAGACGTGAGGGAGATTTGACCCGATCGCTCGGTTCGACCCACACACACAACAAACACAGAAGGACACAAATCGCTCATGTGCTCGGGGACGACATCTGACCCTTCCTGTGCCGATCGATGGATCCTGAGCCACGGATGATGTCCGGACATCAGAGAGGCCGACGGAACACGAGCCCCTCACCCTACACACACGCGCGCAAACTCTCCTTCTGCTACAACTCAACATTCTCCTCTGCAAAACTTGTGTTTGAGCCGAGAGGTCAACGTGAAGCCGTGTTAAATAATAAACATGCATTAGCACGTCCAGATGCTATTTCAACAGAACACCACTTACTGTGAGATGCTGGAAGAGCCACGCCCGCATGATGTTGGTGGCCACCTTGGGGAAGATGCCGCGTTTTTTCTGCCTCTTTTTGTCCTTGTCTGGGTCATCGTCGTCGCCTGTGCCGGGTGAGGCCACGCTGTTGTCTAAACCATCTCCTGGACAAAATGAGAGCTCGTTAGAAACGAGACACAGCAACTTAATGAAAACAGCAAACTCATTAACGGCCGAGCTCGTGACATAGTCACCATGAAGCGCTTGTGCCGTGTGTGTCCAAACACAAAGTAAAATCAATTAACGTGTAATAAAACAAGTGTAAAGGAGCTACAATAAATAAAAGATCTAAGTCTTCATCATAATGGTGTGAATACTCAATAACAATGAGTAACAATAATAAAATACCATTTAAATTCCCAAGACGCATTAATGCTTATTTGATTATAGAATGTTATTTTACACAGTGTGTCATCAGCAGCGACGCTGACATAACCAACGCAAACACTTGACGTGACAACACACACATCTGCATGCCGTGACGCGTCCGTCAGCGTGTGATCCGTGCATGTATGAGGGCAGGTCAGGTCTTCCTTTTTTTTTGCCCTTTCCTCTTCCCTCTGCCATTAATTGTGCATTAGCAAAAATGATTTACTTTTAAAAGTCGGTTATTTTTTCTTGGCCTTGGGCGAAAATGCCTTGAAAGCCTTCCTTCAGGGCATCTAAATTATGTATCTGAAAAGTCCTCCAGTGCGTTGTGGAAGCACCGCGGCACTGTACAAATTTACACTCGCACGTCTTTCTGTTTTTGGCCAGACATCAATCACGCGCACCAATATGAGCAATAATCACACATGAATATTTCAACTAATCACTTTAAAAAGTAGGAAAGAGAAGAGATCCGACGCGCGCCGTCATCAGATGCAAAATTCATGAAGAGCACAAGGACAGTTGAAGTCTTTCACCTCGCTCTCTTTTGTTTGTAGCTTTTGTGTCTGTCAAACTAAAATGTAAGCTTTGAATGCCACCTCAACTCACAGACTATGTAAAAAAAGCTTGAAACAACAAACCGGCCGTGTGACTCAGTTGTTATTTAATCATGTGTGTCGTTCTGTTGAACACAGAGATGACAGAGAGCAAATTCACCCGCTGGCTTATCATAATAAAAACATCACCAGCTCTGTGTGTGTGGTGTTGAGCGTGTGTGTTTGGTGTTGTGGTGTGTGTATCTGTGTTTGGTGTTGTGGTGTGCTGTGAGTGGATCACAGTGGCAGAGAGAGTTAGCGGCCGGGCCAAAAGAAGGCCAGATTAATTTTATTGACTTTCCATTCTGACTGCAACATGATCTGTGTTCACAGCGGCAGGCCGACCCGTCACTTCATTACCCCGCATCCCCTCGTCCGCACATACATACTCCATGTGCCGTTCGGTCATTGAAAGACTGGAGACTTATATATTATTTTGTGTCCTGAAGAAGCGTACACAGATATTGTAAAGCTAAATTATAGTCGTACCATAATCGTCCAATAGGATTGCAAGGTTCTAACCCAATATGGCGTCAGAGTCAATAACAACATAAAAACTATGTTAAAACGTTGACGAAAAGTCACACATTTGTTGTTTTCCGTACTTGTGGACAAGCATTGAATGAACACAAATGAAGAGCAGACACATGACATTAAATCAAAATATTGGAAAAATCTAAAGAATTATGGATTAGAGTGAGATCTAAGAACGCAAGAACGCAAGAATGAAAGAAAGAAAGAAAGAACGAAAGAAAGAAAGAAAGAACTAAAAGAAAGAAAGAAAGAACTAAAAGAAAGAAAGAATGAAATAACTAAAAGAAAGAAAGAACGAAAGAAAGAAAGAATGAAAGAAAGAAAGAACTAAAAGAAAGAAAGAAAGAACGAAAGAAAGAAACTTGCTCATTACATCTGAAGCCGCTAATCTACATGCCCCCCCTCACTCGTGCGTTCACTGGTTTGTGCCGGAGTGCCGCAGGGCGAATGGTGCCGAACGCTAATGGCTTCTGACTGTTCCCTGGCAACTCCACCATCTGAACCTGTGCTGATGTGAACTCCAGCGCAAACACGCAGCCGGAGAGGAGGAAGAGAGGGGGGAGGGGAAGTATCCCATCATGCACCTCTGAGACGAGGGCAGATGGGGGGGTGGCTATTAGGAGACGGCCCAAAGGCCTCTGGGTGATGAGCTGCTGGAGTCATGCCTCGGGCACTTTTGGAAAAGCAGTACCCTTGGAGAAAGAAAAATAACATGCCCTCCTTCTCTCGCTTTCTCTCTCTCTCTCCCTTTCTCGCTCTGTCTGTGTCTCACACGGGTCCTGTATGTGTGTGTGACAGGAGACCTCAACAACTCATACAAGTACATTCATTACCAGTCACACACTCACAACACCTTCATTCTCATTAGAAGCAGAAGATATTGTTAATGTGCTGCATTGTAAAGCTTTGGTTGTAAATGTAAGAAGTATGTACTAACTTTATATATGAATCTGAGCGCTTATTATGGGATGAACGGAAGAGAAGGAATGCAGAGGATGTGCAGCGGTGTTGGGGGGTTTGGACATTTGTTTCAGTGTAATGAAGCATGAATGTGGAGGTCGTGTTTAAAGACACTAATTACAGCCGCCATCCACACACCCTAAAGAGAGAGAGCGCTGATCCAGAGCACTGCACTCACCCGGAATCACAGAGGTCGACCCCGAAGAAGAGCCAGAAGCCCTCGTCCACACGCCCCAAACACAACAAACTTATCTTATCTTATGCAATTCTGATTCTCAAGCAACTCTTTCTGGTTTTTGTTTTTACTGAATGTAAGACACTAATAAAGATTGTAAAGTAGTGTGTTAACTACCCAACACACACAGATCTTCAAGCAGCTGCGCTGTGGATGTTTTCCTGCAGATTCATCGTGCTGCTGTTTGCACTGAAGAGTTAAAGCTTCTCTTTTGCTTGTAAATGAACTGGAATAAAAAGCTTTAATGAGACGTCTCCATGAGGAAGCAGCTTGTGCAAACACACACAATCGCGCACACATGGGAACATGCTTTTGACATCTATTGTTTTAAATTGAGTGAATAGTATTTTCTCTCCTCTATCTTTAAACCAAACACTCACACAAACCGTTTTGCTTTTTCACAATCGCAAATAAACATGATTTACTTGAATAATCAATTTACAACATGCAGACCACAATCATCTCAGGTTTAACTATCCTAATGGGGAAGTTAGGTCCCTACTACACCTGATCTCTCTCTCCCTCTCTCCCTCTCTCCCTCTCTCTCTCTCTCTCTCTCTCCCTCTCTCTCTCTCACTCACTCACAGTCATCTCAGTGTTATTCCAGGAATGCTGCAGATATTGGCACAGGATCTCGCTGAGAAAATGAAAATGGGGCGACACAGCTGGTCACACGGGCGAGAGTTCTAAAACCCTATCAGCGCGAGCGAAGCGCCCTCATGAAGCCTGTGACGATGATAATCATGTCAATAACAAGCGAGATCAACCTAATTCCACGTGTAATTAACCTGTAACAGCGATTATTTCATTACATCATAAACAGGCCCTTTGAGGGGCAGCGTCTCGTCTCTTCATTAGACTGTTAATCGCTGCGAGCGCTTGATGAGTTTACCAGTGACTCTCATTAAGAGCTCTGACTGCATCTCTGAGGAAACACGGAAATCATCCCACAAGAGAGTGTGTGTGTGTGTGTGTGTGTGTATGTGATGAGATGAGATGTAATCCTCTAGCTCAGTGACCAGCGAGTTCGTGATGTGATGTGCTGAGCAAAGAAAATCGTGAGTTCAGAAAAAAGAAATGAAATAAAGACGTGTGCAATGCTCAGAGACTGAGAGTCTGCTGCAGATGTCAGGATGTCATTTGCATGAGTGGAAAGACAAAATTACAGAGGACCAGTGAGAGACACCCACATCCCACCAGCCCCCTTTTGTTGAGTTGCCCACCACACTGAAAAAACCAACACACAGCCCAAAAACACACCAACACTCTCAACATACACACACACCTGACGCACAACCAATCACATCACAACACACAAGTCGAGTTCATATCAAACAATTCTGACCTGGATCAGACCCCCCCTCTCTCTCTCTCTCTCTCTCTCTCTCTCTGTCTGTCTGTCTGTCTGTCTGTCTGTCTGTTAGCACACTCTGATGATTGTATTAGTGTGGAGAGCAAATAATGACTGTGTGCATGACGCCACTGGAGAAGCCACACTGCTTTCTCACTGCAGTCATTACAGAGTTAATTACGAAGATAATTACTAGAGCAAATTACATCAATTTTCACCAAAACAGGATTTCTGTGGCCTGTGAACGTCATAAAAGACACTGCAACAACCCCAAGCAAACACCTTCTCTGACCGCTTTTCCTTTGCCTATCAGCGTCAAAATCCGGCCTGAACTGCGAGAGAACGTAAAGGTTGTGCATCAACAAGTCAACCATCAGATGGCGGTCTGTGTTGTGCAGGCCTCTCATCAGCCGTCCGCCCTGAACTTTCACTCACAAACGTCCTGCAGGCACAGAACAAAGCAAGCAGAACTGATTGCTGCTCCATTCCGCCGCGCCTCAACTCTGTTTGGCTTCCTAATGAGCTCACTAAAAACCCAATTCATCACCCATAACCCCTTCTCAACCCTACTTGAGATGCAGGAGTTCGGGCGGGGCGGAGGCGGGGGGTTAGCACGGCCGGGCGACAGTTCAGTCCCTTTCACTTTAGGAATGTCTCTCTCTCTTTCTCTCTCTCCAGCGGGCCCTACAGCAGAGATTTCCACATTAATACCCTCCTCATCCCCGTGAACGCTGGAATTCGGTGGGAAGGGAATGCAGGCGAGCTGACGGAGGGTTTGTGCGCAGACGCACTCGGGGATGGGCGTGTGAGAAAGGGGTGCGGGTGCTGTAAGGTCCCAGAGTTCCTCATTACAAGCGGTCAAAGCCATTCCTCGGGGCACCTGAGCTGAAAGCGGGAGATTACAACATTGATGAAGTCTCCGTTTAAAATGCAGCTGTTTTATTTTGCTTTGGTAATTAATTCTTTTTCCGATAGCGTATTGATTTAGAGCGGCCGCTGATGAAGTTCAAACTGCGCGGAGCTCCCCGTCCCCCCCACGGGCCCGGCCCGGTTCATCTGCCGAGTCAATGAAAACTTCCTCTCGCTCTCTCTGGTGTGCTCTTTGCTTTGGTAAATTAAGCGCCTGGCTCTCGATACACTCGGATTGTTAATGATCCGACCAAGTAACATTCTCCGAAGTTCTCTCGGTTCCTGAAAAATGTTTTTGCTGTAACATTACAAAGAACATTTTAGCACCAGCGCACGGATAGAGGAAGTGATTCTTCCCCGAACCGACACAAAATTTCAAATAGCGACACAAGCACGCGGATGCCGTCGCACCTTTTAAGAGCTCGTTCACTGGGTAGGGAACACCTCCAGCCGTAAAGTTGACTTTCTGGAGCAGCTGTGAACTCCCAGCGGCTCCTCTGGGGACCCAACTAGCAGAGAAATCAGATACTCCTTTACAAGAGCGGGAGCCGCTCGCGTCTTATCCAGACACATCTACTGGCTCCTTTACAAGTCAATAACCGCGGCCCGCTGTCCTTCCCACACGTATTCCCCACGTTAAAGCTCTTCCACAAATGTAAAAATAATGAGCACAACCGCATTAAGGGAGAGAGCGAGTGAACGCGTTCTCATCTGCTTTACATCGACTGTATTGAAACGCCTTCATCGCTCTTGGAAAAGTACAACTGTTTTGGGAACGGGACGCCTGATGCAGGAGCGCTGTGTGGATGCGTTCAAATGAATTTCACCTCCTCTTGCCCTGAATTAGTCTATAAACACGGTGAAAATCTATTAACAGCTTCACGCCTGTCTGCTTCTTCAAAGCCGTCCTGCCCTCTGTGTATTTTCTCTACCTCTCACTCTTTTTATTGATTTTTCAATTTTCTCTTGGCCTAAAATCTCAGCAGCAGAGCAGCCGTTCCCCCTAAAGCTCGTGAGCTGAGACGAGCGCTTCAGCCATCTCTGAAATCAAAGGCTGAGTGAGGGAGAGAGAAACAGCTTCTGCTGGTAATACACGCGTTACATGCGTTGAGTAAAGAGGCGATTTGGGCCGGGCGAGTTGCACTTTGACCTCAGCGAGGCGCTCGACTGCGAGCACACAAAGCCAGAGGTGTGCAGCCACAGAACCACAGTCAACGAGACCCATTTACCACAGCTCACAGTCTCGACTTCTGACCGGCCCGCCGTAACCTCTCTTCGCCGGATCTGAACTCGTGCAGGAGATCTCACGGGCATCTGAGAGCTCCAGCACGCTTCGGCCGTCTCTCTCTCTCTCTCTCTCTCTCTGTCAGCGGTGGAGTTTGTCCTGCGGGCCGTGTAAAGGCTAAAGGCAGCGTTCGTTCACTTCACAGTCTTTCTGAGGGTCGGCGGGTCGGATTCGCAGATGTCTCCCGCAGACGGCGGTTGTCTAAGGACCGCAGCCTGCCGAGTAACACAATACAGGCCTGACCCTCAACGCTCCTAAACACAACACGCTTTTCTGCCTTGTTTGCTTTTGTGCTTTGTCTGCTCTCGCGTTCTCCCTCGTGACGGGTGAAGCTTTTCCACTGGAGGATGTAGAAAGTGGAAAGCCGGTTGCTATCGCGAGACGCCATTGTTTGGTGTTACATTTCAGACATCTAAACAGTCTCTCCTTAAACTTCCTTCAATTGTTTGGGGAGATTCGGAGCTGATGGGATGAGAAGGAACGCTTTTGAAATGAAAAGAGCAGCATGTCGCAGTGAAAAAAATCAAATGGGATGATTAAGATTCTTGAGTATCAGTATGAACAAAGGAAACAGATTAAGTAAATAAAAAACGATAGATGATATTCTTGAACTTCAGATTGTATATAACAACAGAAAGAAATTGAAAATATCTAAATTAACCAGCCAGATGAACATCATTTCCAGATATACTTCAGTCGGTTTATTGAAATCGAACTCCAAATCTCTACTAAAAGTCATGCATACATAACAAATCCCCTTTTCAAGAGAAAATGAGAGAAATACGACATACTTCTACTGTAATGTGCGTGTGTTGATAAGCTTGTAAATGAATGATCATGATGCATAATGAATGTTCTCTGTTCCTGCTCTCCAGCAGCCCTGTGAGGCACGGCCTGATTTGTTTTGTTGCACATTAGCTTCAGTTCTTCAGGAGAGCTCAACGCTCCGGGCGTGCAAAGAAGAAATTATCCTTGCTGACTAACACTCCTAATATCTCCTCAGGGTAATTAGAAATTATTAGACGGCTTCCTCCAATAACACAAGCTAATGACACTAACCAGCACCAGAGCCCTCCATTCCCGGCTCCTCGTGCAAGAAGCGGGAGAACGACAGACGGCGACTGGATGGACGAAAGCATTGGAGCCCTTCCCCGCACATGATCCTTTCAGCTCGATGATGCGTTACAACACACGCGGGAGCGGAAATCAGACTATAAAATTAGCTTATCTGTAATAATGCCCAGAAAGATTTACATAAACACGTTAGCCGCGCTGGGGAAGAGAGCGTTTCTTTCCCGTACGCCCACTGGATTGTGATGTACCCGTAGGGCACACGAGCGGTGACGCGAGGACCGCGCCGCTCAGTCCTGAACACGCATGATCTGCGTGAAAATGAGCGACACAAGTCTCCCACAGGTGAGCTCGGGCTTCAGGAGACTTCAGAAACCCCAATACATGCTCAATAAATAATCTTACACACTGAAGACCGTGGTTCAGTTTGACACGTGTCATCATAGCTCGACCCTTTGCTTTAGAAACGTCTAATATTTCATTTATGCATTGGGCAGACGCTTAAAAAGCGATTACATTGCATTATACTATACTCTTGTTTTTGTATGCGCTATCCCTGGGTTCGAACCCATGACCTAATGTCATACTCAACCACTGAGCTAATTATTATTAAAAATCCTTAATGACAAGGGTCTAATTTGGGCGAAATTTGTGTTAAAACATCCCAATGGGAGCGCGGCACATTCTCATGAGAACAGAAGCGGTGGTGTCATTTGGGAAAACAGAGGAGGAGAGCGACGGGTGTGATGGGATTATCACCTCTGACGGGTGACTTCACAACTGACCCCCTCAGGCACGACAGGCTAAAACAAGAGAAAACGCTCAGAGCGGCCCGGAGACCTTAAACGGCCAGCGCTCGTAAAAATAACAGAGCTGGAAATGAGTGTGTAGCTTTGGCTGTACTTGTGAGGACACATTAGTCTCCAGTCAAAAATAAAAATCACGTATTGTGCAGAAGTTTGTGTGAAGGTTGGGTTCAGAGGTAATATTGTAAAATATTGTTAGCTTGATTTGAAAATAGACACTATAACATATAGTGAAACATATTGTGTGTGTGTGTGCGACGCTGGAGAAGCTCAATGCAGGACATCACACACACACAGCAGCTGTGTGTCCGACTGTATGTGCTTCTGTTGCCTGAGGGGAAGAATTTGTATTTTCTTTTCCAAAAAATTCTCCTGGAAAAGGACAGAAGATTTCTGCTCGCTCCATCAGCTCTCTCTCTCTCTCATTCCTTTTTTTCCACTTCCACTTTCCAACACAGTACCTCAAAGTTTTCAGGAACTAACACTCAGTTTGTCTCTGGTTTGAGTGCATGTACTGCTACACTAATAGACATGTGTGTGTGTGTGTGTGTGTGTGTAGTATCTGTGTGTGTGTGTATATAAATGCAGTGTTTTTTGCATTGTGTAGTTCAGTTGTATATGTGTGTGTTGAGTCAGCGAGCTCTTCAAGCGTGAAAATAATTGCAAGAATGTGAGAAAAGAGGCGTCTGTTGTAGTGAACAGAGTGAAGAGTCACAGCGCTGTCTGTCTGTGGAGTGTGCGGTGTGAGGAGGGTTTTGTGGGTTGTTCTGACGGGATCAGTTCTGGCCGGTTCTGTGTGTCGTACGGTAAGTGTGTTGGTCAGTATCGAGCGGCTGTTACTGGATCCAGTGTGAGAGAGTCAATAACTGCTGTGAAGATTCAGCGGACTGCTGCTTATGACTTCAGCATGATCAATAACTGCGCTTATCTCTCTCTCTCCTCTCTCTCTCTCGTTCAGTCTGTCTTTCTCAGTCCTGCTTTATCACATGATGTCATTATAACTGTTTTAATTGATTTTTGTATGGATTTACGTTTTTATTTAAACACTATTTTATCTTTATTAATTATTGTATGTACCCAAAGAATAAGTTCTTAAGAATGACACACTTATTTATTTCTATGAAAATAAACTAGAGATTAAAAATAGAATCGTAGAATATTCACCATTATATTCAGAAAAATCTCTGTTTTTGTCATTTACACCCTCTTGTGTGTGTTGTGTATACAGTAGGTGGGTATGTTTAAGTGTGTGTTGTGTAGAGGTGTGTGTGCGGTGTGCTCACCTTGTTCACTGCTGTTGTCTCCGCTCTGTGACGCGTGTCCTCCGCTGGAGGGTCCCGGCGTGCCCGCAGAGTGTGTGGACGTGGCATCATCGTGATCTCTCCAGGACGCTGGATTCTGCAGGGTGTCGGACCAGATCCATCCGTCCACATGCCCCATCCACAGCACAAAGCAAGAGAGAGAGAGAGAGAGAGAGGGACATGAATGAGGTGGGCAGGTGTGCAGTAAATTGAACAGTCATTTAGTTTCCAGAAGCTCACATGTCGTATGAATGACATTTATGACACTCGGCCTGCGGTGACATTCTGCTTCAGAGAAGCGTGAACATTCTGCAGTGTTCCACTGAAGTCGTACGGTTTTAAAACTTTAAAGCTGACAGTGAGTTCATCTCATCTGAGGGAGTCAGTAGGGTGGTCTACGAGGGGCATCTCCTCACCCTTCCTGAGGTTTGTCAGGGGAAACAGGATTTGTACTGTACAGGAAGAGTTTTATCTGTGTTCAACACAGCCAAAAGCCAACAGGAGGAATTTCCTTTGTCACTCCAGCGGGAGAACGCTTTATAGTCCCTCCAAACATGCACATGCATGCACAAACACAAACTCGACATGTCAACTGCACGCGTGACCCGACCACGGCCCTGTCCTCACAAACACGCAAATATTTGAGTTGAAGAAGCTTCTCTGTTCAGTTAGTACAAACCCAACCTACACCCGATAGATGAAAACAGAGATATAAAGTGTTCATTTCACAACAAATCTCAATTCTCTCATCATTTATTCTCTCTCATGTGTTTGTAAATCTATACATGAGTCTTTCTTCAGTGAACTCAAAAGAAGATATTTTGAGAAATGTTCATATGATGGAAGTCAATGGGGGTTCAGTGTTGTTTGATGATCGACATTCTTTAAAATATCTTCTGTTGTGTTCTGAAGAAGAGATCATTTCATATAGGTTTGACACGACATGAGAGTGTGTGAATAATTTTTTTTTTTCATTTTTGGGTGAACTAAAAACATTTGATCGTTTATGAAAATAAGATGCTTTAACTGTTCAGTGGAAAAGGGTAAAAGTTATTTCAGTCAATCAAATGCATTTATTTCAGAGGCTGAATAAAATTGTGATGTTTGTCATCCTATGGTCCGTCGCTGGTGCCCTCAGAATTCTGTCAGCGTGTCCTTATGGAGCAAAATTCAGCAAAGATGAAGACGAGAGAGAAGCATACTGCGGTTCATACGCTCAGAATGAGTCTGTGTTGTTGTAAGGAAAGAAAATGACGGGGTTCTGTTTCCTGTAGCTGAGACGCCCACTGCTGCAGGACATGCGGAAAAACACACACTCAACCGCAGCAATACTCCACTTCTCCAGCCATGAAGCGCTGCATTTCTCACTGTCAGACATCATTTCGTCTGCACTTTCACAGAACAACCTTCATTCACATCTCATCCTCTCACGAGTCGACTGAACCAAAATCAACACTTCTTTCCCAAATATGACTAATGCGGCCCTTGCTCAGGCCTCACATCACAACAAAATAGTCGTCAGGGCTCCCAAGACTCCATTAAGTTCAAAGGAGCTGTAAAGAAAGCGGACGAGAGACATCGTGTGACCCGAGCGGCCGAGAGACCCTCTACCCCACCCAGCTCACATGTGACAATTCCCCAACGCTGCGGATAATTAGGAGTCAAACACGCCACGCTCTTATTGTGTGGAGGAGCCCGTTAGCAGCCCGGCCACAATAGAGTGCGTGAAGAATCTGATCGAGGGCCACCGTGTCTCCGGGGGTCACCTCCTCGCAGCTGATAATGCAGCTCGTGATTAATATAAAGCCAGAGACAATGCTGACACGCACCTGCCCTGCCCATCAAACCCATCTCCTGACATCTTGTAACATTGATTTAGAGGCGTCACCGGATCCCTCCGCGGCTCCAGGCCCTCGCAGAAAAATGTATGTCGGATCGGGAATCCTGCAGCCGCGTGAAAAACTCTGCACCATCCTCACGTGCAAACGCAGAGAAGAGGAGATCTTCAGCGCCTGACCTTTCCTGCCGCATCTTCAGCCTCACACGCAGTTCCCTTGAATTTAACATGTAATTACACACATCTGCTCCTAAAAACACCTTCCAGTATGAAAGCGACTGAAAATGACTATTCAACCTGCCAATTATCTCACCGGAATGAAAACGGAGCGTTTATTGAACGTAGTAAATGACAGCTGAGAATTAAAATAAAACATGGCTGTTTAATTCTCCTCTACACGAGACAGACCTCAGTTAAATCAACAAAAAACCTGATCCCAGACACACTAGAACAGCAACAAGTGACCATTCAGACCAGGGGGGCTCATTCTCTGAACACACAATAACTAATTAGCATTCATAAATAAACAGATTTGATTTCATGTATGTAGCATGCATTATTTCATGTCACATTTTTGCAGCTCTGCATAGAATTGAATATAAATCTCACCTACGTAGAGAAACTACTGACAGCAGTCAAGACAATAGTGTCATAATACTTTATAATGTCCCTCAAACTACCTACAGTCTCTGTCTAAAACATCAAGAAATGGTTAAAAAATCCAGTGCAACTATGAGAAATATGAGGTATAATATAAAGTGAACCCCAACACAATGTTAAACACATAAAAGTGTCTATACTCACAGCCCACATCAGGTACAGAGAGAGGGAGAGCAAAACACACATGGCCTTCATCCTAGCAAAGCAACTTTCACCAAATGATGTAGCCCAGGGCAAAATATATTAAAAATACATATCAAAGCAAAGAAAAAAAGGTGACAGAGATAATAACTAAATTAGCATATCCAGCAATCAGACTGCTTTCCTCTTTCAAACATCACCAGCAGACACCAATACATCCGGAGACAACATAAAATCTAATGTTCGTATCCTTGTGTGGCTTTGGTGAATTTGTTAGGCAGAAATTCCAGTTTGCTGTGTTTAGTTTTGTTGTCTTTGCTTTGTATTCTGCACTGGACTGAATGAGAATGAGATGCATGTGAACTTCAGTGGTGCAGCAACAGGCCTGAATCATTTACTCTCATGAACACACACACACACACACATCTAATAAATCCTGCTACAGAAACATTTAATTTTTTTTATAACTGAAGGTTGTGGAATTATCGTGTAATAGATGTTTAAAATGCCATGCTTACTGAAAATCTAATCAGATAAAAATTACTCAAAGGTAATTTTCAGTGGTCAGTGTAAAACGAAGCAGCCTTCACAACTAAACTGACATTACATCTCTGACTAATTAAATCCAACGACAAACAGTCCATGTCTCATATCTGCACTTTCACCGAGTTCCAGAGAAAATTGAGCTTTTGATTTATTCGCTTTTCCCCCACTTAATAAATTAATTCCCCAGCTTGAGACAACACAACAACCAGAGTTCTGCTCTCTTATCAGATGGACATGAATCTACATACACGAATACAGCTGATCATCTCTCCAAATGAAGCACGCGACGCATTATATACTCAACAGCAAACTAAACACGATTAAACAAGCTCATATAAATGTAAAGATTTTGGAAGCCGATTGAATTGAAAAAAGCGGAGCAGCGGGCTGGTAAAAAAGACTCAAAGCACCAGAAGATCAATAAAAGACAATTAACCCCGTTACCATTAAAATAATCCAAACCCCGAGGAAGCGCATTATGACTGCCTAGTGCCTACTATAATCAAGCAGTCTTACACAGCAAATAGAAGAAAATTAAAGGATATAAACACATATCTCATTTATTTACGAGATTATTTCTCAATGAGACATCCAGGCACAACAATGTAGCCTACCTACTAGGATTATTCAAGATAAACCCAAACTAAAATACTACTTGAAATAGGAAATACACAAATCAAAGCTCTTAAAAAACTTTCAGCATGCTCCATTTTACAAAACATATTTTCCGCACACAGAGACATTAAACCCCTCCGGTTACTTACATGATCGGCTAAATTAGTTGAAGATCCCGAGAGCTCCTCGTGGTCTGATTTTGAGCTCCCGTCCCGTTCATCAATCACTAAATCTATCGGCATCTTTCCTTTCAAACAGCTGATGTACCGATGGCAGAAATTGTCGCAGAGTTCATGCACCTTGAGTAAAGGAGAAAAGGCGCACAATAAAGTGACGATATGAGCAGAGGCAGGGAAACAATAGAGACATTGTTGCTGGGAATATTAATCTCCAGAGACCCCAGCAACAAGTTCAACGACTAAAATAAACACCACAGACAAACACACAAGAGATCGTTTATTCAGTACAACGAAATGTTACTAATCCGTGAAAATATAGATTTCACTCAAATAAACGCTACAATGTAAACTATGTCCATACGGATCATGAAAACACAATGCATTAGCAAAGCCATTTATTGGCAACTCGGCTTTAATAACCAATTACGTTGCGGTAATTTGTGCAGCAATGTCATTTAGCACAATATCTGTTTTTTATAGCTACTTAAAAATAAGACATCAGGATTACTTCTCAAATGGACGATTAATGGGCAGTAATAGCATTCAAATTGTTTCCAAAATAAATATTTTTTTACCTTTTCTAACTCCAAGAGATGAAACCGTAAAACTTGTATGGCTTGTATCATCTGTAAAGAGTAAAAGAAAGTTGTTAGCTGCACGGCATATTTACATAATTTTACCCTTAATGATATTTGCATATTTTTTGACTCAAAAAAAAACCCTCGATACTAAAAGTACGAAAACAATCAGGAAAAAATCAGGTGTTCGTTATAATGCGAATAAAAAATACTGCACATTTTTTTGGCATTCAAAATTGTATTTATCTGCATTAGTGGTCTGTGTTAAAGGCGTTGTAATGAGTGACTTATTTCACACTAATACCCTCCACTTGAGACTCGTGAGCGTCAGTTATTCACTGCAAACAAATCCAATCCACTCATTTTTACTTTCACTGTCTCTATAAAAAAATGTCTCACGAATAAAACAGAGAACGACACGACTATTCTGTAGAGTACGATGCAAAATCTTACCAAATTATCCAACTCTGGATTTGACGAAAATAAAGGTTTTTCTGCACGGACCTAAAAACAGATGAGAAGCAGTTTTAATATCGATCACGCGCGAGGATACATGCAGCAATCCAACCCCTGGATTTTAATACAATAATAAAAGTCAATAGTCTAATTTACCACTCCTATAATTTAACTTTTTATAATATATAAAAATTATGTAAACGTAAATTTAAGCGCGATGCATTTATCTCTTTACAAAAATGTTTTATAGGACTGGTGTGCGTGTGACCTGTTTGGCGAACACCGCGATGTCCTCGTTGAAGGAGTCGGAGGAGCACACGTCTCCACCGGCCACCCCGGGCTCACGGGGAGTGCATGTGGCCAGCTCACACTTCTCAAAGACCAGAGCCAGCAGAGGGAAGAGAGGATGACTGCGGGAACAACGAGCCAAGCGATCATTTCACTGAGAAAACTGAAGATTCGAGTTTAAGAACTAAAGCGGATTTAAGTTTCAACCGCTTCTGTGATGCTGTGTTGTGGACTCGCAGTAAAATAGCTACAACAACATCGGGTTGTGAAACTGCAGAGAACTTACTATAAAGATAGAAAATAGAACAAAGAAAAAGCAGCATTCGACCGTACGTCTTATAAAGTCTCTTAATGATGAGCAAAGGTTTCACATTCGTCGCTTCTCTGTCGTGTAAACTGAAAAAATAAAATTGCAATGCGAATTAAAAAAAGCAAGAGAGCGTTGCTGCCAAAAATACAAACAACGCGCAAGTTTTAGTAGCTAAGCTGTGGAAAACTATATTGGGACAGAGAAACGTTCATATGGAACCCACCCGTAAATTTGATCTTTATCCCTCTTTAACACGTCGTTGACAGCTGAACCCATGCTGGTGGGCATGACATTGGGATGGGGGGCATGTGTGCCGTAATGCTGGCTGGCGTGGAGCGGAGGTCCGTGATTCAGATGATGGACCTGCGGTAGCGGCCGAGGCGCGTGAGGATCCCCGTACATACCGACTCCGTCCATGCCGCCGTAATGAGCCAGCTCATCGTACTGCAAGAGAAAGTCAAGAAATAATGTGTAAAAAAAGAACAAGTAACACGAATTCAAAGACAATTCCGTATCGGTCCGGTGCGCAATTCAACTTTTTTTTGCTAGTAATAATTACCAAAAACATTTTAAAGTTGTGCTTCCCAGAAAAAGAGTCCCTCTAAAAAGTAGTGCTGCTGCAGCTGCTGCTGTCGTTGCCCGACGTCGACGGAGAGTATTCCCACAGTAAAGTGCGTACGGACTGAAGGAGTTTTGCTTGCGCAGCGACACTCGAGGCCTGTGATAGTGTATTAGTGGAGGTGAGTGTTGGAGATTTTAAACCTACCCTTTGCGCCATCAGCCTGCGCTCCAATAAACCTCTGGATCTGTGTCGTCGATTTAATTTCCCAGTCCGCTCACAAACTCATGCACCGCCAAGATTCCTTTTCCGAGCAACTTGCCGAATTCTCCTATTCTCCAGTATGCTTGAAAACGAGAGCGGGCATCGGGAGTTTTTCAGCAATTATTCTTCTTTTCCACTTTGCCCCGGAAAAAAAGTCAAGCGCCCAAGCGAAGGTTAC
Source organism: Triplophysa dalaica (assembly GCF_015846415.1). Lineage (NCBI taxonomy): Eukaryota > Metazoa > Chordata > Actinopteri > Cypriniformes > Nemacheilidae > Triplophysa > Triplophysa dalaica. The sequence continues at coordinate 20,942,972 of NC_079556.1, forward strand.
AGCCGGCCCATCAACAACCTGCATGTAACTAAACTGTCGTATCTCATGGCTTTTTGCCACTCCAACTGTCAATCAAAGCCAGGGGTTGTCAAGGTAATGAATGAATGATGGTCGGTGATGATGTTCAAGAGAGGATGAATCTTTTTAGCCCCGTTTTCATCCACTGACTCCCTGTCTCCTTTATGCCTCCGGTCCGCTTTCTTGTTTTATCACAGCCGAGGAAAAGTGCAGAAAAGCGCCGAAGAAGAGTTTTGAAAACGCGGCGCGGTGGCAGCGGCGGTGTGTGATGAGTGAGTGTCAGGGAGTGTTGGCAGCTCGGCCGCTCGCGCGCTTATAGAAGAACACAGTGAGTTGAGCTGCGCGCAGCGGCGGCAGAATGAAATGACGGAAGCCGGAAGTGGCGCTGAGCGCAGCCAGTCCTGCACGAGCTCCAAGCCAAATCCTGCGCGAGAGGCGAGCGTCCACTGCGCGAGGGGGGAGATCCCACTCACATGCGCTGACTGAGAAAACATGCAAGAAGGCGAAGTTTTCGCGTCGGATTAAAACAGCGCCGTCATTGTCATCCAATCGATGACCCTCGTTTTAATCCAGCGTTATTTTACGACGCATTTAAATCGCATTTTTTTTCTTTTCTTATCATTTTATTCTCGTGCATTTGAATAAAACAGTGATGATCTCGGCTACTCTGCGCGTGCATGGGCCCTACTCTAAAACAGTCAACTTTTCCACATCTTTAGTGCTGTGCGTAAGAAAGAAACGCGATCCGTGCATCGCAGTCAATTATCAAAGAGACCCAAGATCATCAATCATGAGCCTGAAGGCCTGAAGTTTCAGAGGAGGGGCAATGATATTGATTGTGCTACAGATGGCCCCTAATACCATAAACAGACCCTAAAAATACCGCTCCACGTCAATGATCTTATAGCTTACATCGTTGCGCGTGTGACATCATCGTCCTATCGATCGCTTTTTACATAAACGGATACATTTAGCGCTCGCTGACTTGTTTTGTTGTTGAAATTAACAATTCGCGGTTTAGTGGAGCTGAACTCGTGGAGGATTGAGCACACTTCAGCAAACGAGGTCAATAAAGCGGCCCGCAGACAGCCGAACCCAGTGGCTCGTGTTCTAACGAAGTAAGCAATTAAAAAGGATTTGATAAAAGCAACAACTGCTCTGTTTATGACAGAGGGGAGGGAAGAACACAAGGGGAACGTAGAAGTGAAGGTTCACTGTGCAATAGTGACTGCAGTGGACACAGAGCGCGCTCGCGCTGGCTGACCACTGCTGCTGCAGCAGTACGCGCGCGCGGGGATCATTCCAATAGAAATGCGTGAGATCTGATGAACGAGTGCGGTAAGTGAATCGCATTCTTACAGTCGGAGAACGACGCCTAAAATATCCGTATCTATACGTGAGAGCAACAATAACGGCGCTTAAACTATTTCATGCCATTTCTTGGAGCGCCTTTAACAATTGCAAGTTTATAGCAAATGGTTATAAAACAAGTTTAACTCGTCTAATATATACGTGAAAATAAAAAGCTAATTATTACATTTATATGTATTTTTAATCATTCCTTTTATTAACGTTTTCGGGCGCTTTAATAAAAAATAACATGTGTGATGCGTTTGAATGTGACGCGCAGTAGTTTACTCTTTACTGTTAATTCATTTAATTCACAAAGAGATTCACCGTTATAATTATATGCGTCAGTAAAACATCTAACAGCTCATTCTCTCACGACAGCAAACTTTACTGGATAAAAGACACGCTTCTGCTATGAAATTAAATGAAACTTTTTATACGGGTTTATTTTAAAATGGCATACATTGGTTATCCATCTTAATACATAAATTTAATTAGTTGCTCTTTTTTAAAGAAGTAACAATCAAGCTGCCGATAAAGCTCACATAATGAAATACTTCATAGATAATTTATAAAGCTGAAATAAGTGTCTCCTGCATTATCAGGCAGTAAAATTTCATCTGCTGGTGTCCAATTGAGGTCATGTGAGGGTTAAAGCTCTCCGTGTCTCTGTCCAGCTGCGGCTGAGAATCTCTTTCAATGTCACTATAATTTAGCTACTACAATTTTACACTCATATCTCCAAACCCATTTCTGTATATTTGGTAAAATGTAAAAGATCATTCAGAGATTTATTTTATCCTTAAGCCTCAGAAATGTTTTTTTTGGTGAAACAACTTTCTCAGATATTCATCATGTGAACCAAACCGTTTAACCAAAATCTAATTTACCAAAGTGAATAAACTGTTGAATAAATAATATAAATCTTTAACTAAATTTGACGCAATACAATTGATATTATTAAAATTGATGAAAGATTTGCACAGAACAACAGGTCATGGTCATTCGCGTATAACAGCTTTTACATTTGTAATAAACAATCAACCTAATGTTTACTTTCCCTTTATTTTTTTTAAAATCCATAACATTTTAAAATGTTTAAGGGTATTAACCACCTTAATTCGCATATATATTTCGTAATTATTATTATCCTCAGAGTTTTATATTCAAAGTGTTAGTAATAATTTATCTGTTTAATGCAACTGCTTAACTTCAACTCTCTGTGACGAACATTTGCGTCCCTAAAAAAATCTCAAGATGTTTGTAAAACTTTTGTAAGTAAATGTAAATGATCGTGTGTGAAAGGCGCATTTTCCTTCATGGTGCTCAGTAACATTATTCTCACGGGACGCTATGTGTGTGTGTGTGTGGGGGGGGGGGGATTTAGCGTTTGCGGCTCTTGAGCGACACCTGCCGGATCCATCTTTACTGCATCAGTGCTAAAGTTAAGCAAACTGCTTTAAAATAAACACTTCTATCTAAAAGCTACACAAAAACTATTTATAATTGATTAAATTACATCTACAATAACAGCAAATTGACGGCCGGGTGATGATCTCCGAAGTGTGAAGTAAATAAAATAAGCTTTTTAGAATAGCAAATAGTTTTGCACACCAGACACTTTATTTTTTATTATCATTTTGCTTGAATTTATTCGTTTTGTTTCGTAAAATAAAATGTAGCCTACAAAATATATATCTGTTAGGCAGTGTACCACATTCTGTGTTCTATAATCTGTCTGTTTTATTGTGGATATTACAATGAATATTAAAGAATAAACAAATATATATTTTTATAATTAGCCTATTGTTTTAAAATAGCTGTGAACTTTAAAACGTTTCTACATATTATTAAAAATGTATCGTCCATTACAAAAATGTGCAAACCCGTAGCTGTATAATAACACATACATATTTAAATTATAATATTAACATATAGGCACAAACTCAAATTTTCGTATTTTGTATTTTAGTCTTCATTAAAAATTAAAGAAGAAAGCAAAAACGAGACTACTGCACGTGCCACTGAACATATCAGAATATTAGTGTAATTCGATGTGATCAGTAAACCCGCATTCAGACATTGAGGCAGATAATCGACTGTGATCGGCTCAATTCTCTATAGGATATTAAACCCATCCTGGAGCACTGAACCCCGACCAGCTCTTATTTACTTTCATTTTAATATGTCAAGTATCACATATCTCTAAAACATTTTGAATGCTTGTGTGTCTTCGATAAACAAGATATTTATGTAGACGCAAGAAGGAACATGATATGGGTGGATTTGAGCAATAATAACGGGTTATTTTTTTGAAGGCTATGTCGCTCTTCTCGAGAGAGTTAAGACGATAAAAGTTCTGACTTCTGTACATTACACGCTTTATATTAATTGAACTGAATTGTTAAATAAAGTCTTGCGTCATTATGGAACACGCTTTAACAAATATACTCTAATTCTTCTTATACAATAACCGACATGTTAATTACTATATGTGTGCTATTTATGTAACCATCTTACATACATTGTTTTCACAAGCATTTATATATTTTCTATATGTCTTCAAAGCTGTCTTAAATTATCCAGCCACGTGTTAAAAATGTAAAAAATAGTTGTGAAGAAATCCGTTAACTGCATAAACGTGTAAAGCTTTGCATTAGTGTGCTCGTGACGCGTGACATTTCGTGACTATGTGTCACTGCAGTAATGAAACACGAGACACTCCCATAGACCTGACATATAAGCTCAACAGTTTTTACATGTTTGATTTCATTTTTTTAATCTTCCATAGAGACAATGACTTTAATTGGAGAAAATAACTTTTATTAACCATCTCAAGCGCAGTTTACAGATCCAGACCGCAGAAGAGGAATACAAACGTCCTAGACGAGATCCTTTTTTATATGCATCCTCAGGAATCTTATGCCCACACTCTGTCCTGTTTAAACAAATAACCAACAGAAACATATGCTTTTCTATGACTATTCAAATGAATTGTGTAAATCTACACAGCTGTGTGTTCAAATAAACGCCTTTGCCATCTTTGTTGTTGTTTTGCTTCTCTTACATCTTCCCGTTTGACTGTATCTCCCTTGTTTCTGGAGGTGTTTACCCGGGTAATTACCGCACGCTGTCAAACAGTGGGACCGCTGATTTAAATGCGGAGTGAAGTATCAAAGCTCCGGATCCACGAACGAGACGCGGCGAGGATGCGACAGCAGCGCGTGTGATGTTGCTCTGCACGCGCATGACCACGATTTTTACAAGGATTCCTGGTGGCATCTTGCTTATTGATGCTTGAGATTTTAATGAAAGATAATCTGATATGGTCTTGAAATGATAATAAGCAGGCCTAATAGTAATATTTGTTGTAAAATCATCATGAATAGCTAATTGTAAAATATTTGAATGCAGGTTGTCAAGCTTAGGCAACTGTCAGGTTATCTTTATATTGAAATGTCGTTAATTAAGAAGTTTTCAATACATTTTTTTCTAGAAAACCAGACAAAAATGCTTAGGTAGAATGTCATTTTTTTTGTTGCTGTGCTAACGATATATGGAGACCAGTCTCTTCTCATTCTGAATCTCAAAAGTCAAAGTGTTATAATTTTGATTCAAGTCAAGTTTAACTCAAATTGAGAACAGTACTAAAAGCTAAGCAGCATTAAGTAATAATTAAGTCTAAAGTAGTTACTAGAAAACCTGCTGCAAAACTCTTCGATTTTCTGGGTGTGCAAATGTTTGAAGCTCACTCCAGTCTGGAGGGACATGGGAAGTTTAACATTATGAACATGCCTCACCCCTGCAGCTCGGAGGAACACTTCACGCAGGGAAATAGCCATGAATTATTGAGAACCAGCTTGCATTTAAGCTTGATATTGAGAATCAACTCAGAGAGCGGATGAGGAAAAAACACACATTCATATATAAATCTATATCAAAGTTGCGACAGTTGTTTTCACAGTGAAGTGAGTTTGGATGAATTCTGGCCTGTGACTGAACGTTTCACTGTCTGTCAGGGGCGGATGGGATACAAATGCAAACTCTACAAAGCCAGTTCTTCATTTCTGTGCTTGACTCATTATTATTGAAGAGGTGAGCACTCACTGAGCTAAACTCAAATGTGACGGATTAGTTTTAAACAGAATGCAGCTTTTATCAGTCATGTAGCCTACGTGTGTTTATGTCCAACGAACATGCTGCGACAGTTTATTTTTTATTTATCATAAGGTCATTTTACTGGGCAATGATCAGAAACATCAGAAAAATTAAACACTTACTATTATATCGATGTTTCTCTTATTACAGTCGAAATGCCAACGATCCGCCTTGGTTTAGTGAATTTCTACAGTAATTAAAATAATGTATTCAATACTAACATCACTGAGACTACAAGAGCTTTCTTAAAGCTTACGTAACAGCTCGATATAGCGTTAACAAATCTAACGGGATGTGACGTCACAGCGGGTCAATATTTTGAAACCCTTCCTGTTATATCCACAGGGGGCGACATCGGATATTTATGCGCAAAGAGCGATTTAATAAGAAAAACTTTGACCTGTTCGCTGCGTAAATCCTATTGAACATTAGAATGAGTGTCTCCCAAGTGAGAGTATGTTGACATAAAATGTACAGATCCAAGAAAACTCTAACGGCTGATATTGAAGCACAAATCACTGCAAGAATGGATGTAGGGTTAAAATTAGGGATGCACAGATAGGATTTCTTTGGGCCGATACCATTTTTATATGATTTTTATATTTTTATACGATTTGAACAAACAACTCTTTGCCGATACCGATATGGGTCAATTGCATACAGTACTATGCAATACTAGCTAGTTTTTCTGCATTCAATTTATTTAACTGAACATGAATTGGATCCATTTAAGATTTCAAGAGAGGCACAACTGTAAATGTGGCTAAATGAAAATGTAAGTTAAGATAAAAATCAATAAGACAACATGACAATCATCAAATGTTATTTTTGCTATGCAATATTTATTTTATTAAAAACCTTAACTCAAATTTGACCTAAAATGGATAATTTCCTTTATATATTTAAATAAAGTCTGTGCTGGTGCAATTTACATTAATTATTTTGCTCAGGACATGCAGTTAATTAATAAAAAAGAGGACCTATGAAATTCTCTGAAATTTCTTTTTTCGTGGTGTACAACTATGTTTATTAGAACCAGTATTACATCTTTTGTTTTTTTCTTTTGCTGTTTTAAGTCTACTTACATTTAATTACTTGTTTTGTAAATCTTTAGTAGCAGTTTTGTTATGCGGTTAACTGGACTTTTATTTTGGCGATGGACTTTAATTTTGACGTCTTGCCGCAAAGTTTGACAGCAGCTTCACTCAAATGAAGCTGTAAAATGCGCCTCAGGTAAACTCTTTTAGAGCAGCGCTGATTCAGTCTATGTGTTCGCCTCCACCAGATGCTAAAAAGTCCACTACAGTAAGTTACACAAAACCACACCACTCATTCACACGCAGAACTAGCAGATTGCGTTTTTAAACAGCAGCTGAATAATTATTAGCGCTATATATAGCACAATTTGAATTTCGTAAGCTGTTCAGCGGTACTTTCGGTCGTGTTTGATACTTTCCATCTGTGTTTTCCGCTTCACGGAAATCAAAGGGCCCTAATAAACCTAAAACATGCTATTGCCGATATGCCGATGGTGTTTAATTAATCCGATATAGCCGATACATAGGTGCATTCCTAGTTAAAATTCATGGTGAGATGGCTGAAAAAAAAGCTTAATAGGACAAAGTATGTTTAGTGCTGCTAATATTGTAGAAAACGCCTAGATATGGTCAACCTCAGCTGTCTAAGAGCGGTCTTCAGTGCCAGTCTTATTGAGATGGTAAAACATGCAAAACGCTGGCGGGTGTTTGCGCTTCCACATTAAGCACGCTTGGCGGAAAACAACATTTAAGTAACAAACCGATTTTAATATCCAGTAATGCAGACTAAAATGGTGAAAACATATCATTTTCATGTTAAATGTCAGTTTTACGATACAAAAACATTCAGAGACCTTCACTAGTTCACGCTAAACCACATGGCCTTGCCTCGGGTGTATTGTTAGGTTGTGGTTAGCCTTTGAAAACAACAATATTAGTTCCAAATATTCCAAATGTAATACCTACAACTCGTTCCTTCATTTTGTTTCTACATTATGTGTATTTGAGCTATTTTAACTAAAAGTTTCTACAACTTTTGTAATTTGATGTCTATGCTGTAGCTACACAGGGGTTTCATAAAAAAATGGAATTTATATGATCACTTGCTGACTCTTATGTCATTCCAAATGCTCTTTCATAAAACATAGATTGTATTCCAATCTGGTAATATCTATTGACCATGTGTTTACTTTCTTCACTGACACTTACGAGCATGAAAAGACAAGACATGGTCTGAGCTGTTGTTATCTAATTTGCACTCCAAATATCTTCAAATGCACATGTGTAGATCAAGGAATGTAAAAGAAAATGTTTTTGGACCTTGGTATTTCTAAATCCTGCGTACGGCCCTGACTGCAACAGGACAGACGATGCATTGAATTAATCAATTAAATAATAGCCTACAGTAAACATTACATAAGAAATAAGGAATGAAGAAAAGATTAAATGTAAAGTGGAGTTGTATTTTGATATTTGAGATTGTACACAATTACAATGTTCATTTAGGCCACAACTGTCAAATTCCGTTATGCATTATGTGTTTCAGTAGGCTACTTACAGTATTCTTTTGATTCACTCTTAAAGTTTATCATTCACTGCTTATGTTAAGTGTATACTATAACCAGCACTCGTTTTGGATTTTCCTCAAAATAGTTGCACTAACAATCTTACCTGACCTTTAAAAAACTTTAGTCAAATCTCTATGCAATGTAAGGCTTCCTAATCCCCACACAATAATGAGGTAATTGTGAATTGGTGTACTATAATTGTGCGAGTAAACTAAAAGTCTATTAGCCATTTAAATCCCATACTCTGCGGTGCACTGCACAGAATTCACAAGAGATTCTAATGTCTCTGAGGACTTTTAATATGTATGAGAAACATCAAAGAGCTATATCCTGACATGTGGCGTCTCCAAGTCAACAAGCTTATTATCACATATACTGTATGCAAATATGTTTCACAATGTTCTTGCCTTCTGTTTGCAGCAGACCCATGGCAAATACAGATCATACGTCTGAGTTAGAAACTGATAATAATTACAGGAACTACTCGTGTTTGAGTTCCTCATTATTTGATATTGCATGTGTATCTTTTTTTGAATCCCATGAATGGATCTAAACTTGATGATGTGAATGACATTCAGAGGGTCGTGAGACGTTTGTTTTTGAAACCTGATTGCATTATTTTCATTTAAGGGCACATCTCTTTATAATGAAGAGCTCATCTCAAACAAATATTAAATGCTTAACATTTGGAGTCGATTCTAAAAGTTATTTGCCCATGTTACAGATCTGTTTGTCAAAAGTCTCCTTAGTGATGTTTATGGTGAATTAATACATTTCTTTGATCATCATAAACGTGTCTAAAAATAATGTAGTAAGAGGAGAATTTACTGTGATTGGTTCATTTATTACAGATTGAAGATGATTCTAGCGCAGTTATTCCTTTGTATGTGTTTTTTAAATATACAAAACTAAAAAAACTGAATGGACTGTCAGAGTTTGTCTTGAGGAGAGGATGTCATCATAGATTCTGGTAATTGAATTCTTCCAGCATCTTCATTTCTATAAGAAGCAAATTTGTGCACTATTGTCATTATGATTTTTTCTAGCATTTAGGGTGCAAATTCAAATCCTGAGTGAGATTTCTGAATCATTCAAACTGTATCATCAACCAATTGAGGCCACGTCATAAACATGTTTCTACAGTTCAGAGGAGAGATTTGATTCATTGTGAACATCACTCGCTTTGAAACGCAGAACACAAGATGGGACTGTTGTGAATGCATGTCGCACTTATCAGAATCCCTGTTCATTGACCAGCACTCCCAGCTGAGTGTCCGGCGTGAAACAGAAGTGTGTTTTCATGACAGTGTGTACTGTAGGCCGCGGCAGTTTGTCAACCGGCAGGCGTGCGCGTGTGTAGATGAGAGTATCTATCATCACGTCCAGCAGAAATGATGGAATTGTCACGAAGCCGTCGCCTTCATCCTTTTGTTCCCCGCTGCAGTCAGAACAGAGCCGGGTCTCTGTGAATCTTGTATTCTCCTTTAATAGTCACTGGTAGTTAATTATTAAAGGTATGTATTTGAATGATAAATCTACTAGTTATACAGAAGTAGGCAAAGCAGGCACATGGCCTCAGGCTAAATCCCTCCATTACTCATTATTTTCCAGCCTCCTGCCTCCATTTCCCTGCTGCATCCCGTTTTTATGTCATCTCCAAAAAACATCCAGGCATTCCTTTGTACTTTCCATCTCCTCCCGCTATGACCACGAAAAAAAAGAATCCCTCCCCTCGGTATGTATAGCTGGTGCTTCTTGAAGTGGGATGTCACACCTGTCTTCCATTTAATGAATGGCTTTCTTCGATGTGTCCCAGAATTCCAGACACTCTCCTCGGGAAGCTGATGGCGAATCCACCGGCACGGCGCCCCGCGTGTCAGCACTCATCCGGCGTCATGCGAATTACTGTACATCATTAGCCGTGTCGGGAACGACGCCTCTCGCAGGCCACGCGCGGTCCTGCAGACGCCTGCGAGGAGAGCCGCAGAAGAAAACAAAGAACTTTTCTCTCGGTCCCTCTCCTCCAGACCATCATCTCCTCTGGATTTATGAATAAAATAGTACACGCTCAGAATAGGATGACGGCAGTGCAGTAACTGTCAAATGCCGAGATGAAATAATAAATTCAGGTGCCTTTTTCTGCTCGGTTGAAGGAAACTTTGTTCTTTCACAGGCTGGGTTTTCTTTTTTGTTTTAGTTGTCAGTGGATGATTTTAAAATATTTTTCTCTTACTTCTGCAAGTTTTTTCACGACTCCTTCAAGGAGCTCAAAAGTTCTAACTGTATATTCTGCTTCTTTTAAAGGTTTGAGAGAATGGTTCTGTGTGAAGGAAACCCCGAGCGCTTCGTTCATCTAATGCAGAACATTCATCGAATTTATGTCCTTAAAATGTAATAAAACCGACACTGAACATCATTATAGCTCACGTCAGTTTATTAGAATCTTTGATTGAAGTGCGAAATGTCTTTTGATGGCCGATTGTGTTGAAGAATTGTGCAGAGGCCATTTTCAGTGTGTGTGAAACCCACATCAGTCATTTACAACAGAACGAAATCCTTGATCTTGAATAGTCTCTTTGCTGCTCAACATTGTTCATGAGTTATCTCACATTATTTGTTGTGAATGTGGAGTAACTGGACAAAGCATCATTGTTTTATCATCGGATGGTTTTGTAATGTGATTGTCTGAGGCTGTTCATTCAAGTAACCATTGAAAAACACACAAATGTCAAGATTGAAAAAAACTATAATTTCATTAAAGCATCGGATGAATTCAACTTCACTTTGATTAAAATGCGTTCCACATTTGTGTCCAGTGTTTGTGTGTGGTTGGTACAGAACATCTCAACGTTAGCAGAACACACTTGACGAATAAAATAAAAACCCAGCTCGCTGTAAGCGTGACATATTACAGCCATTGACATGGGAGCGACTTCCTGTACCGCGACTCATTTACAAGTCGGGAATAATTGAAGAAAGTTGGAAGTCGTCTGTCAGATGTTGGGCTGATGGCCTCTTTGTCTCAACTCTGACTCTAATTGCGTGTGACGTTTATAAAGAGTTCCGATTCAATTTCTATTCATTTCCGTGAGTAAGATAGCTGTACATCCTCCTGCCATCTGCCGAGCAATGAGGAAGACGATCTGTTTGAGAACCTTCCATTCCGCTATGAAGATATAATTGTTCCCCCTTAGCCGCAAAACAAAGAGCAATCAAACGATGTTTATTTTTCATTTCCCATGCATGTTTTATCGCAGCATATGCCAGCGTGCGCTACAGCGGGAAGACTCTATCTACACGAAGAAAGAAATGATTTCTGCTGTGTGTATATGTGTGAGATAACCAGAGAGTGAACATTATCACATTGCTACATTATCATCGTTCATACTCTTAAACTCGTCCTGGGAGTGAGAAAGAGACAGAGAGAGAAAGAGCTTGCGTGTGTTCTGGTCGTCTCAGGCGGCCGAGAGAGTTCAGTTCAGCCCCAGAGTCATTTCACCGACCCCCATACGCAATGAAAAATCGTTCTGTCCCAAACCGCCGGATTCGGCCTGTCATTGTCTAATACGCCGATTGATTCATTGTGTGAATGGATCAAGAATATGTCCCTCTGTCGAGACTATTATCCGCCTCGGCCCATCGCTCATGCTGTAATGATGACAGCCAATGTTCTTTCTAATTTTTGTTCTTGCTGAGCTACACGTATTTCTATTGGTCGGACCCTTTGACTGGGTAGAAAGGGCCCGTCTCTTGACCCGAGTTCACTGTCACATCCTTTACAAAGATACTCAAGTTCAGTGCTAAAGATCTTCAAAAAACACATTTTGGTGAATTCACTCTTTGAGGTCTTTTTATGGAGTAACGTGTGACATATAAAATACTCATTACAAATATCTAGGCTAACGGTGCTTGGATGATTGTTTTTTAATATTGCTAAATAATTTAGAGGCTACGCATTAGGCTTTATTATTTTGCTTTCAAGATAAAAAACTCTCATGATCTCATGATAACAAGACAGAAATTTGCTGATCCTCTGAGGGCTTTAAGTTCTCTGTGCTTGAAAAATATTTTGTATGTTTTTAGTTCCTCTGGATGACACTACAAACCACTTTCGGACCGAACGCTTTTACAAGCCAAATTATCATGACAGAAGCATCTACAGTTTGCATTTGTTGTAATTAAATGATGCATAACCACGACTACGTAAACAATATTTCTGAGCAGAAATTTACCCCAATGTTTTTTTAATGCTCAAGCATTTGTCACATGACATGTGGATTTATTATTGTAAACTATGACATACATGAGAAACAACCAAGACAGGCAATTCTCACCTTAAATATAGAAACAAACACTGTTTATACATATAATTTAATCCACAACCAATGTGCTTAAGTAATCACTGTTTACTGTTTACACATTTAACTGATTGTCAAACACTGATCTAAAAACGCCCAACACACGCCCACCATGGACCCCAAACAAGCCCAACACTAACCCCAAATACACCTAGCACTGACCCCAAAAAACACAAAACATACGGCCAACACTGACCCCAAACACGGCCAAAACAAACTCAACACATGCCCAACACTGACCCAAACACGCCCAACACTGACCCATTATTGACCCCAAACACCCAACACTGACCCGAAAATCACCCAACATAAGGCCAACACTAATCCAAACACAAACTCAATCCACGGCAAACACTGACCCCACACACGCCCAACACTAACACAACAAACGCTCAACACTGACCCAAATACGCCCAAAACTAACCCAACACTGACCCCAAACACACGTTGCACTGTTCCTAAAACCGCTCAACATATGGCCAACACTAACCCCAACAACATCCTACACACATTCAACACATGCCCTACACTGACCCCACACAGGCCCAACACAGACCCAAACACGCCCAACACCAACCAAACACTGACCCAACACATGCCAAACACTAACCCAAACACGCCCAATAACGACCTGAAACACGCACAACACTGACCCAAACACACCCAACACTAACCCAACACACGCTCAACACTGACCCAAATACGCCAAACACTGGCCCAACACTAATCCCAAACACACCCAGCACTGACCCTAAAAAGGCCCAATACTGACACCACACACCCAACACTTACCCCACACACGCCAAACACAAGCCCACCACTGACCCAAACATGCCCAACACTGACCCAAAATATGCCCAACAATAAGCCAACACTGACCCAACTCATGGCCGACGGTGAACCAAACACGCCCCACAATGACCCCGAACACGCCCAACACTGACCCAAACACACCCAACACTGACCCAAACACGGCAAATAATGACCCCAAACATGCCTAACACTGACCCAAACATGCCTAACACTAATCCAAACACATCCAGCACTGACCCAAAGACGCCCAACACCTAGTCAACACTGACCCAAACACGCCCAACATTGACCCCAAAAACGGCCAACACTGACCCAAACACACCTTACACTGACCCAAACACGCCCAACACCAACACACACCTATCTCTCACTCAAACACCCCAAACACTGACCCAAACACGCTTAACACTGACCCGAACACGCCCAACAATGACCCCAAAAACGCCCAACACTGACCCAAACATGCTTTTCACTGACCCATACACGCTTAACATTGACCCAAGCACGCCCGACACTCACCCAAACATACCCGATACTGACCCAAAAATGCCCAACACTGACCCCCCACGCACAGTTTATGCTTTTAGCAAGCCACAAGCTAATGTTATTGCACTTGGATTTCATTTCTGATAGCTGATCATTTTATTCCTCAATTGAGCAGATTTACAGCATGCATTATATCTCCTGACCACAGCACTGCTCTTATCTGTAATGAAAGAAAGGAACTCATTAATCAACAGACCTGCCTAACACATTAAATGTACATGGTGAGTAAACACACTCCACAACTCATCCATTCCTGACCTGTGTAGAGAGAACATTGAGAAAAACCTTCATTCTATTTGTCACAATTTCACATCTGCTGTTTTTGAATCAATGAACCATGAGGCCATAAACCGCATTACAACCTCGCATAAATTTGTCTGATTTGTGGCGGGAGTAACTAATTCCTTGAGTACATTTTAGAAAAACAAGCAGCCAGCCCTGAAATTGCAATTCTATAAAGGCTTTAAATTACTGACTACGGTATCAGAACTGGCGTGATGTGTGCGTTATGGAAGGCGACGTTGTTCCCAGGGATTGAGTCAATAAAAGGCAAGATGACTGGGGCATGTACTCAAACAGAATTAAAAGGAGACGAGATAGAGGCCTGCAGAAGACGTGTCTCATTTACAGCTGCAGGCCATGCGTTTAATTCACACGCCTGCAGAGTGTTTTAAATCATACAGAGAGAAGGGAGGCTTGAGTCTGAGAATGTGCTCGTGATAAAAGCGTTGAATCAGTGTTTTTTCATTATGGATGTTCTCCGTAAAACAAGTGATTTGTGTAGTTTTGTCCGGTTGGTCCGTTATACTGCAAATATTCATGAAATACTGTTTTAGAACATTGAGCTTTTAGGCAATTTTGTGAAGCTTTTCTTTCTTTACCACACCTATAATGCCCAGAAATCTCCTCCCAATACCCATAACCCTGTTAATGTTCTGAAAACCCCTCATAACACCCAGAGCCCTCTATAGACGGTTTTAGCGGTTTTTATGTGGCCCAAACTTAACTTCCGGTAGACCTTTGCAAAGAATCAATAGATGTTAAGTAGTTTTAGAGACTCTTTCCACAATAAACTCTTCATGCGGTTTGTCTGTACATTTACACAACAACGACATTTTGGGGGACTAAAAACGCAAACTTCATACCCGACACTCATTATTTTTTCAGTGTAGACTTTGAAGGCGTCGTTTTCCAAAAACAATGACGTCATAGGCATGCGTATCACGCGTTCAGTCTGTAGGCATGCTCAAGTATTGATCATGTGCTGCAGGATATACTCCTTATTATTTCTCCTGCAAAGAGTAGATATACTGCACCACTACAACCAGCGAAGACATAGAGCCTCATTCATGTAACATTTATAAGTTCAGAGTAATTTGCATTTATATCAGACCTTCCTGAAAACTCTCCGGATTTACAGATAATTCGTAAATGTCCGATTTTGTAGTAAATATCTTCATATTATGATTTCCAATCATTCGTGAACAAGGGCGCGCATGCACGCTTATTCACAATTAGCATAATCGCCTCCTAAGAATTTCAGATAGGCAAATTAGGCATTTAGGAATGCTGGCTTTCCTGTGGCTCAGTGGTTAGAGCATGGTGGTAGCAACGCCAAGGTCATGGGTTCGATCTAAGGGGATTTCACATACTTGGAGAAACAAATGTTTAGGACAATGCAATATAAGTCACTTTGGATAAAAGCCTCTGCCAAATACATATATCTAAATGTAATGTTGGAATCTCTTGTTTGGCTACATTATATTTCATAAATGCATAAGATACCAATAGGATATATGCTTACCAATAAATGAATCAATTAAACTGTGTCTACCAAAGCATAAGCCAGCTAAAATAATGCCTGGTGGTCTTCTGACAACGACCATCTGGTTGCTCCTGAGAACCCTTTGGAGGCACTGCGGGTAATCCTGGAGAAATGTAGGTTGCTGTGATTTGAAATATCTGCAAAAGTTACCTAGTATCTTATTAGTATCTTACTAGTATCTTATTAATGTAGTGTTTGTCTCATTTCATATCCACTGTGATTGGACGGCTGCGTAAAAAAGGATAACTCTGCTTTTTACCCAAAGTTAAAGATTAAAATAGGGTTTAAGACGCTATCATTATGACACACACTGACTCAAAACGCAGTGTCATCATCAGTTTGTCTAAAAGAATGCAGAATGTTACGTGCAGTTTACGCATCATTTACACGTGGTATGGAGCAGATGTTCGTTTTTTTCTTACCAACTAACATTTTCACGAATCCGAAAATTTACGCTAGAATGACTTTATGAGCGGTTAACACAAAAATATCCGTAGTAACTGACGTGAGATTGAGTCGTCCAGGAACTTGCGCTGAAGCTTACATTACTTACATTTTTCAAATATACTCTTGATTTAATTTATTACAAATAATATACAGTAAATAATTAAATATAAAATAAAATTGTCAAATTAATAGCAATACTGATAACCAAACACAGAACGGAAGTTAACTTCTGGCCAGGTGCGTGCATCAGGTGAAACTGTCTATAGTGCCCTAAAAAAATTCAGGAAAAAACAAGAAGCACCTACGTTTCTTAAATTCAGGTATTTACAGTTTGGACCAAAGGACCAAAATAACCAATTATTATAGATTCACAGGTCTCTGTGTCACTCTGTAAGAACAAAACACATGTTCTATAATAAAATGGCATAGTTCAGACCTAAACAGATATTTCAATGGTAATTTAAAAAAGTAAAATAAATTGTAGTGAAAGAATATCAATCGGCCAGCCAATAATAATTTATTTGAAAGCTCTGAAATTAAATTCATTAAAGGACTGTAGAGTAAAAAAATGATTGGAAGTATACCTAAAAGTGTCAGTTTTATAGCGCACGGGCCGTACAATATCATTTGAAAAGAGTGTGATTATATTTGAGATGTGTCCTGCAGCATTAGCAGAGAGCTCGTAAAGAGCAGAAATTTAATATGATGCTTTCAGTCAGTTTAATTGAATTTTAATTGCCACTTTGGGCAGAAGGTTTAGATCGGATCGATAAAATATGAAAGATTCAGTGCTTTAGTTTGGAACCCTCTCCAGTTTCCCTCCGCAGAACATCTCAGTCAGAGAACGGCTGCGTGTTTATGAGCTGTTTTCAGTGTTTCTTCACATGTCAGACAGTAAGGAGTGGATAAATTCCACTGAAGTGAGCGCTGTGGATTCCTGTAATTGAGGGGCGGGGAAAGAGCCCTCGGTCACCTTCAGAGGGAAACCCTTAATGTGCCAGAGCTATAAATATTTTGAAATGTCACACCTCGCCAAGACAGCGTCAGAGCCCGATCAGCCCGTATATCAAGCGCCGGGACAGAAAGATGGCTCTCTGGTATTTTAGAAATAATTACTAATGCAAAAAAGGGTAATGAATGGAGCTATAAATTCACCTTAAAAGGACTATTAGCAGAAGATTGTTTGATAAAACTCAAGAAAATGACCCTCACTGGATAATTCCCACCAGCCATCACTAATGAAAATGTAAAACAGTTTGCACGATGTCATCCAAGGTGGCGATAAATGGTAAACTGCTGACATCATACGTCATGTGACATCCAACGATTTGCAGGAATTTTAGGAATATACAAATGTTTTGAGTGACTCTCTAAAACAAATGGTGCCAAAAGTGGTTATTGTCTCGTAATCATAGGAGAACCACATTTAGTGCACTATAGAACCATGTATCTTAATGCTTCGGCGGTTCTTCAACGGTTCTTCGGGGTTCTTTGGGATGACTGAGGTGCTATATAGCACCGCATCTGTATGAAGAACCTGCGTAACCTCTGTGTGGTTCTTCAGCGATCCTTTATCCTCATCCCAAAGAACTGTTGAAGAACCAAGATATGGTTCTTTACAGCCCTTAAAGTGATTCCCCTATATGATTATGAGCCATGAAACACTTTTAGTGTTACAGACTACCATTTTTGCGTGAAATGTTTTATTCTATATAAACTTTGCCACTCACACAGTAAATCCAGATAAATTAAAACATGATTGAAATGAATGGTTAATTGTGTGTGTTGGAGTGGAGAACACGGGGATCTTCTCGTCTATACATCACATGAGAAGGAGACAGTAGTCAATTTAAAACTTCAATGACAAACAGCCCATCCCACAGACTGATGGACTCCACAAACACGCAAGTCCACCAGCTGTACACGTGATCAAAATATATTTAATGATTCCAAATTCAAGTTTTTATTTTGCAAAGTCGAAAGTTTATTACTTTTAAAATTGAAGAAAAAATTAAATCTAAATACTACACACAATTAAATGTAAAGAACATGTTGAATATTAAACGTAAAGGTTTGCCATGGGTTGGTTTGAAGTATAAAGTAATGTACACTCACCTAAAGGATTATTTGGAACACCTGTTCAATTTCTCATTAATGCAATTATAGTGGTGGTGTAATGGTGTGGGGGATGTTTTTTTGGCACACTTTAGGCCCCCTTAGTGCCAATTGGGCATCGTTTAAATGCCACGGCCTACCTGAGCATTGTTTCTGACCATGTCCATCCCTTTATGACCACCATGTACACATCCTCTGATGGCTACTTCCAGCAGGATAATGCACCATGTCACAAAGCTCCAATCATTTCAAATCGGTTTCTTGAACATGACAATGAGTTCACTGAACTAAAATGGCCCCCACAGTCACCAGATCTCAACCCAATAGAACATCTTTGGGATGTGGTGGAACGGGAGCTTCGTGCATCCCACAAATCTCCATCAACTGCAAGATGCTATCCTATCAATATGGGGCAACATTTCTAACGAATGCTTTCAGCACCTTGTTGAATCAATGCCACATAGAATTAAGGCAGTTCTGAAGGAGAAAGGGGGTCAAACAAAGTATTAGTATAGTGTTCCTAATAATCCTTTAGGTGAGTGTATATATAAAATGAGGAAATACATAAAGAAACATGCGCTTTTTGTAAAGCAGCTATGAAAAAATAGAATGTGAATTAAACTGAAATACTTACAACATTCTTACTACAGAAATTTAATTCTGTTATTTTTCAAAAGTCGTATAGATTCTGATATTATTAAAACGCAAGAATCAAGCTATACATTTTATCAGTCTGTGTGTTCTGTTCACTGGTAAACCCATAACATTCTGAGCTGCTAACACAATGATCAACTAGTTGGGCTACAAACTGGAACACCTAAAGGTGTATGACAGAAATTTCACATGTATCTCTCACATATCTCACAGGTATCTAACATGTATCTCACACATATGGGACCCTGGACCAGAAAACCAGCAAAAAGGGTAAATTATACAAAAATAAGCTTTCCATTGATTTTGCTGAGATACAACTATTACAAAATATGGAATCTGAGGGTGCAAAAAACACATTTAAAGTTGTTAATCGTAGGTGCTCTGGCAGTCCGTTGCTCAGAAGAAACAGGTTTGTTTTAACACTCTTTATTGGGTTACCGCTGCAATGATGTTGCGGAGAGAAGATGAATCACAAAGCAGAAATTCTTATCTTTACATAGATACCAAACTTGAGTGGGTAATTCTCAAAGAGCGGCAGCAGGGAGTGAAGTTTGTAGGTGTGTTTCCGCTCATTTTTTTTCACGATTTTGCTGCTTCCACTCACCAAAATAACATTTTTATATATTTACTGTAGGGAATTTACAGAATATCTTCATGAATCATGATCTTTACTTAATATCCTAATGATCTTTGGCATTAAAGAAAGACGCATCATTTTGACCCATACACTGTTTTGTTGGCTATTGCTACAAATATTCCTGTGCACCTTTCGGTTTTGTGCTCCAGGGTCACATATCTCAAATTTCTCTAACACATATCTCACACACGTCTCCAATATATCACGCATATCTCATATGTACCTCACAAATATCTCGCATGTATCTCACACACATCTGAAATGAATATCACACATCACTCAGATATATCTCACACCTATCTTGTATATCTCAAATGTATCTCACATGTATCTCACACACATCTCAAATGTACCTCACACATCTCTCATATATCTCACACACATCTCAAATGTATCTCACAAATATCTCACATGTATCTCCGACACATCTCAAACGTATATCACACGTATCTCGCACACAATTCAAATGTATCTTACAAATATCTCACACGTATCTCAAAAATATCTCACATATATCTCAAATGTATCTCACATGTATCTCAAATGTATCTCACATGTATCTCACACATCTCAAATGTATATCACACACATCTCACATGTATCTCACATATCTTCAAATGTTCATATGTGTGTCATACACATCTCAAATGTTTCTCACACATATCTCATTTATCTCACACGTATCGCGCAGATATCTCAGATGTATCTCACAAATATCTCACACACATCTCAAATGTCTTGTACATGTATCTCACACACATCTCCAATGTATCTCACAAATATCTTACACATATCTCACAAATATCTCACATGTATCTCACACATATTTCGAATGTATTTCAGAAATATCTATCGTGTATCTCACACTTTTCTCAAACGTATCTCACACAAATCTCAAATGTATCTCACATTCATCACACACATCTCAAATGTATCTCACATGTATCACACATATCTCAAATGTTCATATGCATCTTAAACGTATCTCACAGATATTTCAAATGTATGTAAGATGTATATAAAATCACACGTATCTCACGTAACTTCACAGGAGAAAATCATCTTCCAGCACTCACAGTACAAATCGCAAAAGATTTTGAGAACATTTTCCATGCAATCATTAGCACACGCAATGAAATGAGTTGATGTAACCTGTCGACTGAGTCGAGGTGCTGAGCCGATAAAAAACTCATGAAGTGACAAATGCTTTGTGGTTCAGGTCTTTGGCTACAGGCCTCTGAGAAACATTGTGTGAATATTTATACTCTCCTCCGAGACACGCTATGACAATAGCTGCTGTCATGTACATGCAGTGTGGAATTGCTTTAATACCCTTTCCTTGTACAACAGCTGAAAATTGCTTGGCTAAAACTATATATTATGAATCCTATATTGTCTCCTGCTTATGTATTATCCCCAAAGAAAATCCCACCCTGGGCCTGGTATCCTGTCTGACGGACACACCATTATTCACAGGCAACATTTCAATAGGCCGAGAGCGTTGCTGAGAGACGCTAAAACACTTGCTGAAGATTAATCCTCACGCTCCTGCCTTCAAACTCCACGTCTCCTGCTTTAATCAAAAACTTTTTATCATCCCCAGTGTATAAAACGCAATGTTCTCATTACTCTACACCGGCTACGATGACACCGTATTAAAGGAAGAATCTGCTCTGTTCTCACACTGCAAACGGTACGCTCTCACCAAGTAAAAAAAGTGTCATAGAAACACAGAATTGGGTTTGCGTTGCCCTACAAACGGCTGCTTTCATAAAAAATGAGTTCACTGCAAAACAGTCAGCAGAAACTAATGCATTGTCAGTTCACATGGTGTTCTTCCACAAACAGAGAGGAATGTCTTACGATTGATCAAACCGAATATATGCCACAGCAAAAAGAAAACCTCTAAATGAGAAAAAAAAAATTCTGTTGTTCTTCAGTTCTTTTTTTTTTCTTGACCGTTACTGAAATGTAAAAATAAAACTACTGCCATGTTTTCTGATAAACTGTTGAACTGGACACATGTAGAGGGATTAACACAAATCCTAAAGCAAAGTGCTGTATATTTTTTCTGCTTTAGACTGAAAGAGGCCTGCACACATTTCACTGATCAAAAAAAAACACACCGACACTTCAAGACTACTGTAGACAGCACGATCAGAACCTTTAGATATGACTCACAATCACCTGTAAGAAAAACTGTGAATGTAACACCCAAGACTTGACTTCAGGTTATGTGTAAATTAATTTGGATGTGAATTTGACACCTGTCCTCGTGTAAATTAAATTTGATAAATTATACAAATATTCAGATGCTCGTTCCGCGTAACAACTACTGTATATGAAGGTCAGAGCTTAAATTTTTCCACCAAGGGGAATTTAATTTATAATTCGGTTGTAAATGTACACGTGTAGTGTTTTGTGTCAAATTCTAACATTTAATGAATTACTTCAACGAATAAGAATACTGTAAAAATATGAATAATAGAAAGATGAAAACTGAGTTGAGTCAGAGGAGCATGTCATATCTGCGCCTAAAGAAAGTGAAATGTTAAATCAATAAATTTGACTTCATAGTGCCAAGGAAACTGTTTCACTATGCTTCGTATTTTTTGACACCTTGAGAGTAAGAATGTCTATTAATAAATGAGTCGCACTGATCGTATGTTGTTTTTTACAAAGTCAGTCAGCAAACACGCAGCGTGCTGCTACAAAACTGTTTTACACCGGTGACTCATCTCAACTTCTGATTGGTCAATTTTAATTCGAAAAAGAGATCTTTAATGCACTGCAAGTGAACGCAATGCTATTATGGACACGTTTCGTTCATTTTACCATTTTATTTTAATCGTGACATTTCTAATACATTTAGTTTGATTACGCAGAGAAATGGTTTTGCCCTATTATCTTAAGTCATATTTGTTCATCTTGGTGTAATTTTGCACCCAAAGCCTTTAGTTTCAACACTAAAGGAAATTAAATATAGTAACTCACAGATCCATTTATGTTCTGTTCAGAACCACACCAGAAGAAACGTAAGCTGTGAAACAGACAGAAGGTTATATTAATCCAACATCTTCATTTACGTGCCCTTTACAGGTATTATTTCAGTTCGAGATATTTGACAGAGTATTAAACATGTTTTCAAATGTGATGTCAAGGTTTAAGTTCGACTGAAAGACTGACTTTTGCAAATTTAGACTATCATCGTTAGAGAATGCAAATCTCAGATACAAGATTCTACAAGACCTATTACAATCTTCCTGTTAAATATAGAGTACACTGCTTTCATTGTTTTCTTGGTGTCATTGCCAAGTATATATTTTTGCAGTATAAACAAGAGATTCAGATATCAGATTAATTCTGTTTAATCCAGAAGCCGCATGTAAAACAAAGACCTCGAGTAACTGAACGTGTGAATCTGATTCCTCTGAATGAATGATTTGATGAATTTCAGCTATACAAGCACATCGGTCTGTTCTCAAGACAAATAACAAGAGTTTAGATTCTTATCTTCTTCGATACTTTTTGAGAATGTACAGTTTTACAGAATTTTTACAAGGCCGTTGGCACATTGTTTTTTGTATCCTGCTAATTGTGAAAACTGCACGCTGGGGTTTTTTCTACATGCCGACAGATGCGATGAAAAGTTGCTGCTAAATTTGCAGCTGGCAGGCAAATGAAATCGGTGTGAAATGCGCCGACAGAAGCGTAGGTTCCTGCTGCTCCACCAACAAAGAGTCTTCACGCGAGACATCTGCCGTGTAGTTACGGGCGACGTTTTGTCACGTGACTCGCGTGAAGCGCTGCGTGTCTGTTACGATATCCCCAAACTTTCTCTCTGCAGTCCCTGCCATCCTCTCTCTATTCTATCTTTCATTTGGATGATTTTGCGCTTGCGTGTCTATGTGATGTCAGTGTGAGCGCTCGCTGAGGCTGTTTAGAATTCTAATGAGAAGTCCTCAGAAGTAAATCGAGCTCACCAGCGATGATAAATGATCCTAATGAAAGGCATTGTTCTCCTCTCTTACTGCTCGCATGTGTGAAAGCCAGATGGTCGGTGGGTTTTCTGTTTATATTTTGAGATCTGATAACTGCCTCTCTCAGACACATACACAAATATTACAAAAACACAAACATTCACCAAAGCTGGAGTTGAATGTAAATGCTTGAGGAGAATGAACAAGGTCAATTCGAATGATAAACATTTCTCACGTACCTTCTGAAGAAGAGAAATCAAAATTGTTATCAGTAAGAATTTTCGCTTACGGTGGGGCAGTTTAGACAGCAATGACACCACACACATCCCGTTCACGTTCAAAAAAGAACTCAACACGGAAACACAGATCTACTGCCATAACATCAAGAGTGATACATGACGAAACAAAAACCTTCAAAACAAATCACTGAAAGAGAATTGAACCTACTACACAATTACTCCAAGCCTGTATGGCAGAAGTTAAGATCGTAATATTGTTGTAGAATTTTTTAGTAAGAAAAGAGAATCACTTGATCCTACATCATGTTTCTTTCTCTTCTAGTGTGTATTTACTGCTCTGCATCGATGCAATATTGTGAGAAGCACTACTGTATAGAAATAAATCTGAATCGAGTTCTTTATTTGTTTGTGACTCAGAAGATAGTGTACAGTGAGGAAACTCATGTCAGGGTTTATTTGGAGATAATCTCTTACACGTGATGTCGGTATATTTCTACAGTACACAGAGATATGCACATATTCACACACGCTAACAACACAATCTCGGAAGAGTCAGGGCCGGCTGGCGCGTTCACCCCCAGCCTTGTTTTCAGCATCATTAAACCCCAGCGCGCCACAGTCTGGCTGACAGGAGGAGGACGAGCGGCGGGCTCGCACCCCGCAGGTATCTGCCACCATTATTACTGGAAAAAAACACTCTGCTTAGGGCCCTTGTTAGTGCTCGAGGGGGAGCGGCTAATTAGAGCTACAAACACGGCTGGAAAATGAGTCCATTACACCTGTGGACTTTCTGCTCTTCATTTGTGTCTCGTGAAAAAGTCAGAAAGAGACCGTCAGGCGTTTTATGACAATAATCATCCAATTAACACGATCTTCTCTCTCTCTCTCTCTCTCTCTCTCTCTCTCTCTCTCTCTCTCTCTCTCTCTCTCTCTCTATGTGAAGATATATCACTGAAATCATTTCAATTCTCACTTCTCTACACGCCAAACAATGGGAATGAAAAAAATTCTGAAACTATCAATCCATTGCAAATCTAATTTAATTACATAATTTTTCCAAAGATTAATCCAGTTCAACTAATCAATGCTTCATTAATACATGTTAATTAATTCGTAATTACACATTAATTACACGTTAATTAATCGCAAAGATAATTGAATTGTAGAGGATTGGCTGATTTTTTCCATATGGGATGAGGTGTAATGAATTGTACTAAATCAATGTATTGCATTAACAGCCTTTAGTCTATTTTCTTTTACTCATATTTTCTCTAATATCACACACATTTTATCCTGCGTTTGATCCCGTTCCTGGGTGATAAAATATGACTTTCCCGATGCCTGACGTACCATCACAAAATAAACAAAAAACAAGTGAAAAGCTGGAAATCTGTGTGCTCGATGTGAGCAGCGTGAAATCAAGACGGATCGGACGTTTTTTTTATGCCTTAATATAATGGGCTTTTGTTGAAACATGAGTTAGTTCCAGCGTTTAACCTCAGCACATTAATTTCTGCTCCATGCTCACGACGTCTCCATCATCAGGGCCTGTGGGGAGACACAGAGATGTCATTAACCAGCGCTTAATGAAATACACGCCTTTATTCTAGAGATTACTGCAAGAAAAAACAGGTGTAAATTCAGCCGTCGACCGTCCGCATGCACGCAGGCAAGATGTGATCCTCTTGAGGACGGAGAGAAACTCATCACTGGTTTTTATTTGGCATGTAAGAAGACACAGACTGTGACACTGCGTGTTCTTTCTACATTACTGGGAAACACTTTACAATGAGATTGTCTTTGGTAACCAACACTTACTGTATCTATACTATAGTTTACAACATTTATTCATCCTTGCTCATGTTAATGTCAACACAGTTTCTCATGTTGGTTGATGTGCATTACTCATGTGAACAGTTTTTGATTTTTAGAAATGTATTAGCGAATGCTTAAATTAACATGAACAAAGATGAATAAATGTAAAATTGTTAATTCTTAGTTCATTTGAATTCATGTATTCAAGAATTCAAGATTCACTTTATCTATTTAACTCTTCAACATGGTTAAATTGTAAGTCCATGCACTTTTCTCGGTTGAATTCAGTTTGTATCGTAATTGTACTGTATAGAACAGTAAAGATGCTCATTACATGTATAATTTGTTATTAGTTTCAAACAGACTCAGTGTTTTTAAAGCCAGGCCTCACAGTATTGTTTTTCAAATTCATCCTGACAGAGAAATGACCGTCTACTGAAGGAGGAGGCGGGACGTCTCGTAAAAATATACACCTTCATTATGGATGAACGACACAGCAGAACAAAAAATAAAATATCCATAGCTGCGAGCGGCGGATGCAGAACATTAACGCTGTAATTTACATAAAATTACTTACATACTGCTGCAGTAATTTAATTTGTTTGACCAGTACAGTGCAAGCGGCGGGAAGAGATTCAGAGAGACGCACACCCATTCTTCCACATGAACGACTCGCTCTCTCTCTCTCTCTCTCTCTCAGATTCCTTTGTGTTTTCTGCCTCGTACTCAACACAGCCCCAAAAACTTTAAATATCATTTTCATTCTTCTAATGGCACCAGCTCGCAATTCGATATAATCTACAATACTAATTTACCTACACAATAGTTTTTTTAATTCCAAAACGTTACATTTTTTGGAATTATTGAATTATGCGACGTTCAAGATGTCGCTGAATAAATATTGAATAGGTCTTTCACTGAAATTCAGGAAAGGAACGAAGAAAGCTAAGACAAAGAGATAACTTCAACAAGCTCTTGGATAGATGAAGCAGTTTTTAATGATGTGATATATCGTCACACCAATATTTTTTAAGATGGTTGATGTGATTCAGGACAGTTACATGATTTGCTGCTTCATCTCAAACTCTTTTAAAGGGACAGTTCACACAAAAATTAAAACTGTCATCATTTACTCACCCTCAAGTTGTTCCAAACCGGTATAAATGTCTTTTTTCTCCTAAACACAAAGGAAGATAATTAGAAGAATGTCAGTTACCAAACAGATCTCATCCTGCATTCAATGCCACAGCAGGGAAAATAAATGCTATTGGAGTCAATGGGGGTGAGATCTCAAATCCCTTTATTGTCACTCAACTATATACACAAGTGCAACAGTAGGTGAAAAACTTGGGTGCAGTTTCAACCAACATGGCAGATATGTAGATCTGTTTGGGTACTGACATTCTTCCAAATATCATCCTTTCCTGTCCCTTTAAAGGATATCTTTCTGTTTCTAGTAATCATTTGGAACGAAAAAACTGAAACTAATGCATACATATAGATTTGATGTTGACGAGAGACCTTGACATGTGATTGGTCATGTGCCCTGTCATTAAACAGTGAGTAAGGGAGAAATGAACGGGTAAGAATGCTGATGATGTATGTCCAGCTTCTGCAGCGACACATGATGGTGAATGTTGACAGCAGACATTTTGACACGTATGTTGTGAATGCATCCGTGTGTTTAACAAGCTCTTTACCCCCCGTCAGCCAGCAGCATTCTGTCAACATGTCTCTCTCTCTCTCTCTCTCTCTCTCTCTGTCTTTCTGTCTGTCTGTCTGTGGGTTTCACTCTTTCTCCAGATTCAAACCGTCCGTCTCAGCATTGCATTTTCTGCTTGTTATACAGCCGGCGTGTGCATACAGTACATATACTTTACAACATTACAGCGCTGGCTGAATGGATGGGGATGATTCTCCTGCTCGCTGGCTGAGATTTTTCCCATTTTGGGTGGAATTAAACGGGCTCGGGAGGCTTTGACAGGTGAGCTGTCACCTTCCGCCTCTCAATGGCCGTCCATTCACAGGCGAACCCGTCAACTGACAGCGAAATACCCGGCAGCCCGGGAGAAAGGGCCTTAATGTCCTATTCACCCCCGGTCGACGTTTGGAAAATCGCTTCTCTTTTCTGCTCACGTATTATATATTGTTTCTGTGACAGAAGCACTTGCTATTATTGCTCTTTGAAATATGAAAGTTTCAAAAAAAGGCGCATTCGGAGAGAAAGGTTGCAGGGGGTTGCGAGGATGTAATTATTTAAAATCGCTGGCTAATGTGTATTATCACGCCATTAAATGTAAATGAGATGAGGCTAAAAGAACTGACTTGTCAATCGCTCGACCCGGAGAAATGGATGAAAAAGGGCAATTTGTGTGAACTCACATTCTGACATTTAGCGGGCTCGACGCGTCAGCTATGCCTCGGTACACGTGCAAGGGTATCGTGTACGGCACAAAACAAAACAAGGTGTCGCGTGTTTGTGTATAACGTAGTGTCTGGATTCTTCCGGCCGTGCCGCCTGCCTGCTCTTTACGGCCTGAAGCCTGTTATCAGATACATTAGACTGAATATTAATGCTCCACAGTGAGATGAATACCATTAAACCCGGCCGGCTGGCCATTCCTCTCTGTCTTTATCTGCACGGGATGAGAATTAATGAAACACGGCTAACGTGCCGAGAGGAGAGAGAGATTTCACCGCCGTTATTTTTCAGACTTGTGAGACAAACTCGATTGCGCGGCCTGGATCTTATTCATGCGCCAGTAGAACAAATAACACGTTTTTGCATTTTAGTTTCGGCTTCTTTGTCAGGTTTCCTGTGTCATCAGATTTCCAAATGAATCCGGGATCCGCGGGACCTTTGTGCGGGTCTGATAATGACCCGTCGGGTGTGGAGATGCTCGGGCTGGAAAGCTCTTATTAAGCTCTAAGTGCTGTGCGACTGAAGCCGGACTAAAGTGAGCTGTTAACACACATCATGTGAGAAGAATGGCTGGAGGAGCCTTTTGATATGCAGAAGAGCTGTAACCCCGCATTGCTCCTTTAATTGGGTTTTTAATTTTCCAGCCCATCTGACAATATCAGACGTAATCCGCCAGCTTTGTCACACTCATTTCAGACTGTGTCACAAGAGGACCGCGTGTGTTTGTGTGTGTGTGTGACTAATAAAACACCCTCAATCTACAGAACACAAATGTTGTTTGATTTAGGCTACTAACCATTTAAATGAAGTGATTAAAATTTAAAATACATGAAAATATAGTTTAAAGTGTAAATCTAATCTCTTTGATCTTTTTAAAATGCCTTATATAATAGAACCGCATGAAAACTCAATGTACCATAATCAGAAAATGATCCTCTGAGCTGCCGCTTGAAGCATATACAGAAATATACACATTTATCAGAACAAGTGAACAGAATAAATTCCATTAAATAAAATAAAAATTGTAAAAAAGTTACAAATATAGTAACATTTACATAATAATGTAGTAATAGTATGTACAGTAAGGTAGTGTTAGAATAGTGTAAACACAATGACTATCAACACATTTCTCTGTTTATGTGACAATCAGGACAACAGAACACCATTACGTCTGTGTGATGTCATGAGAGAATGTTTCGTGAAACCTGTTTGAGATGAATGATGAATTGAAATCTAAAAGCGAGTGCGTTGTTTTTATGACCTGAACGGTTGGGGTCGTGATGCTGAGAGGAGTTTCTGGCCTCTGTTTGTACAATCAGCTCGACCACACAAAGAGACTCAACCTCCTAATCTCTAAAGCAAACAAGACACCAATTACACTCACTGATAAAGTGGCAACGTTTCCATCCCAGCGCCTCTCGAGAGCGTCTCTCTCTCTCTGTCTCTCTCTCTCTCTCTCTCTCTCTCTCTCTCTCTCTCTCTGTTTGGTGTTTTGCAGATGCCCTGTGTCTTGTAATTGTGCTCATAATAACAGTTAAGCTGAAGTTTGAGAGTCTGAGATCTGAACATGAACAGTACACTTAAAATCAGTCTGAACACACACTCACACACACACACACACACACACACACACACACACACACACACACACACAAACACTCACTTGTGTCCATTACATGGCTTTATTATATATTCTTATATATTATACACTCACACTATTGTGAAAGAGTTGGGATATGGGGACAAAATGTTCCCACAAAGATGGCAATATCCAAAATTTATTTTAGTCCCCATGAAGATACAAGCTTATACATCATACAGAATTAACTTTTTTGAAAATCTAAAAGATCAGAAAGTATTGTGTGATTGTTAGATTTAGGGGGTGGGTTAGGGAACATGATATACAATATGTACAGTATAAAAACCATTGCGTCTGTCCCTATAAAACATGGAAACCCAACATGTGTGTGTGTGTGTGTGTGCGTGCGTGCGTGTGTGTGTGCGTGCGTGTGTCCTGCAGGGAAGTCGAAAACACTTCCACCCTGCTGCCCGTTTACTGTAAATCAGGTGTGTGTGCGTGTTTGTGTGTGTGACCTCTGGACGCATCTTCCTGGAGTCAGAAGTGCAGAGATGTTAACATGAGAACATCAGTGTTGAGGGTCAGGGTAAGCTGCTCCAAACACTAAAGCACATTTATAGTATTTGTATTAATAATCATTGTTTGTTTAGATTTTTTCACTTATTTAAAACAGATAAAAGAACCTGAGAGACGTTCAGCAGTGACACACATGAATATTATTATCACAATATTTTTATTTCTTTAGAAACTTTAGCAGATGTGTAGGGGGCTGAGAGGATGATCACGTGAACATAACGTTTGCACAGATGTTACTCAACAGCAGGTTTGATCGTGTCTCTCTCTCTTTCTGTGTGTCTATACGGGTTCTTCATGAGTCTCTTTTGTTCATTTTATTTATAAAAGCTTTTCTGTCTGATGAATACATATTTTTACCTCAATCACTTCAATTAATGTTGCATTATTCATCTTTACTTTAAACTGATGTTAAAGGTGTTGAGGGTTAAATGGAGCTAAAGAAACGATGTCCAGAAACCGATCAGATCTGTGATTTTCATCCGAGAATCAATGAGATGTTTAGTGCGGAGGTCCAATGCTCGTTTCCAATTGAAGAGAGAAGTGTTGAAGCATTGAAGAGAATCTGTTCTTCTTCTTCTGGGTCACAGACGCTCTGAGCTCTTCTGTGTCTTTAAGCAGAGCGGCGTTCTCTTCTGCCATTATTCCGCTCACTGATTGTAATAATAACTCCTGATTTCTTCTTTTTTTCTAAACAGTCTGCTTTAAAAGTCATCTACCTAAAAGCCTTTCCTCATTTCAGCTGTCACTTCCAGCACTTTACTGCTGCTTTACACATCACCTCCAGTCAATCGCTTATTTCTTTTACTTTGAGGCTTTGTTTATAGACATGAAATAAAACACCTTGAAAAAGATTTTCACAAATGAATTTCTACTTTCCTCGTGTGAACACGACACACGGCTGCTGAATTTCACATCTGATGCTTCTAAATCACGAGAATCCTTCTTTTCACAAAAGCTTTTTTGTATTGGAAAAAGCTAAAAGAAATATGGAATTGTTTGAGTAAATGATTGTTTGGGTTCTTTTATGTTAAGAAGCTGAATATGTATGTGAATTGAATCTCAACATTATCAGTTAAACTGATCATCTCGGCTCCATGTGAAGTCCATATGAACTCTATATGAACATCATTAACACAGTGAAGAACACACACACATCTCAAACATGTCTAGCAAATGACTGCTGTGTGTGTGTGTCTGCGCGTACAGAGGTCAGATCTTTTTCAGGTGAAAGCATCTGAGTTCAGACAGAGTTCACAAGATTATTCTGAGCCGGTTGTTAAGGGACTGGTAAAGCCAGAGATGATCAGTGATAAACACACCCCCATCTCACCGGTCCACACACACCCTCACCATTCACCACTGCTCTTATCTGACCCCTCCAGAGTCACACACACACACACACACACACACACACACACACACACACACACAGTGCTCATACTAAAGACATCATGATTTTTACACTGGATGAACTCTGATTCATCTTTTTTAGATTTTTCTCACTGTGCATTCCATTTAATATCAATAACAACTACTGTTGGTTTGTTTTGATTCAAGCTATAATAACAAAAAATACAGCTAAGACCATACCTATATAATAAAAAACATAATTTTTGAACAGTTATCTCATTTTGAAAGCAAACTCTTCATTTACATTTTAGTGTCTAGCAAAACAAAACGCACACACTGCGACAGATTAACAGGAAGCGGAAGTGGCATTTTTTGCCTAGACAACATTGTGGCCATTAAGTTTATTGTAAAAAATAAATAAAAAAAGTTTATGCTTTTCTTTGATTAAAAAATACATTAATAAAATATGGCTCGCAAAAGCCCTGCGATGGGTTGGCACTCCATCCAGGGTGTATCCTGCCTTGATGCCCGATGACTCCTGAGATAGGCGCAGGCTCCCCGTGACCCGAGGTAGTTCGGATAAGCGGTAGAAAATGGATGGATGGATGGATGGCTCGCAAAAGGATAACTTAAGTCTAAGCACACTCTTTATAAAAAAGAATCAATTACTCACCCTACATAAATTATTTAAAAAAACACCAAAGAAATCTCTATTCTAGAGTCTTACACCTTTCCAATGATATATAGTTTGTCATAATTCGATTAGAAATTACATGCACAATATTGACGCAAACTTAGGTGTCCCATATATGGAACGGGTGACAGTTTTAACTGTCAAACACACAAAAATGCAGCTCTTCTTTCCATTTAAGGTATTTATTCATTCATTATTTTGTTTGTAATGTTTACTGTATACTTACATTTTTTAATTTAGTGACTCATCAGTTATATCATTAATTAATGCAATGGAGCACCACTAAACTTGCGGTGATTGTGGGTAATATCAGCCGTTAGAGTCCGCATCATTCTGCAAATCCAAATTCTACCCGAAGTAGTAGACCATCCGGTTAATCTTTGGAATACTCTTTTCGACATACAACGATTTGGCACATACTAATTCCATTTTCAAAAACTATTTGCGATGGATAGTAGGCTATGCGGATTGAGACGCAGCAGGGAACATGACCCGGGTCCCCGTGAGCCAACGGCTCATACTAGTAGTGACTGGAGGACTAGCCACTAGACTCAAACTTTACATTTTCCCCATGGGGACCAAACACACACAAAGAGAGAGAGAGACCTGCAGTGTGTCAGTGTATGTGTGTTATCACTGGAGAGTTCCTTGACAGCTGGATGTTGTTTTTATCCTCAATGTGAGAGAACATTCCTAAAGAACTTCTAAAAAAGCACATCTGCCATGACAAGAGACACATTACTGAGGTGAAGTCCATCACCAGACACATGTGAAACACACATACACTCTAAACAAATGACGAGTTATTTCAGCGTACGACTGAATCAAAATAGGAACATTTTTATAGCAGCCGTGACCTGAAACAAGAATCATTTTAAAGAAGAACTAAAGATTTAAGGATTACTTCTGAAGAATCTGAAACTGTTGCTCTTGAAAGTTTGACTGTCTGATGAGATATTACATAGTTTATTGGCTCCAAACATAAAAACTCAGAGATTTTGATCAAAGGTGTTTCTTCTGAAAGCTGATGATGTTACTCATCTCCACTCATCTTGACAGCTTCTTCTGCCGTTTCCAGCCAATTATACATTTGAGAGACGTTCAGCCGTCAGCGTCTCGTGGACTCAAGCTCTCAGAACAATAGGAGATGAGCGATCCTCTCTGTCATCGCTGACAAAGACATCATTTAGCTTCATTAAATCAAATCTGATTGTCGGCTCCGAACGCCATTTGAAATTCTCAGTTTCGCTGAAATTCATTGGAATCTTATGCCGTTGTAAAGCGGCTCAAAATGGAGGCCATGAGATTTTAATGGAGCTTGCGGGGCCTGAAAGCTTTCCTTTCCAGCGCGAGAGAAGGCGGCATTGCGTTCACATTGTGACGGATGAGGGCGGTGAGCGGACGTGTGATGGCGTCCCGGGCTCCTCTCTCTCTCTCTCCTCCTGCTTGACTGGGCGGTTTACTCAGGCTGAAAGCTCAGCGGTTGTCATGTTGAAGTGCACTAATTAGAGCACAGCCTAATTTTCCGAGCCGCTGTTCTGCCCTTCAAGACGCCATTTAAAATTCAAAGTGATGGTAATTGTACAAAAGCATGCTGATCCCCCCACCCCACCCCCAGTCACTCTTATTGTCTGCTCCTTTAGGCTCGTATGAAGAGGCTTTAAGTAGCCACACAAACTAAAAGCCCCATCTACTCGAACCCTGTCCCCCGAGCATGACACCAACCACGGGTCAGACTCCCGACTGTCTGACGAGCGACGGGGCCAAATTAGATGTCAAAATAAGTGTCTACTTCTAACCGAGAGCCAGTGGGTGCATGATTTCAAATAAGAGCGGGGAAATGGGATGTCAAGAGACCCCTGAAAAAAGGTGAAATCAATAAAAGTGCCTCTACACACTGAGTCAAGTGTCCCGCTTGTTCAGGGGGCATCAACTGCGCTAAACGAACACACAGGGCTCAAACATCATCCAACAATCTGCCTTTCGTATAATTCGAACAGCTCTCATTCTTTATGATTGTACACAACGTTTTATGCACAAACCCTTTTCTATTTGTCTAACGGTGCTTTGGGTGGATTCTCTTTCTGCACATGTATCTTTTGATCCATTTATTATTTCGTTATTCTATTACAAAGTTAGCGATGCTAACAAATAGCTGTGTTGGAGCAAAGTTTCTGAAGGAAGGTGGGAGTGTCTGTGGCTTTAGATGCGTTCAGAAGAAGAAGATCAGGCTGTGTTTGATGCCGTGTGTATTATGACTGCTGTCAGCGGCCGATGAAAGAGAGTTTTGAAGTGACTGTGGTGTCAGAGCTGAAGATACTGCAGGACAGATGTCTCAAAACAGCCCGATCTGCCGTCTGATCACACTTCACTGCTCATCCACCTGCAGCAGCTGAAACACAACGCAAACACACTGTCTACTTTCATTTTCACTGCTGTCCAAACAGGACTATCTACAAACTAAACTTTCAATAAACCACTGAACTAAGATTATTTTATATGGTTTTTATTTACTTCTATAAAAATTCTTTCATCAGTTCCTCACGCATTTTTCACCCCCGAAGTTTATGAACTATCTATTTCTTTAGGTGAACCGATAATTTGGTTTTTCTCTCTACCTTTACACTTCCAACTACTACAGAGATAATGTGTTTTTTAAGTAAATCTAAACCCCCTACCAACTTTTGTAAAAGTTTGGTGACCAGCTCTTTCGCCATTGATTACTAAAATCGTCCACTCTTGTTTCTCGTTCTGTACCCTCATCTCTTAAATCTGCTATTTTTACTCCTATACTAAAGAAACTAGGGGCTGATCCTTCTTACCTTGATCATTTCCGTCCGATCTCAAATTTACGTTTATCTCCAAGATTGTGGAAAAGTGTGTCTCAATTCAAATTCATGAACACCTTTTAATATTAATTTGTTTGAACAATTCCAATCTGCTTTTCGTCCCCACCATAGTACTGAGACTGGTCTTGTTAGAATTACCAATGATCTGTAGCTGAAAACTGACTCTGGGTTATTTACTCTACTTGTCCTTCTTGATTTGAGCGCAGCCTTTGATACTATCGCTCATGAGATACTCCTTGACAGGTTTGCTTCTATTGGGATTACTGGAACTCATCTGTCTTGGTTTAGGTCATATCTTTTCGGTCGCACTCAGCTCGTTCAATTAAAAAGTTTCAGATCAAGAACATCTACAGTCACCAGTGGTATTCCACAGGGTTCTGTTTTGGGCCCACAATTGTTCATTGTCTCATACTCCCTCTTGCTTACATTTGAACAAAGTATGGTACTGTCACTGGTTCTTTATTCCACCATTTCTATCCAGTTGTCTAGTTGAAATTAAATTAGAAATTCTAGTTGAAATTAAATGGTGACAAAACTGAAGCCTTACTAGTTGGCACTAGATCAGTTTTGTGTAAATCTAATCATTTTTCCCTGCACATTGACAATAATGCAATTTGTCCTTCCTCAAAGGTTAAAAGCTTGGGTGTTATCATGGATAGCACACTTTCCTTTGAAACTCAAATTAATAATGTCACACGGACTGCATATTTCCACCTAGGTAAAATTAACCATCTTTGCTCTCTCAACCAACAATATAGCAGTTCTAATTCACGCACTGGCCCCTTCGCGTATAGAGTATTGAAATTGCCTACTCACTGGTGATCCCTCCAAATTTCTATATAAACTCCCGTTGATTCAGAATTCTGCAGCCTGTGTACTTTCTAGAACACCTACTACTGTGCACATTTATCCAGTTCTCCAGCAATTGCACTGGGGTCCAGTAAAGTATCTGATCTATCTATCTATCTATCTATCTATCGAGTCTATTTTAATATTCTTCTTCACGTTTACACCCCTTCACATGCTCTCAGATCTTCATCTTCAATTTTTATTTTACTTTATTCTTTACCTGTTTGTGAGGTGACCTTGGATATTTTGAAAGGCTCCATTAAATAAAAACATTTTTATTATTATTATTGTTTAGCGATCGATATGTTGCATATTCATGGAAACATACAGATCAGAGCAGTGACATCTTTTCAGGAGACACAGGTACAATAAGATTTGATATGAGCAATATGCCGCCATGTTTACACTTTGAGACGGCATTTTAACAACAAGTGCTGCTTGAAAACATTTTTAGTATGCGTGAAATGAACATGTCATGATCGTTCAAGAAAGATCGTAATGAAGAACACATTCAGACACCCTGATCCACCCTGAACTTTCATGTGCACTACATGAATAAATGTGTGTGTGAGATCCTCACAAGGAACCACTGCTTGCATATATCATCAGACATCAAATGACACAAGACTCACATTGAGAAGTTTGAGAGACTTGTACTGTTGAATTTTTCACACTCCATTTATTGGCTCTTGAGAAGAAATGTATTTGTTTGTTTGGATGGATAAACACAGTGGTCATACGCTGTCAGAACATGATTTGACAATGAAAGGCTTTCTGAGGCTTTCAGTCTGACACGTTTCACTTCACACACACATCATCAGACACAAATCACTGAAAATTTCACGGCACTCTCCAGGTCAACCAAGAAACAAGACTAAAAGACAAATATGTATATACATGTGACGCTAACATCATCTTTTCTTCTCATACAAAAACAAAAATTGTGCGGTACAACATAATTGTGTGTCTGGTCCCAAAATGTGTCATCACATGCAAATACTTCTCATGTATATTTCAGATTGCACTGTTAAAGTGATACAACCCCTCCAAAAAAATCTGAAAAAAACTAATTTTTCATATATTTCAGATTGAACTATTAAATGAACAGTTGACCCCCCTATTTGAAAAAAGGTTGAAGAAATTTGATATGTCACTAATACAAAAATAATCTGTTATTCATTCGGCGTGATTCATTCGGTTCTTTTTTCTCACTTACTTTCAGTAAATGTGATAACTTGTTAGACATGTGGAACAGTAGGAGATGAGAAAGAGCAAACCGCTGTTTTCCTCCATGGGCTTCATTCAGGTCCTCTGCTCTCTCCCACAGGAAAAGCTCTTCAGACTGTTGACTTCTCATGAGTTGAAGGCCAGGACATTCTTTTCATCTGTCAGAATTACAGAGATTAACTCAATACTGATCCTATTAGCCCAAGAGAAAATGTGACTATTTGCAATGGATTTATAAAGAAGGTCATTTTGAAATAAACCTGCTTCACTGACAAAAGAACGTTTTTGTCTCAATCATTCATGTGAGTGTTTCTTTCAGAGTTATAATGATGGACGTTCTTGAGTTCTTATTTGATTTCTTTGAAAGTTCTGAATTTGGGTTTAAGACTAGTCCTAGACTAAAACAAATGTAAGAGCTGTTTAACTGAAGACTGCTTGCACCGACATATTGTAACATACAGCTGTGCCATTGTTTAACTTTAAAATGCACAACTGTTATATTTGTTTGTAAGGCAATTTTGTAAAAATTACTTAAATGTCCTAAATTAGCCAATGCCTGGGCCTGGTTAAATCTAATCCCTGTGCGGGAAACCACACATTAATCTATAATTATTCAATATTTAGCAGACATGAACAAATGTGACTGAAGTTCTATCATGTTTTTGGAGACTCTGTCATGTTGTTTTGTGCGTGTTACTGACTGTCACGAAAACAGATCATTTCTGATCTTCGGAGCCGATGGTCGAGTGGTTTGTGCTCCGACATATGGCGCCGGTGCATCCAGGGCGACCCGAATTCGAATCCCGGCTCGTGGTTCTTTCCCCGACCCCTCTCTCTCATTCACTTCGCTTCCTGTCCTCTCCGAAAATCACTGTCTGTCAAATAAAGGCAAAACGCCAACAATAAATCTAAAAAAAAAATATATATATATAATTTCTGATCGGCTGATGCTGCAATAAAAGCACCAGGTTGATGATTGGTGTGTTCTTCCAGTCACATGACTGAAGTGTGATGATGGAGATGGAGTTCAGGTAGAGTCTGTTGAGGATGTTCTCTGTCTCTGAGGAGAGCTGCGTGTTGATGGAGCTCTTCCAGGATTCTTCCAGGACTTGGAAACGACAGACTGCAGCTCAGGAAGATCATCCGTGTTACACATTTAGAAGCGAAGGCCTTCTGAGCAGACCGTCACAAGCACATTGTGAGCAAGAAGCTAAAACTAGACACGTTTCCTCACATCTGCTGCTGGAGCTCTCAGTAAGTCCACCACGCACAGTTGCTAGGGTGCTGTGACTGGTTGCTAGGGTAATACAGTGGTATTTGTAAACAGCTGTTTGCTGGCCCGTGTTTCCACAGTATGATGTCACTCAGTAACTTTACATGTGTTTTCTCATGCGCAGGTCTGAATCACAGCTAGCCATCCTCAATAACACACCCATGATTTCTGCATCTTTTGATTTTTGTTAAAAAGAAACAATGAAGCTCAGGTTTATTTATCTTTTTGTTACATTTGAAGTGAATAATAAGTCAACACGTGTGGAGGGTTTTGTTGGGCTGCGTGGGGGAATTGAAGCTCTGGTGTGGATAATGAAAACGTTGATAAAGCTGTTAGATAATATTTAATTGCGGCACCTTATTAAAATTCCTCATGCGTGGCCATTAACAGCTCATTAACACCAGTCATTCATTAAACAGCTTCTGAATATAAAACACTTTTCCATTTATAATCAGTCAATGTTTGTGGATTAGATTATCTTCAAAAGCCTCTAAAATAACTTAAACTGTGACAGCACACAAAACAAATCACAATTGATATATATGTGTGTAATATTATTTTAATCTGAAGCCAAAACATCAAAAAGTTAATATGAAGAGTTTGGTTCCAAAATGATATAAATCCTTTTTTTAAATTTGTCAAAAATCATGTTTTATTATTGTGGATTCCAATTAATATCGATCAAACTTCAGTTGGTTTGCTTTGGCACAATACAGTATTAATTATTGAATAAAATACAGCTAACTTACACAATAAAACACAATAAAAAAATTGATTTTTGATGAGTTATCTCACTTTGAAACCCACTCTTCATATAATCAAGTATTGATATGAGAGCTTAATTAATAGATTTATCATTAAAATGAGAAACATGAATATTCTTGTGTATTGTTTTGTGTGTTTTTCTTGTCGTTTAACTGTAGATTTTGCGCAGTGTTTGTTTATTCTGTGCATTCAGTCACTCTTATGCTGCATACTAACTCAAAGAGCTCTGAAATGAGATTTTATTTTCATAATTGAAAAGAGGGCGGCCACAGAATACTTCAGCTGTAAACTACACACAGTAAACACGTCAAGACTAATTCACAAACACTACAAACGTGTTTATTCTAAATGAGATATTCAGTGTTTGTGGACTGAGGGGATGTTTCTGTAAAGGATGTAAATCCTGTATATGTCTGAACATCTTCATGCTCAGCTCACAGCTTTCAGATGAAATAAAGATTGGGGGGTGATAAAGCTGCCGTCTAGGTGATCGGTATTAAACCCCCCATGACCCCCCGCTGCTGTACTGTACCCTCAACAAATCCCAAAGTCCACCCGCCAACCCACCCGCATAAATAATGTGAGTTATCTCCCGTGGCCGTGCCGATCGTCCTCTTGTTGAGCGTGCGTTTAATCAAGCGGTCGGCGTCGGGATAGAGCCGTTTGTCAGGAATAATCGCAGGCGTTTGGCCTCGGTCAGATGTGCTAATCCTGCTTTCCTATAACCGGCCTTATCAGCAGCAAAGCTTCTCTCTCTCGGGATCCGCTCTGCGTTCCAGCAGCCGCTAATCTGCTGCGAGAAACCGTTAACCGGATGTAAATGGGTTTCAGGATCAAATGGAGGCCTGTGTAGAACATACGAGGTATTGTTACGCTTCTGGCATGTCAGTTATAGATTACACAGCCTGAACCCCCCACATGCTCCTGACCCATGGAATAACACACACACACACGTCTTTAGATGTAAATGATCAGAGACTTCATATGAAAGACGTCTGAACTATAAGAGAGTCTCTCTCTCACCTCTGATATATTCCACACAACTGAAGCATTATGGGATTCTGAGGGATTGGCCAACATCGGCTCACACAGTCAGTATTATAACGTTAAAGCATTCGAGGATCAGAAAATATTCTGTTGACTCACTTCATTGTCTGGCAGCTGTGGTTGCTGAAAACTTCTGTAAAAATACAGGCAACATTTTACATTGAATCAAGTAAAACACCACGATAAGCATAGTTTCTGTAAAAAATCTTCTGTTATACTAACAGATCAGTTATATAAGTCTATTTAAGAATGAAATATTTAATGTATTATTTGTATTTTATTATGAAACAAAATCACTACATCCATTTGTTGAGAAATGTCAGACTGGATGTGTTGACTATTCCAGTAAACTGTGCGATAATGAACATTCTGCATTCAGACTAGTTTCGTTATCAGATAAGTCTCATCAAAGCAAGGCACACGTCACTTCATTCGTTTTCACAGGTGATCAAATACACGTAGACCTATGATGACGCCTACACAACGCACACAGATGAATAAACACTCTGACCGTTGCCTCATTTACATCTCAGTGCATAATGAGAGATTTGATTCGTCTGTCAGTCGTCCGGTGGGTGAGATTCCTCTTCATCTGCATGGTGGCAAGTTTTAATGGAACTGTTATTAAAGCAGATCGTCAAATGAGGAATGATTTCAGTGGGATCTCAGCAGAGGCTCGCGGTGTGCTGGTCCCCCGCTGGGCTCTGATTAAACCGAGGCCGCGGGTCGGACATCGCCGGGCCTCCGGAGAGAATAAATTTACACCTGCGATCCGCCGAACAATGGCCCCCTTCCCCATGCTCAGAGATGCGCTTAATTAAAACACACACACATGCACCAGTCATTTACACGAGCTGTGATCACCGTCTGAATAACAATCCAGTTCACCAGCCTCATTCGTGCTGGACAGACACGTCTCACCACAAACTCATCAAGCTTCTCAAGAGCCAAGAAATGAGAAAAGTCATCTCGGAGATGTTGGTGATGGTGGATTTATTTAATCATCCACTCAGACGTCTCTGTCATATTCATTCTGTAGAGAAGATGAATTATACAAGTCGTTATCTGCACGAGAGAGAGCATTAGAGCATCAGAAATTAGCCTGTCAATCACAGCGGCCAGATAAACGGATGGAGGTCATTCTGATACAGAATTCATCCTCAGCTCACATCACGGACTCGTGCTGGCTTTTCACGGATTCCCCCAACTTCCACCTCATGATTTCTGTTAGCAATATAATTGGTCAAATATTGTATATTTGCAGGGATTATGAAGTAAATCTGGCTGATATTTGATCTCTTAATGAACACTAACCTTCATGCTGTGAGGATATATTGACACCAGCTGCTCTTGTTAGACTGTTGCTTCACATAATCCTGCTGGCTATTAAAATGAAACAATTGTGTATAATTGATCTATATTCACAGAAAAAAACCTAACATGCTCAGAAAAGAAGTCACACTTTCTGTATTAATGACATCGATGTGACCTGCTGTGGCGGGTTGTATAAACTGCTCAGACTGTAAGTTAGTCATCTCATTATTTCCATAACTTTTTTAAGTGGCTTACATGAGAAGGTAGATTTGTCTAATTAGACTCCAGAATGTTACACGGATGAGTCCGGACTAATTATTATCTGCTCAAAATAGATCTTGAGACACATGCACTGGCCACAGCTCCATAAAGATTACAAACCATTTGAAGAAAAAAAAAAATTCATTTGACTATCTGAAATCAGTATCACTGGCTAACTTCATATCTATCGGATTGGCAGAGTTTCGTAAGGATTGATAAGCATAGATCTCATACAGCTACTGTCTCTCATGATGTACCACAGGGTTCGGTTCTTGGTTCACTTTTATTTCTCATCTATGCGCTTCCATTGGGTCAGATTATCAGACGACATGGTCTTAAATTTCATAGTTATGCTGATGATATTCAAATTTACTTTACAGTTGAACCTAACCCTGGCCTCCCCTCTCTATTGTCTCCTGTCTTCAATAACTTAAAACCTTAATGTCTGCCAACTGTCTTGCAATTAAATGCTGATAAAATGAATTCATGATGGTCGGCCAAAACTCAAAGTTCCTGTCCCACCATGAGTTTTTCATTGATATTGATGGTGTCCAGTTTAGGCCCTTGAAAACTATGTGGAATTTGGGAGTACTGTTTGACTAAATATTATGTTTTGATTGTTAAAGCATGTTTCTTTCAACTGTGTAATACTGCTCGTATACGTCCCTCACTTAGTCTTTATGATGCTGAAACTGTAGTCCTTTTATTACCTCCAGACTGGATTACTGCAAGTCCTTATTATGTGGCTTACCTGACAAAGTTCCTGACCGTCTTCAAATGGTACAGAACTCTGCTGCTGGAGTACTTACATTTAACAAAAAATCCTCACATATCACTCCCATCCTTCATCAACTTCACTGGCTTCCTGTGGCAAATCGCATTCAGTTTAAAGTATTAATTTAGGTGTACAAGGCCTGTCTTGGCCTTGCACCTCAGTACCTTGCTGAGTTATTGCCACTAAATGCTCCTGCCAGGACTCTCAGATCTATCAATAGAAGCTTGCTTGTTATGCCTAGGTACTGGCTCTCTGCAGTGGGCGGAAGGGCATTCTGTATTTTAGGCCCAAAATTATAGAATAGGCTGCCCCATAATCTTCGTGCAGTCCCCTTTCTCAAACTAACACTTGGCATTTTTCCGAACGTCTCACCTATAGGTTAACTGACCATTTTTTATTTAATTGTATGTCTTTATCTATATATGTCATCTATTGTCTGTCAATCATTTGTTGATATTTGTCTTGAAAGGCGCTATATAAATAAAACGTATTATTATAATGTATGAATTGAGCATTATGTAAATCTCTGAAATCCTTGTGTTATTTGTTTCTGTCATTGAAGGGAAGTCGGCGGCTCACGGTTGTTTATCATCACTGGTCGAGAGCGAGCGGCTGGCTGTGTTCTTCTTCTTGTTTGCATTATGTTGTGTTGACGGAGGGTTTGTTTGTTCAGCAGGTCAGATGAGAAAGCGTGAGGACGCCGGCCGGCCGAGTGTCATGTTCACCTGATCTTGAGCTCCAGATATCTCCTCATTCAAACACATCTGTCTAGTCCTTCATACTCCATCACACTGAGGTCAAGGTCTGTCACAGAACACACATCGCTCTCATCCTCGTGTCATGTCAAACCCTTATGAGTTATGAGTTGACACAACAGAAGATATTTTGAAGAACGTTGATAATCAAACACCACTAAACTCCGTTGTATGAGCAGAAAACCACTGAAGAAAGAATCACATAAAGAGATTTACAGAAAATATATATTTTTATTTAATTGTTGGCTGTATCTGTTTATTTTTTTCCATACTGTCAGGATGTTGCTTTTCTCGCTAAATGTAAATAAGAATGAATGAGATTCAGTGGATGTGTTATATGAAAGTGTTTGTATCTGGATCAGCTTTCTACCAACACAAAGAACATTTTTCAGCTTTGTTTGATGGCTTTGCTCTAGTTCAGTGTACCCTACTCTTTTAAGATGGACATCTGCTCACATCTTTGTGTTGTGTAACATCTGCACATTTAGATTATTGTATGTATTGTCCTACAGTCTATAGAGATGTTAGTGTTAATGTATGCCTCATTCTCACCTGAAGCTGTCAGCTGTTGCTCCTGCATTCAGCACGCCCGGCTCTTTTCAACACACGTGTGTCATGTTGTATATACACTTAATGAGTGAGCACACAAACACGCCGGCTGCAGCCACTGCAGCTGTTGATGTTTCTTCAGTGTTGACACTGTTACCAGTGTGTGTTCCGCCTCATATACCTGACTGTCTCTCTCTCACTCTTTCACTTTCTCTCTCTCTCGCTGTCTGTCTGTCTTTGACATCATGTTAAACGTGATGACAGACGTCTATTCCCTGCAGCATGTGTTACTGTATCTGGCTGTTATAATACAACAACAACAAAAAAAACACT
Organism: Triplophysa dalaica; assembly: GCF_015846415.1. NCBI lineage: Eukaryota > Metazoa > Chordata > Actinopteri > Cypriniformes > Nemacheilidae > Triplophysa > Triplophysa dalaica. Next base: position 20,987,150 of record NC_079556.1, read on the forward strand.
CTCTGCAGGTGCAGCCGGCCTCTACATCAACACACATTGTTTTTCCATTGTGATGGAGACCTTTGACTCTCTTATACTGAATGGTGTGCGTGTGTGTGTGGCCTTGTTTTTATATCCCTGAACCTGGATGCACACCAACTCATGGAGACTCAAGTCACTGTGTGGACCGAAATTGAGCTCTCCATGAGCAAGAAACCTTATAAATCACAGAACAATATTTTTTGGAAATTCTAAAAATGCATATAAAGTAATTATCTATGATCTTTAGGTTTAGGGGATAAAATATACAGTTTGTACAGTATAAAAACCATTACGCCTATGAACTGTCCCCACAGAGATAAAGACGTGTGTGTGTGTACCCTCTTGAAGGGATAGTCCACTCAAAGTTGTTCCAAATCTGTATACATTTCTTTCTTTTGATAAACACAATGAAAGATATTTGGAAGAATGTTAATAACTGACATTTCTGGGACATAGCAGACTGCCGTATTACTGTAGGGAAAATAAAAATGTTAGTCAGAGGTGCCCCAGAACCTTTTGCATTCCTAATTTCTTTAAAATATCTTCATTATGTTCAATAGAACAAAGAAAATGATCCAATATTTTTTCCCACCGAGGTAGTCAATTATGTTCCAGAACTGTAATTCTTCCATATATCTTCCATTGTGTTCAAGGAAATCTATACAGATTTGCAACAACTCTAGGGTGAGTAAATGATGACAGAATTTTTATTTTTGGGTGAAGTATCCATTGAAATATATTTCATCCTCATGACGAGAAGTAAACCTGTGTGTGTGTTCTGAAGTCATTAAACCTGTCAAAGCCCTTTTTGAGCCTACACATGAAAACGCATGTTGGAACTAAAATGGCTGTAGATCATGAATTCTTTTGAATATAGACTTACGGTTGATGTCCTTTGAAAAAAAGAAAAGTAGCTGATTATTGCAACAAAAAAATCACACACACACAGAAAAAATTAAAGGTATGTTGCCAGGTTTATTGTAAATAATGTTTTTCTTTGATTAAAAAATACGGGTCGCAAAAGGATTACAAAAAAATCTAAGCACACTCTTTATAAAAAAGAATCAATTACTCTACCTACATAATTATTTTAAAAGAATCTGTATTCTAGAGTCTTAGACCTTTCCAATGATATTTAGTTTGTCATGATTCGATTAGAAATTACATGCAGAATGTTTACGCAAACTTAGGTGTCCCGTATACGGAACGGGTGACAGTTTACAGGCTACAACATTATGTTGAGCCAGACTCACACTAACCCTTAACCAAACCATTACACAAACCTTTCAGTGTTTTACATTTTCAAATAAACATAATTTACTTTGATTTACATTAAATTTACATCATGGGAACCAATGAGAATGATCCAAATAATCCATCTGATGTCAGGGTTTATCATCCTTGTGGGGGCACACACACAGGTTTGTTTTGGTATCTTGCCATAGACCTCTAAAGTTATTTTACTGATCTAATATTTTCTTTCTATCCCTAATGTATTTTAGTGTGTTAGTTTTGGCTTGGATACAGCAAATGATTATTTCCAGCAGTAAACAGAATCTGTGAAGACGGTTAAAAGAGAGAGACACACGTTAACACCTGGTCAACAGCCCGAAATCCCCGAGAAGCTGAGAGAAATCCACCCAGACATTGAAAGAGCAGAGCCGTTCTTCAGCAGGAGAACACTATTAGAGCTGACAGAAGGATGATGATATTACAGGACATTCCCACATCTTCATCCATCTTCTCCTGCCTCACCGTCTGCTCTCCTCATCCGTCTTGTCTCTTATCGCTCTCCGTTGCCTTTCTCTTCTCTTTGCCATCATCATTATCGTCTCGCTCGCTCTCTTTCTCTCTGGTGGACAATACAAAGACAAATTCTGCCCTTTTCTTAGCCCATGAAACATTTAACATTTCATTTCGGATGGTGGCAGACGCAAATAACAAACGACCAGATGAATCTTTCTTATTGTCTGCCTCGAGCACAATTAAGAGGGAAATACGATGTAGATTGATTTGGGTTTGAGAGCTCACGAGTCGGCAGACATGAAACTCCAGAATTCTGTTCATGTTGTCATGTCCTGTCTTTATCTTTCTCACAAAACTCTACAAATGTCCTCCAGAAGCTGTCTGGACATCAGTAGCTCTTGGGCTTTATGAAGGTTTCTTACATTCATGTTACAAGCCTTCAATACAAACACAACAGTCAGTGTGTGAAAGGCTCAGACGTAAGACATATTTGAGGAATAGGGCCTTGAATATAATTTAAAAAACCGTGTTGAAACTTTCCAATAATGTATTCCTTTTTGTATTCTTCTGTCATTAGTTTTATTTGTATAGCACATTTTGCAGCTGTACAAGAAACAAAACATATTACGTACGAAAGCACAGAATAGAAAATAATATGAAATAAAATCATATGAAATAGAGACAGGTAAAATAAATCTATTATATACACATATAGAGACACATAAACACACAAAATACATACGCATATACACAAAAAAAATATTACAAAGTGAATAGAGAATTTGCAATAAAAACAATTATAACACAGGAAACAAATTTAAAGGTGTCTTAGTCTACAGTCAGACAAATGTCAAATATTCTTTATTTTCTTGTTCTGTTGAGCAAAGAATGAAATATGTTGAAGAATTTAGGAAAACAACAGTTCTGAGGCACCTCGGACTACAGAATATTGCAGACATTCTTCCAAATATCTTTGTGTGTTTATACAGGGATGAAATGACATGAGGGAGAGCAAATGAAGACAGATTTTCATTTTTGGATGAGCTGTGCATTTAGCTTCTGTCTGTTTTACGTAATATAATTATTCATTAAATTATTTACTTTAAATATGTTTTGCAACGATGCAAACTGTGGTGTTAATCGGGATGAAAGAGATCCTGTGAATATTAAGATGACAGGACGCAGACGCGCTTTCATGAAGAAATACTGTTCGCACACAGCAGGATCAGGGTATAGGTCAAAGGTCACATGACTTTCCTCCCATCAGATCAACCTCTTCTATACTAGACACACTACATACAACATCCTCCACAGTACATGTGCTATATAAACCATATACAGCACACACTACTTTATGATAGACGTCTTCATCTGGTCTGAATAGACATCAGGTCATTAAAGGATTATTCCAGCACAGATGACATTCACTTCACACTGCACACTGAAGACAGTGAATGATTGTACATGAGCCAGAAGAACTTCATTTGCACAGCTTTATTTAAAACGCAAGCTTTGCAGGCGGCACAAATGAATAGTAAATGTTTACATGGGATTTTAGGAAGTGTGCTAAACAAGATAATCCCACCGCTGACCCACAGAGAGACCAAACCAAGACGCCAACACTCCCATTGTCTCTCTTCTTCTCTGTGATTTCTGTCTCCAGACGGGACAGCGTCATCAGCAGACGGACTCATTTCTATAACACATGACACACAATCACAGTAGACAAAGAGAGAGATCTTTGACACTCTGACAGTATGTGAATGATTTACTGCGGTTTTATCACCAGAACTTCTTGAGCTTCTCTCATGAGTGTCCATCTGGAGTTTTACTCTTTCTGAGTGTTCTTCTCTGACCACAGCTCTCATATGATAAAGAAAATCCCAACGCTGTGCAGACCTCATTCCACTTGATATTAGACTTCAGCTTTATCTCTTCTTCCTCCCCTCAATCATCAATCAATCAGTCTTACCTGAACTTGGGTTTCACATTCTCCTGAAACGTCTGTAATTCTTTACAATAAGGTGCTGTTTGTTACATGCATTAGCTAACTATGAAGAATTTAGATTTTTCAGCATTTAATTATTCTTGTTAATTGATGTCAATAGATGCCTTTACTGTTAGTAAACATTGTGGGAGGAGCTTAGGTGAAGGCAGAAAGGTCCCCCTGACCGCATTACTAGGTAGCACGTTTTGTTTACTTTCTTCTTGACAAAGGCTAGAAAAAAATCTGATTACATTTGAACATGTAAGGACTGTCTAGGACTGCGATTGATTTTTAAAAAGAGTTTGGAACGCAAGGAATTGACAGGATTTCCTCCGGTTTAGTGGCCTGACATATACACCTACCAAACAGAGAAACCAAGCGTGTATAGTAAATATAATCTTAGGGCGTATACATCTATAGATGCCTGCGTGTGCTAACATTGGCAAACATTAGTAAATGCATTTACTTGAACACAAACCTGACACATAACATGAGACTCTCACTGTTCCGTCTCCCTTTATACTAATGCACTTGTGACGACTAAAGAGGGAGAGATGTCACACGCTTTTCTTTCGACACCCTCTCACAGGAATTCGTGAAATTATCACGAACCGTTATCTATTAATTCGTGTTCATCAACACACATTTCCACCTGTTTGCGTGTCACCCAGCACGACTTTCCATCAATAGTGCTTTTATATGCGATATCTTTCAGATTTTTTCAGATTTTCTTAATAGGAGTAGTTGATATAATCGCACAATTTCAGTGCAGTTGAATCGCCCAATAGGGGGAAGCAGTCAAGAATATGAATAGAGGAAAGGAGGTCTGAGGTTTCACCGGTTCATCTGCTCGGCATCCTCTGTGTTTGGGCATAAATGATTATAGAAATACAAATAGCATACTTACCTTTCCTTGCCATTATCAGATGAGTTGTGTGTCCCAATTATATATATATCGACGCAACCTGATGGGAATTCATACCTATTTTGCAAGATGGCTCATTCGTGTGAATTTCTATTTTCTACGATCTTATTAATATGTTGTTATGATATGACTTTTCCCCTGTGACGTTAGGTTTAGGGCAGCCATTTATCATTGCTTAGCCACCTTGTGAAACTAGCATTTTTAGCTAAATTAGCCTTTGTGGCTGTGATTTTAGGGTTTGGGGTGAGATACGGTGGTGGTTAGACAACTCCTAAACTATTTGCGACTTCTGTTGATATCACATTGGGAATATATAAATGTACATACACCCGCGCTCTGTGTATTGAAAGACTGTCGTGCTGAGTGAAACGAATAAAAGAGAAAATTTGTGTTGACGAATACATTAATAGATTACATTTTGTGACAATTTCACATATTCACGTGAGACTGGGTTGTTCCTTTATGTTTAGTTTCTGGCCAATAGTTGACTGCTAGTTGTATAACCAACAAATTAGCTAGCATACCCTGTGCGTTCAAAAGTTAACGCTACGTGAAAAATAACCTTGTTTACCAGTTTTTGATTTGGGCATTCGTGAGATATTTTTAGACCCAAATCATAATCCACATCAACAAAAGACAGTAGTTTTTAATCTGAAGTGTTTCTTTTCAGTCTGCTCGTTTTATTGTGTTATTGTGTCGTCAGTGTTTTTGTTTGGTAATGGCGGCAGGTATGTGTTCAAATATCAAATTACAGTCTGTATTCTGTCGATTGTGGCACTAAACAACACAACAAGATGATTTTTTCAAAATCCTTATGTAGCCAAATCTGTGCCGGTTTGTATTGGCCGCCTCCACTTTTCCCTTTGATTTGTCTCCAGCTAATGCTGTGACGTCAGCCCTAAAGGGGTCTATACTGTTTTTCATGTTAGTTCATGGTGCATTAACTAATGTTCTTAGTGACAGCGTTTGATTTTAATGATGTATTAGTAAATACATGAACTAAGATTAATAAATGCTATATTAGCATCGTTCATTGTTATTTCATGTTAGCTAATGCATTAACTGATTGTTAACAAAGAGCACCTTATTGTAAAGTGTTACCGAAACCTCTTCAGCAGCCTGTAGTTTATTCTGATGAGCGGCGAGCCTGACAGGTGACATGACCTTATTTCACATGACGATACTGGGATTCTTGTCCTCTAAACAGCTTTGTGTCAGAAAAGCGAGGCTTTCAGGTTCATTTAACCAACAGCTGGATTTCTCCAGATATTACTCAAGGCCAGTGATAGAGAAGAGACACAACTCACCGGACATGATTTACAGAGTGAAAACCAGCTCATCTCCAGAAGAGAATAGTGTAGAAGTGAGAATGTGTTTGTGTGAGAATGTGTGCCGTCAGCAGAAGAGGCGAATGCGCTCCACACTTATGATTTATAGCCGTGTGAAGGTGTAGCTCTCGGCCCTGCTGAGTCCTGACAGAGACGCTGGCTTTATGTAAAACAAATGCAGGCTTTTTAATCTACTGCCTCTCTCCACAACTATCCGCTAGATTCCCCGAGTGCCCGAATGACAAGACTCGCATTTAATTGTGTGAGGCTTGAATATGATAAGGCAAGCATAGGTGCAGGTTATTACAGCGCTGGGAGCACTTCTGAGGTAATAAACCCAGAAAGACTTGCCGCTCAGATAGATGAAGAACGGCAAACGTGTTTGCTCCCAGCATCCTTTGCTCTTTTATTCATCAGCATCTTTCCTCCCATGTTCTGGTGTTACTCTTTCTTCTCAAGTGTTCGCTCTTTCTGCTAAATGTTTTCAGAAACAAATCTGTATGTGAATAGAACAGCCTGCAAAAAATACTTTGACAAGCGGAGGAAGACATTTAAAATCCATTCTTACAGGACAGTAAACAAATCTTCATTGATCTGCCGGACAAATAGAAACAAGTATCCTTGATCCTCCATCAAACACAGTCTGCAAACACATCAGGCTCGACATTTTGTGAAAGCGTAAATAATGGTGTGGATTATCAGGCCATTCATAAAGAGCATGTGTAGAATATTGTCTGTGGATCTCTCATAAGAGCGCTATGGTTTCTCGATTGGAGCCATTGAAGTCAACAGCAATATCAGTGAAACGACATGTCAACATGGTGAAAGCGGGCGTTTGGAAACGAGAACAGTGAAGAACTCCAGTGTGTGAGTTCATTTACATTTATGGCCTGCGCGGATGCTAAAGTGCTTTGTGATACATAATAATCTTGGATTTAGCCGGGCTTGTTAAGAGGAGAGCTCGCTCGCAAGTTGGTCGCGCTGTAATTTCAAAATTGCGCTGGTGAGTGAATTGAGGGCTGAGGGTCTCGCAGCGGGGGTCCGGATGAGAGGAACACTGACATCTCCAAACGACGGGACACATTACCAAGCAGATAATGTCAAGCTTTTGCTGCAGCGTTTTTTTAATATTGGGTTTAGAGTAATCTTTCTCCTCTGTGTTTATACCACCCTCTCTCTCTCTCTCTCGCTCGTCCTCCTGTAATGAGCGTCAGAGACTCACAGTGGGTAATTCACACTATATTAAAAACTGTTGGTGCAACACGAGGCGTCTAATCAGGAGCACAAACCATCAGCTGTAAATGAAGGAATAATGTCACAATCTCTCTCTCTCTCATGTTTCTGTAACACTTGTGTTTTGTCTCACACGTGTGTTTATTAAAGTCAGCAACACATTCAATTCAATGCAAGCGCCTTTGTGTGGTGCAATGTGTGTACTTACAAAGCAGTTTTACAAGAATGTTATAGAAAAGTGTATGAAAGATAATGAATGTTCTTTTCACATTTACATAGTAGAAATCATTCAAATAAGATTGTATTTGCGTGCATTAGTAAACTGTGAACAATATCGTTTTACAGCCTTTATTAGACGTTGTTAATGTTTGTTTATGCCAATACAATTGTTCATGTTTGTTCATTTAACTCATGTTAACAGAAACAACTGTTCATTCAAAAATGCCTTAGTAAATTCTCAAATGAATTTCAATTAAATTCACATTTCTTTCTTTAGCATTTTTCACAATTTCACATGTGTTGCAAAGCAATTTTACATGAGTAGAAATGGAATTATGAATAAATACATAATACATAGAACACACAATATTATTTTTGTTCGGGTTTGTAGAGCTGTTAGGAGCTTTGTGTGTTTCATGTATATTAATATATGGGATGTACTGTATGTAATTAAACATATTTGTCTGTAAGATTAAAACCATTTTATCTGTAAAATGACCGAATCAATGACAAATACATAGAATGTAAACCTACAATGTAGATGGGCATCAGAAAGGATTTCATCAGTATTTTATGAAAAAAAACATCAGTTTAGGGTATGTCATTTGAGAGTATCAGAAATTTAGTAAGTAAGCATGAATTTTAACATGAATGAATGCGTAACAGTATAATTGATCACAAATGTTTTTGTTAATGTTCATGCATTTACGAATGTTGACAAATTAACTTAAAAATAAGAAAAGCAGGGCTGGAGTGGGACAAAAAAACAGCCCTGGACTTCGCCGTCTGTTCTGTTGTCTGATCACTCTTGTGTGTACGTGTGTCATTTTGTGTTCAAGTTTATTTCTTTATCATGATTCACAAAATAATTTTAACAGACTGGATATATTATTTTAAATATATTCATATAGTTTCATCAATTCAACACTTCAGACATGTTAATGTATTAACTGTGTTGCAAATGCGTTGATGTGATATAATTGTGTTAATAAGATGATGACTCAAAAGGGCTTTGTTGTGTTATGTATTTCTATGTATGTCAATAACACAGCCTGCTGTTTAATTCAAACAACACTGGTGCAGTTTAAACGAAGAACTCTTGACTAACAGACACACACATAAGTCATTGTTTTCTTCATGTGTCATTTTAAATCTGTCACAGATTATAAGGTTCTTCCTCGTGGGCTCTGTCAGAAGAGCTCCAGCATCATCTGTTTACATTGAGAAAAGCCGTGAAATGATAATGACTATAGCGACTGTAGCCTCTCCTCCTCTCACGCATGTCATCGCATTATCACCAACACGCAGTAATGCAGCATTAGCGTGTGTGTGCTTGTGTGTCAGCCCAAACAAAACACCAACAACACAAAACAGCTCAAGTTAAAGTTTCCTGTGAGACTTTCTTATGTTCAGAGAGAGAGAGAGAGAGAGAGAGAGACAGAGAGAGAGAGAGATTGTAGAAAACAAGCACATCATAGGCCAGCAAGGGGGGGGGGGGGGGGGTTGTGGGGGGTGTTTAATGGTTTTTTTTTATGTTGGGGGGGCTTCAACTCATTTAACTATTCAACAGATTGTGAAAACACACAAATCACTAAATGCATTAGACTGATGTGATCAGACCTCACAGCACTCTACATGACTTTGTTCAAAACACACACAAACTTGGAATGTTTCTGTGTTTAAAACATTTTTAACAGATATCATTTTTACACTTTTAGAATAGAATTGAATCCAAAGTGAAGATGAAGTACTGTCATGTTAACACGTTTCGAGTTAAACAGGAATTGTGTCTTATTTGTTCAGGATTTGAAGGCGCTGATGGATTTAGATCTGATTCCTGAAAATTACACCAAAAAGCCACGAATGTATTGATATCACATCCCCACCGTTCGTCGGAATAAAGTGAATTGTCACGTTATCATCTCACCTCAGTGAGTGTTTGTTGTGTATGGAGGAGCCGTGTGTTTTTAATGGACACCTTCGCTTGGTTCTATAATGACTGTTATCACACCTGCACCTGACCGCCTACATCACTGAAATAATCAACACAAACATTACATACGTTACATTAATATAGACAACTGGCCCTCCCAGTTGAGTCCAGTCTCTTCAAAGGGTTTTCTCCACATTTAAACTTAGATATACACTTATAGAGAGCTGTGGTTCCACTGGCTTACACTGGAAGACTGTTCATTCTCCATAAATAAACATCTTGTGTATAAAGACATAAAGACTAATTTAATGAAACGTTATGTTTTTATTACCATAAATCAAGAGCCATTAATTGGGAGAGTGGAGTCTTCTACGTTGACTCCAATCGAACAGTGTTTTTAAAATTTCAATAGTTCCCGGAAGTTACTAGCAGGGCCGGATTGGGACTCATTTTCAGCCCTGGAGTTTCATGCCTTAGACCGGCCCACTTTAGTTCACGACTGACTAGATTTAAATAATGATAATTAAAACCTCCGAATATAAGTTTGCAATAGCGCACTGTTCTCTACAGTCTTTTAATTCATTGTATTTTTCAAAAATATCATAATTTCCAATTCAGTGAAAATACAGTAGCCTTAGTTTTGCTTCACAGTGAAGATTTATTAGAACAGTAAATAGCAGGACAGTATCAGAATCTATTTCTTTAAGAATTAGTGTTCATAAATATCCGAACATTGAAATGAGGAAAAAAATCTAACAAAAACATAAAACAAAATAAATTAAAAAAGATTAAAAATAAAATGTATTGCACTGTCTAATGACACTATAATTTCTTTTTCAATGATACGGCTGCTTTACAACTTCAAATATTTTTCACAAATATGAGAACATTAGTTAAATAATAAAAAAAGTATTGCGCTGTTATCTGACTTTTGTTCACAGTGTAACTTTCTTTTTCCTCTGAATAAACGCATGTTTATACACGAGCCTGGCTCCTTTCCGCGAGCCTCCACTGTCCACGCGTGCAACTCCCCAAACGGACGAGACGTTTATACTTGACGCGTTTGCCGTTGAGATATTCTTTGAAACAACAGGGGGCGCACAAACGAAATCGTCCTGTAAATCCGCAGGAAGTAGAAGAAAAGTAGGAATTTTACCGGAATTACGTCAGATCATTCAGAATGGCGTCTTGCGAGCAGCTGCTGGACAAGGAAACGTAGGAGATTTTGTGTTGTTACTACTATCAAAAAAAAGGGCTAAAAAGGAGATGGAATATTCACCCGCTGCATGCCAAAAATCGTGGAGATGTAGAATACATCGCTCTTGTGAAGGAGATGCGTGTGATGGACGTTGAAATGCATTTCAAACTATTGTTTGTTGATTTAATATTTTTTTTATATAAAACTTTTTGTCCAATCTTTCATTTCTGTGCAGAATGCAGACACATTTCTACATATTGTTGGTTAGGGACTGCTAAATGTACATTGCCATAGATTAACCCATTGGATGACTTTATGTTATATAAAATGAGAAGATATAAGAACAGTTCAAAGAGCAATGTTTATAAATATTGTTTTATTCTGAATACAATATAAAACAGACACACTGATGATTAAAGATGTCTGTACAGGGGTATCTGTTAAGTCTAAATCTCTTCAAAGTTTTCATGTTGACTGCGGCGCTGCGCAAACTGTTCGCTCGAGTCACAAAAAATGTTGAGCATCCGGCCACGCGAAATGAGCTCGCGCTCACCCAAAGCTTACCGTCTCGTCGTCTTTATTTGTTTTGAGAAAAAATGTGGTCAGCTTAGAACATTTGGCCGCGTCAGTTTCCAGAGCTTTCTTCTTTTTATTCTGGCCTTTTCAGCACCGTCTTTGCGCTTTCTGTTATCCATTTTTATTTCTGACGGTTTTCTATTTAGAGCAACTTGCAGTGTCGCTGTCGGGGGCGGGGCCAGGGAGTCAAAAGATAATCACGTCATCATTAACCCTCAGGCTGCACTCTGAGTGGGGCTGCGAAAAAACATTAAATAAAAAAGAGTGGGGCTGCGGTAAAATAATAAATATAAAGATTAGGGCCGCTGTGAGTGCAGGCAGCCTAGGAACAATAGCATCCACATTTCAACCATGCCATGACAACACCGGCCCTCACGGCCAAAAAAACAGACCGGCCCACCGGGAATTCTCCCGGTGCTCCCGATTAGCCAATCCGGGCCTGGTTACTAGTAACGCATGAGGTAATCTTCTAACCCATTTAAAGACTAAAACCATTTAATGAATAAAAAAATGAAAAAAAAAATAAGGCATTTAAAGAAAAAACATAACTTCCTGGAACTATCTGAAGGCTCCATGAATCACGTGACACTCCAGTGTTTTGGACTTCCGTTGGCAGAGCTCTCTCTCTTCCAATGGCTCTGCTCAGAACGAGCTATTTTGATCCTCTCACATGAAATTCACAGACAAACTGCTCTGGAGAGCGCGTTAATCTCATTCAGGATAGAAATGAATACGTGACGACATTTGTGTGTGTTTGTGTGTTTGTGAACCTCTTCCAGTTGAGCTACAGGAACTCATATTCTATTCTTGTGAAATGCATCAATTCAAAACATAAAAAGTTTTTTTCATCATTTTATTTCCAGTTGTATTCATTATTTACCCTTGTAGAAGAAAAAAAAACTACCGATATTTAATCTGTCCGGCGTGATCATTCAGTATATTCTGATGAATTGATGTCATTGGAGGCTTTTGGAGTCTGTCCAGTCGAGATCCTCTCGACTGGAAAAATAAAACCTGGTGAAGATTCTCAGTGATCTTTCTGAAGGTTTCCACACAGTTAAGTCGATTAGCGCCAAGAGTTTAATTAACTCTGTTTAAATGTGAATTAAATCCAAAGTGCTTGGTTGATTTCTGCTGACCTCTCGTTATAAAGCTTCGTTTACACATCCAACGGTAATGAGAGAGACTCCACGCAGTCAAACGCTGCTTGCACATCAATAAACATCTATTATTACTGACACGCTGCTCACATCTGTCATCACAAACACCATCAATAACACTAAATCATTTGACTGAAGAGAATTAGGCTGCCCCCCCCAAAAAATAATACTAATTTACATCATAACATATCAGGAGTAATGTGACAGAAAGAAGGTTCATATGAATCTGTTTCTGGTTGTTTCTCATGATCAATAGTAATGCGGGAATGCAGTCTAACAGCATTTAACATGTCAAATGCATCTCCTGCATTCGTTTGGTCCGTTTTAAACATCTGAGGTCTTTTAAACCTCTTAAGATCTTAGTAACAGTCGGTCGATCAAAGGCACGTCGCTCTCCGGTGACCTCAAACTTAAACACAAGTTAAAGCTATTGTTTGACTTTATAACCTGAAACCATTGAAGTTACAAAAGAATGCAGGATTTGGGTTTTTATATCATTATATGATGACAATGACTTGTTTATACAGGTTTATTTCACTGCAGCGTGACCTCTGACCTCCTCAACACATTTCAATGATTAAGCTTCTTTATCTTGATTAATAAATTTTGAGACGTCTCTGATAAAACATCTAGACCAGAGCGAGGATGTAAATGTAGATTAAATTCAAGTGTCAGGGACATTTGAAGCCCATGTCAGTTATGTATACTGTATATATATATATATACAGTATAGTAGTTTCTCATGAAATGTTTTGCTTAACTACAATGAGAAACAGTGTTTCAGCTTGACAGAATCAACATTATTAAATGTTAGACGTCTACAAAATATGTTTAATTGTTGTTGTTTACTTAAATTTATTCATAAAAATGTACTTTCCACAAGTAACTAAATATCAATTATAAATCAATATAAAATGAAGGCTTTCGTCTTTTTCTGCGATTTTATTGGATGAGGGCGCATGAATTTTAATAAGAGAATGCACATTGAGAAACTATTTACCATAAACGCTGGAATATTTCATGAAAAAGTTTTCAATATCATTTTAATTTCACTGGGACTTTAAGATAAAGTAGAGGTGCTGTTTGTTTAACTGCAGACAGTTTCAAAAGTACGTGACAGATTTGATGTGACATTCACACTTTGTTGCTATAAATAACGGACAATGATCTTTTCATCTTTAATGGTTTATATAAACACGGAGTCACATGTGTGTTTAAAAGTGCAGTATGTGATTTCTGACACTCAAAAAAACACACCCCTGCCTTCCTTGCTCCGCCCTCAAAATAATAAATATCCCCTATTCCTGATTGGTTACAAGTAGTGATGTGGTCCAGTTAACTTGTTTTTTTCTTTTCATGAGAACTGACTGTATAAAAAGAGAATGTAAGCCTCAAGTATTTGTGTGCGAAATCCATTCCAGATTACAGTTACACTTATTTACATTTACATTTAGTCATTAAGCAGACGCTCTCTCTCTAATAAAAGCAGATTATGTGTCGGCTCTGTTACTGGAAGCTGAGCGGCTCGTGCGCGCTTCCAGTTTATTTTATGTGTTAATGAGGGTTGCTATTTACGGCCATTGGAGAAATACGGCGTGTTACACACGTCCTTAGATTCCTTCCTAATGGTGACATGACACGCGATCGGAGTCATAATCCAGTGTACGAAATTGCTCAGTCTCGTATTGATGCAAAAACGACGTTCACGCGCTTCGCTGCTCGTACACCGGCACTGAGCCGAACAGGTCCCGCGTGTCATTTGGAGACGTGGAGCATAAAGCGATGGTTCTGTCACCATTCTCAATTGCTTGTAGGAATTTCAATAAAAGGCGGTTTTGGGCTTAACTTGGATTTGTGTGGAGTTTACACTCTAATAACAACTGACTGAGTTTGAAAAGGAGGATCAAGTTATTGTGGAAAACGTCGCCTGTAAATTGCTAGCTAATGGTAATAAGGTCTGTAAAAAGGCTGACAGATGAAATTGATGGCGTGTGAGAGAAACACAAGGTGGAAGGAGTCGTGAACTCTCGCTCTCTTTCTAAAGGAAACGGCAGCGTCTTGTCACGCAGTGTAACGAAACCTTTAAAGGAGCGAACGAGATGCAATTAGCCAAGAAATGACTCTGATCTTAGTGACATTTTAGCGAAAGCGTAGCAGAGAATAGCAGCCGTCCTCTGACTGACAGCCTAATCCAGGTTTGATGGGCGCCGGTCCGCGGCGCGTGAGCCCAGCGCCTCGGCCGCAGATAACGGATACAGCTGCACCGTCCTGATATGTCCGCTGCCACTCGTCACCGACGATGAAAGTATCGACCGTTAATGACAGGATCATCTCCCTGCCTGAAATAAACGCTCTAATCCCTTTTGCCAGGTCCATGAATTCCTAATATGACTTGTATAAACTGAGGTAATAAATCTATGTTAGCTCAGTTGTGTTTGGAAAATTGTGCAGCAGCGTCTCCCGCTCGAGACGCCAGACTGCGGCAGCGGGACGTTCTCTTAAGCCGAACGGCTGCTGATTTATTACTCCGGATATAGATTAACTTTCACCGCCATAAGAATTGCAAATGAGGACGAGTGCGTTCAGACTGTCAGCCATTGTACAAACATGACTCGTATTTAAATACCAGCACAGACTCTGAGTCTCAACACACAGACTTGACCATTTCTCCAACATGAACTCAAGAACAGTGTTTGCCGTAATGATCAACTGAATGTGTTTATCAAAACCAACCTGAAACGATCATGACACGAACAGAAACTGGGAAAACACCAGAATCCTCAATAGTATTAGACCCAGCTCAGATGTTTCTCCTTAACTTGAGACAATAATTGTTGAGACACATGAAGGTGTAAATGAAGGTGGATTGTAGAGGTGAAATCATCCGGATTTGAGTGAAGGTGATGAGAAATGTTTGAGTTGATATTGAGACCTTCTGTAACATTGACTTTCGATTGCAGACGAGACAAATCTGAGCTCAGTTTGACACATTGTTGACATCTCTTCTCAAACTCCAATCACAGACACATTTGTGACTCTTTTCCATTTGCTCTCCAGTTTTGTTCCGAAATGTGATAACTCATTTTTTTTATTTATCAAAAATCATGATTTTGTATTGCGCATTCCCGTTTTGATTTTAGCTGTAATATCTAAAAAAATACAACTAACTAACACAAGAAAACATGATTTTTGAACAAATTTGAAAAAGGAATTATCTCATTTTAGAACCAAACTCTTCATATTTTTATTGTGTTCATTTATCATTTGTCAAGGACACTACACGTGTCTGTGTTGCGGATAATTTTTTATTTTGCGGTCTTTCTTCTTCAGTTTAACCTGTGACTGCGGCGTGGAAACATCACGTGACCTCTGACGTGTTTCTATCAGACCTTCGCTCCGTGCAGCCCATAATTCCACTGCCCTCCCCGACATGATTGTAGCTATTTCAGAGGTTTGAAAGGCGTGATTACGGCGCTGCTGTGAATGCTTTATGAATATTTCATGTAAACGTAAGCAGCACTTACTGGACACAAGGCATGATTGATGTGAAAGTGGCTGTAAATGCAGAGCGGACGCCTCCTTCAGCTTCAGCAGAATAAAGATGTATTTAACACAAGAGCTCTTCATTAATGCTCTCCTTTAAACAAAGCTAGAATCCAACGGGATTTGTGTCAGGAGACCATGAAAGAAGAGGGAAACAAGGCTTGAATAAAGCTGGACTTTATTTGTGAACGTCACACAAGAAGCGCTGGAGCTGAATCTGAGGT
This sequence comes from Triplophysa dalaica, assembly GCF_015846415.1. Taxonomy (NCBI): domain Eukaryota; kingdom Metazoa; phylum Chordata; class Actinopteri; order Cypriniformes; family Nemacheilidae; genus Triplophysa; species Triplophysa dalaica. The sequence goes on from NC_079556.1 coordinate 21,003,243, forward strand.
GAAGAGCAGAAATGACTGCGGTCAATGTGGACGGATGGACAGGCTGACCGCCTCCTCACTCTCTCATGTGTTTCTACAGTCAGACATCAGCAGACTTTGACTCTTTATTACTGAACCGATCCTCACGTCTTCTTTAAACCACATATAAGTCACTGTTAATGCTCAAAATGGTCATATTTTAATCATTTACTAGATCAGAATGAAGGTTAGTTGTGATGAATTTCTATTAAAATATGACATTGTTGTCATTGGTACCGCTGTTTGAATCTGAGTGCCGTCTCCCGCACATCACATCCATTTCTTCAATTTCATCTGACATCATCTGTTGATCTGTGTTTGCTCATAATGACTGAATATCTTCACATCTTCAAGAAAGAAGGATTTTAATGAAAAGAATGAAAGAAAATGGAATGGGGAATGAGAAAGAAGGGATTTTTAACAAAAACTATTATTTAGTAATATCCATACGGCAAAAACATTTAAAATCATCATTTCTATATGTATTGTGTTAAAGTCTGTTGAATTTCCATCAGGAGTGACATAAAGTCATCCAAAAGACTGACAGCATGATAAGACACAGGAAAACATTTTCTAAAAAAATGCATGTAGAAATATGACTGTAGTATTGGCTAAAAGTGAATCTGAACTCGTTTTTGCAGTATTTGAGCTGTAAAAAAATACAGAGCATCTTTCTGGGATTATCACCTGTTTCTCCAGTTTTCATTTTCTGAAAATATATGCAAATAGAAAGAAGATGATTTGAAATTTGGAAGAAATATTGTTAGTATTCCTAAGAAAGAAACCAAAATCATCGTTAGCAAATTTAACAATCAGTAAAACAATCTCTGAAATGGTCTGTTAATTTTAGCTTTATGTCTAAGCTGTTTTTTTCTCTCATATTTAACTCTTGTGTGGCGTTCATATTTTTGTTAATCAGCCAGTGTTGGTGGTTTTAATTCAACCAAATGAAACACTTTATGTTCAAATAATGAAAATGTGTTTAATTCATCCCAAAAACAAGCAATCTAAACCACATATCTGGTAAATAGTTGGTCTTTGTTAGAACCCATTTATGAATTGAAGTGCTCGGGTTGAGGGAACCACAGGGGCAGAAAAAGGAAACTCGAACACACACAATCTCACACACACACACACACACGCACTCAGAAACACACACACACAAACATACTAAAAGGAGGCCCAGACATAAAGAGGACACAATGAAGGTACAGAACCTACAGTTTCCACAAGAACACAAGATATATGTTCTTCACAGAAAATAAGCCAAGGCCAATGAGTTTGAGTTTGTAAAAAATAATTAATTGTATAATTTTCTATTAGTAAAAAGTGAAAACGGGTCCCACAGACCCAAGCACCATACAAGGGTTAAACCTCTCAGAAAAATACTTGACCAGTTTATATATAAAAAAATAATCTATAGATGTTTTAAATTATTCCCAAAATTCCAACAAAATACAGTAATAAAACAAACAAAGTGGATTCAATTTAAGAAATTTAAGATTAAATGTCAAATAGAAGGTTTTGCTATGTGATATTTTTGCTTATTTTTAAACCAAATAAAAGGAAGATGTGTAATTTAGTTGTCATTTCTCAAGCATGTTCATGTAGGACTGTGTTTGTAAGTCACTGTAAAAGTTATTATTATTTCAAAGTAATATGTTTTCTAAATACATCATCTACATTGTATTTAAATGACTCATTATTTACAATGTCTGTAAGCAACTGCATGGACAACAGAAATGAAACTCTCTCTTTACATTTGTAAAACGTCACATTTTAGTCTATTGTAGAATAGTTGAGTTTAAGTATTTCAACAAAACTGCATGTAAACTTTTATAATCCCGCAGCCCTCTTTAGTTAACAAAAACCACACAAGATATCTAAACATGCGCACGCACTCGCACACACACAATATCTCAAACTCACCTAAATGTAGATTGTAAACTCAAAGAGTTGACAGTATGTACATCATTACTAACTGTAATAATACTGAAGGTGTGTGAAAATTCAGTACGAGCTGTTGAGCATCATTTAAATCTCTGGACACGAGTCACATTATAAACGTGAGACTGAAACACAAGCAGAAACTTCAGCCGTGCTCTTTCTGTCTCTCGTGCAACACGTTTAAGTGCAGTCATTTGCATTTTCCTCCATCAGTAGCACTTTTCCGCTCGACTGCACAAAAGGGCCGCCGTTTATTTCAGCGGGCGAGAAGTGAAGGGAAGAGTGCGGATAAAAGTAGAAAAACACAGGGCTGCCGCCCCGTACCTCCGTCCTCATTGAAAAGGAAATGACACCATGACAAGCTTCATCCAGTAAATGGATCTTTCTTACTGCTATTTGTCCGAGCTTTGATTGACGGGTCTCCCCTCCTCTCCACTATCAGAAAGCTCACAGTCCGGCCTCTATTACACAACCCCGCAGAATAATTGCCCTCTGGGTCACGCCGGCTAAGACTTATATTTTCTTCAGAATAGATGGGACGCCCTTTTTTGTGCCTGTTAAAATGTGTCTATTTACACGGGCACCATAACTACTGGCTATAGGAAGGGACGGCATTAGAGCGGACGAGAGAGAGAGAGAGAGAGAGAGAGAGAGAGAGAGATGCCTCTGCCTTCACACGCCACTGGAGCAAAGCAAATTGGCTTCTTGTTCTGTAGCGATTTACACACAGAGAGATGCTCTCCGACCCTCAGACAGACAGACAGATGTGTGTAAGAAATCCATCATTTGAACCACATGAACCTCTCTAAAAAAGCCCAGACATTACATTTACATGTATTCTTTTATCAGGTAAACCAGAGAGCACTGATGATTCATGTGACAACACAGGCTTTATATAAACAACATTTACTTTGTTCATCTGGATAAATGCTGCATCAGATGTAAACATCACTGTTTGTAAGTGTGTTTGAAGTATCATTGAATATAAATACAGTACATATACTGTGTATGCATTATTTGGAGAGTTTATCTTTGTCATGTGGATCTTTACTTGTCCAGCAGCCAACCACGAGCTTCACAGCCCCAGGACACGCCCCCTGAGCCAAGAAGAATGATGATTCCTCCACACGCGTCATCCTCAAATCTGATCCGACACGAGCTGTCAGCTGTTCAGCCCAAATCAATTCAGTGTGTCTAAAACATCAGCCAGACTCTCTTCTGAAAGCACAAGACCTTTACGTGAGAAAAACATTTAAGTTACACTTCGCCTTGAAATGAAAATCAGCCTTTAAAAGTCATGCAACTCCAGCAAGAATAAAAAAAAACCCGTATCTAACCCCGAAAATTAATACATCCATGTAAAATGTAAAATCGCTTTAAATTCTGCCTGACAACATAAGTACACATTGTTGTAAACAGTTAACAGTAATGAAAACTGAAATTATTGTTTGAGGGTTTTTTGCTGCATTTGCCACTCAAAATCCACCACTGACATCCAGAGAGAAGAAACACTATGTGTATTTATCAACACAAAAACACAAAAATATAAGTTTAGTTCAAGCGCAGTGTGAGCAGCTTAAAGCTCATCTTTTGTTTCTCTTGTTTGTGTTTGTTATGTGAATATTTCATGCATGAAAAGTAAACTTATTTAGAAGCTTAAAGGATTAATACACATGAGCTGTGATAATGCATATTTCCCCATGAGTGTTTGCGTGTGTGTGTGTGTGTGTGTGTGAACGCGTGTGTGTGTGAACGCATGTGTGTGTGTGTGTGTGTGTGTGTGTGTGTATGCGCGTGTGTTTCTGTCTGCAGCTGATTTCAGTGGAGCTCTCGTTCTGGACTCTTATCTGCTCCTGTAGGTTTCATAGCAGCAATTAATATTTGAACATTCCTTACCTTTGAAGTTCACTAAAAAGAGAGAGAGAGAGAGAGAGAGAGAGAGAGAGAGAGAATAAACATCACATCATGTTCTTGTGATGAGATCCTTGTTGTGTTGTGCTGGAGGTGAGAGGATTGCGGATCCCAGGGTTCATTTTCATTGGCTTCAGAAGTGTGATTTTTTTCTGCAGTTGTTTTGAGACGCAGGGCCGTGTTAAAGAAATCAATGCAGATGTAATAATATGTGTAATTGTGCGCAGGTCTCAGGGGACGAGAGAGAAGCTGTGGATCAATGCTGACACGCTCACATCTTAACTCTTTCTATCATCAGCGGCCGCAGCTGAAGACCTCTGGATTCATTCAGATGACAAAACAGAAGATGTCCGTGGACTCTCAGAACATGTGAAGGTTAAAGCTGTAATGAGGATGAGTTGAGAACGTGTGTGTCTGTCGTGAGGTCTGTGTTTTAAAGTTCACAGGTTTGAATCCTCACAGGTCTTTGACTAATGACCTCATTAAATCTGTCTGAATGACCCTCACATGCGCTGATCACACTTCACTTTCCTCTTTGTTCATCTGCACATTCAGGCTTTATCATTCAAACTCACACACTGAATCAGACAATATCTCTATCATCATGATGTTAATAACTGTGATTATTGATGTTGTGTTAATACTACACATACTGTATGACAATATTGTCAGTAATGATCTTCTGGTGCTTTTACACCCCTTTAGGATACCATCTCAAGGGAACACATTAAGTGCTTGAAGTGGGATTAAAAGGTTCCGGGACTCTCTTGTGCAGGTTGACATATGCAAAGTTTATAGTAAATTTGTTGGCTTTGTAATGTTTGTGTTCTCACATCTCACCCTTCTGCAGACTGTGATCTTCTGATCGTTCTGCCTTCTTTAGTTTTATTGGCTGAACTGCTGCTTGGCCTTTGTCCTTTGATTGGCTGGAATTCCGTTAACCCTGTTTGATTGGTCAATCTGTTGAAGTTGTGTAGTTCCGCGCCAAAGACACTAGATGGAAAGCCTGCAATCTTTAGACAAACGGCTAATGCTAACGCCGTGGCTCTAGCGAATCACCCGGAGCGGAGCGGAGTACCGGCAACAAGTGCAGGTAACCAAAAGATTACAGGTTTATTCAACTGAAGCCACATTTCTCTTCACACAGTCTGCATTACCAACATGACTGTCGGCCAAACAGTTCATCTCACCTCCAAACTCACTCACTCAAACCAACAAAACACTTCTGTCTCATAATAACAATTCTCATTTAGAAAACATACTTTTCTTTCATAACACACTGTGCTAAAAGACAATTACAACCGGGAGCAATGCACAAATTATTAAATTTTATTTTTGAAGTTTTAGTGAATCATTATTTTCTGTTGAATAACCACTTTTCACTTTATTGAATGTACTAAAACAATTGAATCTGAAATGCTGGAATTTAATTGTTTTATATAGTACAAACAATTACAGTCAAAAGGTTAATAAATATGGGGGAAACCAATAAATTTCATCCCATATAATTCCAGGGCTGCAATTACAATTACTGTTAGTGTTTCGAACATTTCCTCTGGTCTCATACAGTAAAAGTCTTCCTCGCATTGTGGGTTCGATCCCAGGGGATTGCACATACCTATGTATAAGATTAGTTAAGGTTAGTCGCTTTGGATAAAAGCGTCAGATAAATGTAAGAGGGTTTATGAATGACTTTTTCTTTACTAGGATATTTTCTGTCATTTTAAGGGGAAACCCCCACATTTCTAAGAATTTTCCTCAAATTTTGTCACTAGGAGCAACTCTTTGCGCTCAGATTTGTCATGAATACAGGCCCTGAAGTTTTTTTCTGATAATGCATCTTGATAAGTACAGTGTGAATATCTAATCCAACGCTGACAGTCTTCACACTCACATTCATGTACAGTAAAGTCCTCTAGTCATGTGAATGGTGGTCAAAACATGTTTGAATTCATTTTCTGCTAATGTATTCTAAAATAAAATACAATATAAGCGTAATATACTATATATTTTACGTAAGATAATTACTGCAGAAATGCATTCAATTTGTCATCAATCTGCTTGAATGTGTTTTTAAGATGTTCGGAAGCAGTGTGTTAGTATTTGAAAGATGCGTTAAAACATATAGTGTTCAGTATAAATGACAAAAGTGTTTTTGAATTTCTGAAAGCAATGAAAAATGATTGACAGTTTGGACTGCACAGACTTCTGTTTTCTTAAAGAGTTTTGAAAATGTGGCTTCAGTATTGAACAATGCTTGTAAGAAGTAAAAAGTGTACCAGCTCATATTCCAAGATATCTCTGACTTTATTTATTGACCAAAATAGACAAAAACACCAAATTTAAGATGAATTGGTTGATAACATCTTTATTCTATTGGTCACATAATGTGGTGAATGAATCTGGTATTTCAATGATATTCATGATATTCAAGTGCTGCTGTGGGTATATGATATTGTGTATAGAAAGAGAGATGTGACCAGTAAGAGTCATGAAAGTCAGTAAACAGTTTTAAAAAGTGACGTTTTACCGACACGTTCAGTTGTAGTAAACACACGTTTGTGTTATTCAGCTCATGCGTGTGTGTGTGTGTGTGTGTGTGTGTGTGCGTGTGTTGTTGTGTTGTGTTATCAGCGTGATGGATTTTCTCTCATCATGGCTTCAGTTCATTAATGTTGTTTACAGTCGGTGTTTGAGAAGCAACAATCAATCTCGTTCTCTTTTGCTGGCAAATTAATTCATGTTTATATTTGAGAGCGTTAATATTGTCTGCCGTTTGCCAGACATTGTAATTCCTCCATGAAAAATTCACCAATTACCATAAAACGTATGAATGATAATTATGGGACAATGTAAAGTCAATGGATTAATCCTCCAGAGCGCAGCCAAATGGTGTACGCAGCCGCTCGCTAATTGATAAGCCATTTCATTTATTCTTAATTACCGCCAGACGCGATTATACGGCCAAATACGACGGCGGCGGTGGCGCGCTCGGCCTGGAACGCCTCTTCGGCCCTTTTCCTCCCGCGTTCCATACGAGAAGTAAGTAAAGCATGCGGCGAGGCCCAACGTGTCCGTCCCAGAATGCAATTCCCTGGCGATTATGTGCGAGCCGAATTCTTGGTTTGGTCACAGTGCTGCTCGTGAATGCTCACCTTTCAGAAGATTAACCCTGCCATTAAAAACACCCGAGCGGGGTCACTCGCCCGACCGCCTTTGATCCATCGGCTAGGGAGAAACTATTAGCGCTCCCTAAGCCCTGCCATGTGATTTGTTTTTGTAAATTTCTAGAAATGATTTCTAATCCTATTACGTGGCCCAGGGGAGAACCTGCATTAAGTATTCGGGGAGAGCCCGCGGCCGCCTCAATCCTTCCACCCGACGGGAACATCCACCGGCGACGGTGTGGGCTTTTCGCTTTCTGACGCGAACCGGAGGAGGAAAAATCCTTTGCGATTTTTACACCTCCAATCTCCTTTTCAGGGCCGAGGACTTCACAGAACAAAAGTCAGCCCCTCAGCTTAAATCCCGTCTGACAATGCGTAGCGGCCGCGCTATTTTAGGCCCTTTGTGGTGCCAATCTCGCATCTCTCCCGTGACACTTTTCCAAAGAAAGAGTAGATTTCCTAGAGACTCGCGCCGCTGCCCTTTGAAACTTCTGCCACATTGGCGCTCCCTCACTGCCACGCCACCAAATGAAGAATCGCAAAGAGAAAGAAGAAGAAGGTGTCATTTACATAACGTGCAGAAAGAGAGTTTTCTCTCCATGTGAGAGAAGATATTTACTCTTCATCTCTCTCTGTCTCTCTCTCTCTCTCTCTCTCTCTCTGCGTGTGTGTAATGATTTTACCTTCATTAACACCTCGTGTGAATCTCGTCCCGTTCCAGTCGTCACAGAGCGCAGGACGTGTGTGTAACTTTCTTTTGGCAGAGAGAGAACATCACATTAATTTGTCACAGAGGATTTGGATATCACGCCATGTCATTATTCAGCCAAATGAAAAGTGGGGGAGAGAGAGAGAGAGAAGTCTCTCTAAATAACACACTTCTAATTGGTTGTGTTTTCTACTTAATTTCCATAAAGAGGCTGAGAGTGGCCCACCTCTCTCTCTCTCTCTCTCTCTCTGTGTCTGTGTCCCTCTCTGTCCCTCTCTCTCTCTCTCTCTCTCTCTCTCCCTCTCTGTCCCTCTCGCTCTCTCTCTCTCTCTCTCTCTCTCTCTCTATCTCAGTCTGGGATCTTTAATCAGGGAAATACGGCTGGAGTTAGAGTTTCAGAGGGCAGCGGGTCGCTCTGTTAAATAGGAAGGAGCCACACTAGCTCTTCTCTAGAGCGCTCTAATTGTATAGGTGTAAATTACTGTTAGAAATGCTCTCTCTCTCTCTCTCTCTCTCTCTCTCTGTCTGAAGACGGTCAAGTGAGAGAGTTTTTCAGATGGAATATGAAGATGAAATAATTTTGCGATCATGTGATGAGTGATTAAAGCGTATATTATATCTATATTTAAATTGTGCACGCGTTCAGTATGTTGTTATAGCAGAAATATATTAAACTATTCTTTGAACCAAAACTCTAAAGATAACCTTAAGAACATTATTTTGATCAAACTCCGCAACTTTGTGAATATTATTGTATATGTGTGTGTTGTTGACGTAGAAGCATCAGCCGTGTGACACACAGATGAGTTTATGAAGATGATATTGATCATCTCTCAAGTCGTGATCAGTGTTTAATCACAAGGAAACATCACTGATATAAACAATTTCATTATTGTTGAATTAGAATCACATCATATTAGCACATCAGCACTCCATTACATTGTTGACTCTTTATTTCATATGGTCATTTTTTATATGTTTAAATGAATGTTTCTTATTTTAAATGCATGCAAACGATTGACCATTAGAAAGAATGAACACAGAAAGTGAAAAGCGCAGTATTGTCCGCAGCGTTTTCTGCAGTAGAAGTGTATTGTGATGCGGTGAGAAGCGTTACTGTACCGCCGCTGTGGAGGAGCTCATAATGCACCGTATACAATCCTGCTGTTGAGATTTCACGCCTGTCGTTTCATTCCCAGCGCTGAATAAAGGTGAGCGGACCCTCGGCATCACTGCATTCAGCTCACAAAAGTGTTTAGCATCGCGCTCCTCTGACACCTTTCTTCATACTGCACTGCCTTTAACATCATACCACTCAAATCATTTCTATTAAAAAACTGTCTTTACACAAAAGTTAAAGCTTGTATATAACTATTGCATAGAGCAGTGGTTCTGAAAGTTTTTCGTTGTAAGCCCCCTTTGTGTAGGGTGCATCGCTTTGTGGCCCATTAAAATACAATATCATCTCAAAATAAATTTAAATAGAGGAATAGATTTATAACATTAAACTTAGAATTTAATTTCAACCAAAAAACATATTCAGGTGTAAAATGCTGGAACCTTAATTCTTTTGGTTGGTGGTCTTATTTTGTTGGATTGCATAAAATGTATGATACATTTCTATATTTTATAAAATGCCACAAAATCTGTGTCCCCCTGGATTCATCTTGGGTCCCTCATTTTGAGAACCACTGGTCTAGAGATGAGTTGTGCATGAGTTGCTGGTGAAGATTCTGCAGATGATGGTGATTTTTTTAAATATTAAGAGCTGTGCTATAAAGCCTTATATAAAGAGGGATCTTTCCATACACTTCATAAAAAGTTTTCCTAAAAATAAATATCAATCAGATTAGAATCCTAAAAATTGGCAGTACATCCTCACAATGACATTATTTGTGTTTCTTTTTTTTGCTTAAAGAAATAATTTCTTTTTTTATTTCTATACAGTTTTTTTCCCTACACAATTTTTAAAAGAGCTAATTTAGCAAAAATTGTGATTAGAATTTAACCACCTTTAAGAAATGACACAATGATGACTAAACTTTCAACTGATTCTAGTGTTGCTTCTGTGCAAATCTGTTTTTAAAAACAAAAAATTATATCAAATCATGAAGTTACTACAGTCATGATGATATCACATAATATATTTCCTGTATCTCTCTCCCTCTGATATTAAACGTGGCAGGACACATTTGAGGATTTTCAGGTTTACGGTTTATGTTCCAGGTTTATGTTGAAATGATAATGAATGAGACGCGATGACAATTTAATCTTGTTGTCATTGTGTTTGTAGAGATTAAATGAAGCTACTGCAGCATGTGTGTGTTTGTGTTAATCAGACGCGTCAAAGGTCCAAAATCTTATAAACGTGGGTTAAAAGTGTCCAGAGGATTGTCCCAAATGTTGTTTTCAGGGTTACAGCTCATCGAGGTTTCATTTGTCTGGATGATAATTACAAGTCGAATGTTGTGCTGTCGTTGTTTTGATCCGCTCATGAAGAAGAGCAGTAAGACTTCAAGTGAAGCTTTATGAGGATCACTGAACATCATGATCAAATAAACACAACAGTCAACATAATTCTGACGGACATTATTACAGCATTCCAGTGATATTACTTTATGCCCTAAATGACTGTTTTTATCATTTGCAGTAGCTTTACATGGTTTTACATTGAGTGAAAACAGCAGTCAATGAAATAAAGGGTCTCATATAAAAGCCCATGAGAGACATTTAACAGGAAGGTCGCTGTTCAATATTTGATCATTTTATAACTCATTTTTTACACGTATAGGGTATGTATTTTACAATAAAGAGGTGAAATTCAATGTTGTTTTGTGAGTCTTTTCAGCTCATAAAGTCAGTTTTTAATGCAGGTATCATTAGTGTGAAAAACATTTGACATCTGATGTCTACTTTCATATATAAACCTTTAAATTTTGCTGATGTATATATTTATTGTTAAACATATTTTTTATTTGTCATTTTAGTAAGTGTGTAATCTCAGCCAACGCCCCGGGCCGCTGGTGTTTAGATAAGTATAGCTTCATCTATCTGAAGAACATATTTTAGACTAGCAGTAAACTCTGACATCAGTGTTTTTATAGACGGTTTCACAACAACATAAACTAACATCACGTGGCCCAAACTTAATTGAACTGTTTGACCTTCGCAAAGAATATAAAACTGCTGAGTAGTGGATACTTAAATTAAAACAATTAATTGACAATAAAATGATAATATAAATAATATAACAAATCAAATATAAAGTAAATTGTTAGCATAACCAAAGATAGACCGGAAGTTAACTTCGGGCCATGTGTGCGTGTCTGATGAAACCGCCATGTTACTTTTACTAAAATCACGCATAAAGATGATTGTGTAATCTTCATTTTCCTATTACATCGCACACATTAAGTAATATCATGCAATAATTATTATCATTTAATATCAAACAATACTTTATCTCCACATTGTGTTTTCTATCTCTGTTGAATCCATCAAGAGATTTTAATTTAAAGTTTTAATCTCTAAAACCCCTTACGAAAGTGAAAGTAAAAGCGTAGTATATGTATTTTCTGTGTATTGATTATTAATGGGAAAAACATCATTTTATTACAGTTCTAAATACTTTACTACTTAACCACTAAATTAAAGTTTTTCGCGTTTATATGCTTGTTAAACTAGAAAAACGATATCATGTTTTGTGTGTATTCACACCTTTGATGGAAAGACATCATAGGTTCGGTCCGTTTTCAATCCCCGCCCAGCGGGCGTGACTCCGCCCTCATTTCTAAAAGCGCGGGCTAATTTACGAGCGCGAGCGACGCCAGCTCTCTCTCTCTCTCTCTCTCTCTCAGGAGCGCCGATTTTAACATGTTTAAATGCATCCCAGCTGACCTTCATTATAAAAGCAGACGTGTCGGGAAGAGAAATCAATGACATCAGAAGAGTGTCGGGGTTGTTTTGCAGAATCGCTCAGAATTCACTCATAACATTGAGTTACGACCTGGAGCTCGTAATCGTGCTCAATTTCTTCTCATTCACATCACAAATATGAGAAGCTCACGAGCTGTGATGACGTATGTCTTTTTATCTATATTAGGTGAACTAGCAGCTTATGTTTTATATTTGGTTATGTCGAATGTTCTGTGTAAGGATCAAATTAAAAACATGAACACATAGAGTTTATAAGAGTAGTGTAATAAGTCATTGGTGTTGTTGTGCTGAATCGCGGCTCTGTTGTGTTTTTGTTCGTCCTATCAAAGCGTTTTCATACTAGCAGTAACACGTTTGTGTGGATTGAATGGAAGTGAACTTCTAGAAACATCTGCGTCTCAGGAGAGCGAGGCGGATCAAAGCCTTGGCCGATCTCCAGCATCACACACCTGAGGCTGAGGAGAACTGCTCTCAGATCTGTGTAATGTGCTCGGACAGGACGGAGACACACCTGCTGTTTGTGAGAGCCACCAACGCGGAAAAGTCTAGAGGGATTCATTCATTGTTATCACAAGAGTTGTGAAGCTGGCTGTCGTGTGTTTCCATTTCATCTCACGGGACTCCGGAAAGAAGCTTTTAGAAACATTGAACTGGAGAACTTTTATAATCGTGAATAAATGAGCGGATCTCCAGACGCGCACGCTCCGATCGTCCACACCGACAGCTCAGGCGGGCCGTTCTCATCGACCGGGTCTCGGAGGGCCCGTTGACCGGCCCACCCCTCGTACCACAGTAAGCCAGGTTAACCAGTTAAATGGCAGCAAATCCCGCACTGCCCTGTGGGAAATTTGTCTTTAATCCCAAATTTATAGGCACACAATCAAAGCCAAAAACCCCGAGCAACAAATCTGATCCTCCGACCCCCCAAGACCGCACAATCCGCAGCCTCCTGGGAAAGCGGCGAGTAGCAGGCCGAGATGGATAAATAGCTAAATGATGAGACAGTCGGGGGATGTGGGAGCCTTGTCTGGCTACGGCCGTTCACCTCCAATTTGGCAGGCGTGCAAAGAAAGGCAATTGTGCGTCGGCCCCCGTGCGGCAGCTGGCGAGCGTTATTACTGGCTGAAGTGCGGCTTCGCAAATGATTAATGACACGCCGGGCGTGAAAGCAACGCGTGCCGCATCCACCTGCGCCTGCTCGGACAGGTACGGCCTTGTGACACGCTATCTTCAACTCTAATACACACTCTCCATACACACCGCTGTTTACACACACAAACACACACTCCATACTCACTGCTGTATACACACACAATCACACACTGCTGTATACACACACACATACGGGTCGATGTGAATTACAAGGACACTTCAGCCCAAACCAGTTTTTTGCTGTATAAGAGGGACACACCTTTCTGCATGCACTAGAGAGTTTTGCTGTACATCAAAAAAATTAATTTGAGTCACACAACACAGATGTCACTTTAGAATTAATTTAAACACAACACAACTGATAATATGACAACCTGACAAAATACACCATTATGAGGACATATTATAATTACATGCAAGCCCCGCCTATGACACCAAGCTTTATTATGAGGACAGTAGATATATACCCAAATTAACGGCATTTAAGTGCATATGGGTCACATGTGAATGAATAGGATATAGCCGAACACATACAGTTGATATTGTACATCCACCCTATTGTTGTTATCGCAAAATAAACGTCTTTAGGGTCAAAAGAGTTCTGTCAGGTCTTATTTTGCAATAACAACCAGCTGCATGTATTCCCATACAAGATGATATAAATAGAGCATACAGCGAAATACACAAACAAAATAAAGATATTTTGTATTAAATGGTCATAAGTGATCTGTAAAGACAAATGATTAAACACTGTGATTTCCCATTATATTATTATAATATGATTATTAGATTATATTATACATTCCCCTGGGATGGAACATATGACCTTGGCAATGCTAGCGCTATGCTCAACCACTGAGCTACAGGAAAGCCATTATTATTTCTTTACACTACAATAAGTGTCAGTTAATCCTGATTTGTAGCACGTTAAATTTTTTGTAAAATCTGAAAATTCTAAATTACTCAAGAACCAGGATTGGAAATCACGGTCTTAGAAAGTACATAAATATCAAACTGTTTGACTTGTCCAGAAAGAAATGTTAATTACGATTATAATCATATGATTACTACTGATTTAGATTTCTTAAAAATTTTAATTACACTTAATAAACAATGTCTTCTCTTTAGTGTTTGTGTTGTAAAGGACATGTGTGATTTACAAGGACGAAATATTAAACACACACACAAAAGTGAAGAAATTGTGAATTAAAAGGACGTCAGTGACTTACAAGTACAAAAGATTAAACACACACACACAAAAGTGAAGAAATTGTGAATTAAAAGGACGTCAGTGATTTACAAGTACAAAAGATTAAACACACACACACAAGAGTGAAGAAATTGTGAATTAAAAGGACGTCAGTGATTTACAAGTACAAAAGATTAAACACACACACACAAAAGTGAAGAAATTGTGAATTAAAAGGACATACATGATCTATGAGGTCAAATGATTAAACAGACAACAGTTAAGCCGACATTCTGAGATAATTCATTTTCCAATAACAACTGTTAAAACTCATAAGAGCGCTCATCCAGGTACTGCGTGTCATCTCGACAAGCACAGTTTTATAACATTTTAAAGTAATAACATAGTATATCATATATAAAATAATGTATGTGAAAACACATTTTCTAACGGTTAATCCAAACAAGTATGTTTGTATTAGTGAATTTTTGTGCTTATAGGTGCTAAGAAACAAGTTTTTCATCATGGAAAGTTTGAAATTGGTACCAAATGGTCTTATAAATGTTTTCACATCAATGTTTCTATATTCATAATCACAACTAATGTGTCAAACAGTGTAACAATGTCATAAGAGTCAGTGCATGAAACTCAACAATGGTGACAGTCAACAAAATAAATATTCATGCTGCAATGCATGCTATTACAAAATGATGGCACCACTCCCAGCATGCATTGCATTCTATATGTTTATCTGATTTATATTGATGATTGTCACCATTGTTGAGGTTTTTATGGTATGTATTGATGTCTAGCTCTTTCAGCAAATCTGCTTATTGTCACAGTATCTAGCAGAACATTTATATCAGTCATGAAAGATGAATTCCAACATTATTTAGTATTATTACAGCTTGAAACCCACCACAAAAAAGTAAACAACTCCAACTTAACTATAAAAACATGTCTTTATTGATCTTATTTAAACAAGGTAATAAACACTTACAGAGGAAAGGGAAATAAGTAAAGAAGTCAAATAACGTAAACACTGATAACAATAATTGTGCATTGATGAAATGAAAACATTAGTTGTAAGGGCGAAAGCGAAATTGATTCAATGGCATTAACGATAACAATTGAAAACATTTTACACAATGAATGCGTTAACATGCACAAACTAAACTGATATCTATCAAAAATCTGGTTAAAAAGAAACCTGTTTACATGTGTTTACATCAATAACAATATACCGGCTACGCATAAAACCTTGTTTGCACGAAAGTTTGAGACTTGCCTGGTTTCTTGCGTGCAGTGACGTCACCGTCGATTGTCTGTTTAGTAATTAAAAATGTAGCGGGAAAACCATCAGAAGCTGTATTTTTGTATCTCTTCTCATGTCCGTAGTAACCTGCAACAATAGTTCATTTTAATGTTTCTACATGAACTGCACGATCCGAGAGCGGACTTTTATGCGTTATTTTACTATTACTTCGGTTTGGGACTTTACTACTGCACTTTCAGACATGAGCGCACAAACAAAACTGAGAGAAAACCAGTAAAGGCGTTAACATGCAGTGCGAAATCGGCGTAATGGGCTAAAAAATTCCTCTGCTGTTTTCCTCTAAAGCCTTTGTGACCTTTCCCCGATAAAAGAAAAACATTTAGACCTTACATATATCAGCTTATATATAAGCATTATCAGCATGAGACTGTGCATGTAGACGCAATCACTGATTCACTGGTTACTTTCAGGGTTTCTAATGATCTTGAAGACATCTGAGCTTGTTCAGGTGTGTTTGATTTGTTTGATTAAGTTTGGAGCTACACTTTGTAGGACAGTGGCCCTCCTGCTTGGAGAGCTTATGCCCTCTTAGATTTAGGCCATCTCGTGCATCCCCTTCTGCCCCCTGGTTATCTGATGTTCTCCGTGAGCATCGTGCCACGCTCAGGTCTGCTGAGAGAAAGTTGCGCAAATTTAAAGAACTCTCTGACCTCTCTCTCTATCAGTCTATTCTCTCTTCATCTCTACGGATGTCTCCTCTGCAAAAACTCAGTACTACCACGCTAAAATTAACAACTCTCCTGACCCTCATACTCTCTTTAAAACCTTTTCTGCTCTTCTTTGCCCACCTGCCACCTCAACCATATGATTTTGCATCTTCCTTTGAAAAGAAAATGATCACCATCAGCAGTCAAATATCTGCGTCGCCGTCTCTTGACCACGCCCGATCTCCAGAAACATGCTTGCTCCCCTCGTTCTCTCTCCTATCTGAAGAGGACATTTCCAAGGTCATTTCTTCTAACCACCCAACTACCTGCCCCCTGGAACCCATCCCTACTCATCTCCTCCATGCCATCTCTCCATCGGTTGTTCCCTCTCTGACCCATATTATCAACTCTTCTCTCACTACTGGTACATTTCCTACACTCTTCAAAGAGGCCCGTATTACCCCACTACTGAAGAAACCCACTCTTAATCCCACACTAATAGAAAACTACAGACCGGTCTCCCTCCTCCCCTTCATTGCTAGAACTCTCGAACGTGTTGTATGTAACCAGCTCTCATCATTTCTCACCCAGAACAACCTCCTGGATACCAACCAGTCTGGTTTCAAGAGTGGTCATTCCACTGAGACTGCGCTGTTCTCTGTCATTGAAGCACTGAGACTGGAAAGTGCTTCCTCTAACTCATCTGTTCTTATCCTACTGGATCTATCTGCCACCTTTGACACCGTTAACCATCACATCCTCTTGTCCACCCTCAAGGCTATGGGTGTCTCTGGAATGGTCCTTAAATGGCTCAGGTCTCAACACCTCAACACAGGGGTGCCTCAGGCATCAGTACTTGGTCCGTTGTTATTTCTGTATACATGACATCCTTAGGCTCTGTCATTCAGAAACATGGCTTTTCCTATCACTGCTATGCAGATACACAACTCCACCTTTCTTTTCAGCCTGACGATCCGACAGTTTCTGCACGCATTTCAACATGATGAGCCGACATCTCGGTCTGGATGAATGGCCTTCACCTGCAGCTGAACCTTGCAAAAACAGAACTACTTGTAATCCCGGCCGACACAAAGACTCATCACAACCTCTTCATTCAACTGGGCTCATCAACCATCACATCTTCCAGAAAGGCCAGAAACCTAAGAAGTGGTGATCGATGATCAGCTTAGCTTCACAGATCAAGTTGCCAGCATCACCCGGTCCTGTAGATTCATCCTCTACAATATTAGGAAAGTTAGACCCTTCCTATCAGAGCATGCTACACAAATCCTAGTCCAGGCTCTTGTCCTGTCCAGACTAGACTACTGCAATGCGCTACTGGCTGGACTTCCAGCTTGCACAATCAAATCTTTATAGATGATCCAGAATGCAGTGGCAAGACTGGTCTTTAATGAACCGAAGAGAGCACACATCACTCCTCTAATAATTAAGCTACATTGGCTCCCTATAGTCGCTCGTATCAAATTCAAGACTCTGCTCCTGGCCTACAAAGCCACCACTAGTTCGGCACCACCTTATCTTCACTCACTAATGCAGACATATGAACCCGCCAGATCCCTACGCTCTGCAAATGACCGACGTCTTGTGTTGTCATCCCATAAAGGTAAAAAATCTCTCTCACGTACCTTCTCTGGATCTGTTCCACCTATGTGGAATGATCTGCCCGCTGCTACAAAATCTGCAGATTCTGTAGCCATCTTAAAGAATCGTCTGAAAACAAATCTCTTCCGTCAACACCTAACTGATAAGTTCTGACTTCTAATTCTTTTCTAAAATAGTGCTAGGCTATATGAGACCGGAGTCCTTTTTTTAAATTTAAATGTAAATGTTTCATTAAGTTGAGCATTAGAACATTAATGCTTTCTTTAAATAATGTGTAATCTGAAAACAATTATATTTGGGATGTGAGCTAACTGGAAAGTAACCATGTGGTGGCAAAACTTTTACAAAAAAAAACAATAAGTGCTGTTGCATTAATGGTTTTTCTTCTACCCGCTACAGGATGAGATCAAACAAAACATTTTAAACTTCCGTGTCAGTTGGACACAAAGAGACGTCATCAACCCACATATGAATCTCAAACACCGTGACAATCAACTGAAAAGCTTCATGCTCTTTGCACCCAGCACCAAGGCTGGTTGCAAAGCGCAAAACTTTTGTTTTTCACAATTTTTGACGTTTATATGTTGAGTGTCTAAGAATGTCTCAATAATTTACAGAAATCTTTCCATTATAGCAGCTGTTATCACTTTAACAAACATTTACATTTAGTAATTTAGCAGATGCTTTTGTCCAAAGTGATTTATAAATGAAATAAACAATAGAAGCAATTGGAACAAAATAAGGACAATAAAAAGCATAAGTGCAATAAAACTGGTCCCATTGCCTACCACAGTAAACAGAGCTATTTTTTTCGGATTGAAAGAGTAATAAAGAGATAGAAGTCAGAACTGATCGATCAGGTGCTGATGGAAGAGATGTGATTTCAGCCGATCCTTAAAGATGGCTACAAAGCGTGCTGATCTTGTAGCAGCGGGCAGATCATTTCACAGATGTGGAAACGATCCCGAGAAGGTATGTGAAGGTGATTTCTTACCTTTTTGTGATGGCACTACAAGACGTCATTCGTTTCCAGAGCGTAGGGATCTGGCGGGTACATAAGTCTGTACTACATGTGAAGATATGGGGTGCCGAAGCAATGGTGGTATTGTAGTCCAAGAGCAGAGCCTTGAATTTGATGGAAGCAACTATAGAGCCTATGTAATGTGGGGAAGAGAGGAGTGACGTGTGCTCTCTTCGATTCATTGGCATCCCGAGGCGGATGCAGAAAGAGAATAATTAGCGTAGCAGCTTTACATTAACTAAGCATTAGTGAAAGCTTGGCTGAAAAGATGTTTCTTTAATCTAGATTTAAATGGGAGAGTGTGTCTGACCCTCGAATAGTATCGGGAAGGCTATTCGGCTATTTGGCAACATTTCTAAGGTGGAAGAAGGCTGTTTTTGTAATATTTGAGATATGATTTTTAAATGAAAGGTTGCCGTCTAATATAACGCCTAGTGTAGGGCTTTTAACTGTATTTGTTGGAGAAACAGTGCAGTCTTCAATTTGCAGGTTATAATCTGAGATATTCTTTTTACGTGTTTTTGGTGCAATAAGTAATATTTGTGTTTTGTTCGAGTTTAAAAGAAGGAAATTACTAGTAAACCAATGTTTTATATCTTCAATGCACTCTGCCAGTTTGGATAGCTGGAAGAAATCATCTGGACTTGATGAGATATATAGGTGACTATCAGCTGCATAACATTGGAAGCTAATTCCATGTTTCCTAATAATGTTGCCAAGGGGCAGCATGTATATGGAGAAAAGCAAGGGTCCTAAAACCGATCCCTGAGGTAATCCATAATTTACCTTCGTTACATTTGACAATTCCCCATTTAAATAAACATATTGGTATCTGTCTGATAGGTGAGATCTGAACCATTGTAGTGCCTTACCCTGAATACCTGTATAATTGTGTAAACAATCTAATAGTATTTTATGGTCTACAGTATCAAACGCAGCACTAAGGTCAAGCCGGACTGGAAGTGAAATGTTAACTTTATCTGAGGCTATAAGCAGATTGTTTGATTGTTTTGTAAAGCCAGACTGAAACTTTTCGTGTCTGTCATTATTTTGTAGGAAAGTACACAACTGAGTGG
This sequence comes from Triplophysa dalaica, assembly GCF_015846415.1. NCBI lineage: Eukaryota > Metazoa > Chordata > Actinopteri > Cypriniformes > Nemacheilidae > Triplophysa > Triplophysa dalaica. The sequence goes on from NC_079556.1 coordinate 21,022,975, forward strand.
ACACTACTTTTCTAGTATTTTAGACAAGTACGGGAGATTTGAAATTATTCTTAAGCTTCCAAGTTCATTTGGGTCTAAGTTTGGTTTCTTGATAATAGGCTTAATGACAGCCAGCTTACAGGGTCCTGGGCCATCAGCACCATCAGTAACTACGAGGACACCCAACACACAGTCCAATATGACTACTAAGAGAAATCCTGACTGTCTGCCCATCCCCCACAATATGACACCATCAGTAAGTACGAGGACACCCAACACACAGTCCATTATGACTACTAAGAGAAATCCTGACTGTCTGCCCATCCCCCACAATATGACACCATCAGTAACTACGAGGACACCCAACACACAGTCCAATATGACTACTAAGAGAAATCCTGACTGTCTGCCCATCCCCCACAATATGACACCATCAGTAACTACGAGGACACCCAACACACAGTCGAATATGACTACTAAGAGAAATCCTGACTGTCTGTCCATCCCCGACAATATGACACCATCAGTAACTACGAGGACACCCAACACACCGTCGAATATGACTGTGCTAGACCTGTCTATTACATAATAAGGTTACAGGTATTAAGATTAAATTACTAACCACAAAACAGCGTTTGATAGTCGCAGTGCAGAAACAGTGTTTAACTGACAAACTTATGGACAAATTGAAATCTTTATTAATGTCTTTCTTTTGGAGGAAGGAACATAATTGAGTTGAAACTACTTTTTCCAGAACTCTAGATATGAAAGGTAGATTCGATGTTGGTCTGTAGTTAACCAGATCTCTAGTATCGAGTTGAGGTTTTTTGACAAGGGGCCTTATAGCACTTTATATGCTTTGGGGACATGTGCTAGTGTCTGAGACGATAATAATGCTAAGAAGAGGATCTATAATATCTGGGAGCATTTCTTTCAGTCGATTTGTAGTTATAGGGTCTAGCATGCATGTTGTTGATTTAGATGATCTAAAAATTTTGGATAGTTCACCGTGATTTACGGTCGAAAGTAATTGCAATTTCTCCTTGGGGCGCTGCAGTTAGTTGTTTGTTCAGCGGGTTTCACTTCTGGCTGGATAGTTATAATTCTTTCTCTTTTATCTTCTTTTATTTGTTAAGTAGTTCATGAATTCATCACTGCTATGTTGATATCCAGAGTCAGAAGTCACTGACAATTGATTTTTTGTTAATTTAACCACTGTGTAAAAAAAAAAACAAGGGTAGTGCTGTTGTATTCTATTAGTGATGAAAAGTAGACGGATCTAGAAGTTTTCATGGCTTTCATGTAATTTAGTTTGCTCCATTTTTCCTGCTGCTTTCTTTATAGCCTGAGTGTGTTCATTATATCATGGTTTTCTGCTGAAATTTTTTATCTTCTTTAAGCGCAGAGGAGATACTGTGTCTAATGTTTCCAAGAAGGTGGAGTTAAAATGATCAAAAGTAATGTCAAGATATTCACCATTATTAATCATGCAAGAGATTTGAGACAATTCAGGCAGATGGTCGAGAAACGAATCTTTGGTTGTTGAAGTTATTGTACAACCACATTTGTAACAAGGAGTTTGATTTGCAGCCGTAGGCCAGTGAAGCAAACATAATATCAGATAATGATCCGAAATGTCGTCACTCTGCTGAAGGATTTTAACATCGTCCACATTTATACCATAAGATAGTATTAAATCTAAAGTATGATGACGAAGGTGAATGGGTCCTGAAACGTGTCTTTGAAGGCCATTCCCAAGGAGTCTGTATCATTATCTACACGGATATTAAAGTCACCAACGACAACTACTCTATCTGCGGCCAGTTCTAGTTCTGATAAGAAACCAACCAAATTCTTTAATAAAATCTGTGTGGTGCCTTGGTGGCCTATATACAATAGCTAGAATACATTTAAGAAAATTGTTTTGTCCTTAGTATTAGGTGTTGATACGTGAAGTACCATGACTTCAAAAGAATTGTATTTAAAATTAGACTTCTGAGAGATTCTTTAGTTGTTTTACTTATAGTCAACATGTCTCATGTACAGCTGCTTTGTAACATTGAAAATTGTATAAAGCGCTGTATAAATAAACTTGAGTTGCTTGAGATGCTCAAAGAGTTTTTGTGCCTTTAAGACAAGGTTTATGTTTATTATAATAATCTTGGGGGACAGACTCATTTAAAGTAATATAATCATCTGGTTTTAGCCATGTTTCTTGCTGACATTAAACTGTGTCGTCAAATGAGCATCAATAGATAAAACTCTTCAGGTACATTGCTCATTAAACTTCTTACACATTTACCTTCTGTTGTTCCTCATCTTCTCCAGCACAGTTTACTAAACCAGCAGACTGTTCATCTCTCTCAGAACACACCTGTGTAGATTCACAATACAGTATTAACACAGTGACTTCACTACATGACTGACAAACTGTACTGACATTAAACTGTGTCCTGAAATGAGCATCAATAGATAAAACTCTTTAGGTACATTGCTCATTAAACTTCTTACACATTTACCTTCTGTTGTTCCTCATCTTCTCCAGCACAGTTTACTAAACCAGCAGACTGTTCATCTCTCTCAGAACACACCTGTGTAGATTCACAATACAGTATTAACACAGTGACTTCACTACATGACTGACAAACTGTACTGACATTAAACTGTGTCCTGAAATGAGCATCAATAGATAAAACTCTTTAGGTACATTGCTCATTAAACTTCTTACACATTTACCTTCTGTTGTTCCTCATCTTCTCCAGCACAGTTTACTAAACCAACAGACTGTTCATCTCTCTCAGAACACACCTGTGTAGATTCACAATACAGTATTAACACAGTGACTTCACTACATGACTGACAAACTGTACTGACATTAAACTGTGTCCTCAAATGAGCATCAATAGATAAAACTCTTCAGGTAAATTACTCATTAAACTTCTCACACATTTACCTTCTGTTGTTCCTCATCTTCTCCAGCACAGTTTACTAAACCAACAGACTGTTCATCTCTCTCAGAACACACCTGTGTAGATTCACAATACAGTATTAACACAGTGACTTCACTACATGACTGACAAACTGTACTGACATTAAACTGTGTCCTCAAATGAGCATCAATAGATAAAACTCTTTAGGTACATTGCTCATTAAACTTCTTACACATTTACCTTCTGTTGTTCCTCATCTTCTCCAGCACAGTTTACTAAACCAACAGACTGTTCATCTCTCTCAGAACACACCTGTGTAGATTCACAATACAGTATTAACACAGTGACTTCACTACATGACTGCCAAACTGTACTGACATTAAACTGTGTCCTCAAATGAGCATCAATAGATAAAACTCTTCAGGTACATTGCTCATTAAACTTCTTACACATTTACCTTCTGTTGTTCCTCATCTTCTCCAGCACAGTTTACTAAACCAACAGACTGTTCACCTCTCTCAGAACACACCTGTGTAGATTCACAATACAGTATTAACACAGTGACTTCACTACATGACTGACAAACTGTACTGACATTAAACTGTGTCCTCAAATGAGCATCAATAGATAAAACTCTTTAGGTACATTGCTCATTAAACTTCTTACACATTTACCTTCTGTTGTTCCTCATCTTCTCCAGCACAGTTTACTAAACCAACAGACTGTTCATCTCTCTCAGAACACACCTGTGTAGATTCACAATACAGTATTAACACAGTGACTTCACTACATGACTGACAAACTGTACTGACATTAAACTGTGTCCTCAAATGAGCATCAATAGATAAAGCTCTTCAGGTAAATTACTCATTAAACTTCTCACACATTTACCTTCTGTTGTTCCTCATCTTCTCCAGCACAGTTTACTAAACCAACAGACTGTTCACCTCTCTCAGAACACACCTGTGTAGATTCACAATACAGTATTAACACAGTGACTTCACTACATGACTGACAAACTGTACTGACATTAAACTGTGTCCTCAAATGAGCATCAATAGATAAAACTCTTCAGGTACATTACTCATTAAACTTCACATAATATGCATTCCTCTTTTGGCTTTAATTTGGCTCTCTGGGACCTTTAAATTCAATATGTTTTAGTGAAGTAACAGCATTTTTCTATTATTTCTATACATTGCTGTTGCTAATCAACTGAGTTTATGCTTTCAATTATTATAGAGTGTTTACATAATAGCAACAGTGATATATTCTGTATTATTTATATGTCAGTGTATGTTATGGCAGTGAAAAAATAGTCACCTCTTCGAAACATTAACCTCATCAGCACATTATTACACTGCCTAGATCTTTATAGTCCAAAATAATGTGATTTATATCTGACAATAACATATGATGAGTTATTTCTTTGAGCAATATTAACTTTACCACCCAAAATAAACACACTACAATCTGTTTACTTATTTCTTATCCATTCCTGGCTTGTATGTAAAACATGATAACGTTGGTGATCTGAATAGCTTTTTGATGATAAAGATAAGTTGTTGATTCATCACGGAAAAAAGATAGAATACAGTCCTGCCAGGTTTCATCAAAGCTAACTAGATTAGCCGCTAATGCTAATTAGCGATTTTATAATAGTCTCATCACAATAATTCACACGTTATGACCTATAACAGTTTATATATTTGAAATGTAGCAGTGTTATTATCATAACTCTTACCTTACGTGTCTTTAATTCGATGATTGAAAGACAGGTGTTCGCCAAGTTGTTGTTTGGGTCAAGTGGGAGAAGACGAGTCTTCAAAATGCAGATCCTTGTTATTATTTTCGATTAAGAACGAATTAAAAACTACATATTTATCATTTTCGTCCTTTTTGTAAATGCGTGTTAACGCCATGATTTGACAAATCCCGAAATTATGAGGACATCTGGCGGTAAACCAATCAGAAGGCGCGATTTCATACACAGGCATTAATAATCAATGAGGTGGTGCGGTACCAAGTCCGGTCTACAGGGGAGCACTTCCGATACACACGTCATACACAAATTCTGGTCAATGTGAATAAAAAAGACATTTGGAGAAATTTTGGATTTCAGCTCCCCCTAGCTGTAGAAGCACTTCTACATTGCCCGAATTATGAGGACACTGGCCATGTCCTCATAATACAAAATGTCCTTATAGTGTGGCGTGTATTCATATGAAATGTCCTGCTAAATCACAATTACCAACACACAAACACACACTCCATACACACTGCTGTATACACACAAACACACACTCCATACACACTGCTGTAAAAAACACACTCTATACACACACAAACACACACTCCATACACACTGATGTATACACACACAAACACACACTCCATACACACTGCTGTAAACACACACAAACACACACTCCATACACACTGCTGTAAAAAACACACTCTATACACACACAAACACACACTCCATACATGCTGCTGTATACACACACAAACACACTGCTGTAAAAAACACACTCTATACACACACAAACACACACTCCATACACACTGCTGTAAAAAACACACTCTATACACACACAAACACACACTCCATACATGCTGCTGTATACACACAAAAACACACTGCTGTAAAAAACACACTCTATACACACACAAACACACACTCCATACACGCTGCTGTATACACACACAAACACACACTCCATACACACTGCTGTATACACACACAAACACACACTCCATACACACTGCTGTATACACATACAAACACACACTCCATACAAACTGCTGTAAAAACACACTCTATACACACACAAACACACACTCCAAACACACTGTTGTATACACACACAAACACACACTCCATACAAACTGCTGTAAAAACACACTCTATACACACACAAACACACACTCCAAACAATCTGTTGTATACACACACTCTATACACACACAAACACACACTCCATACATGCTGCTGTATACACACACAAACACACTGCTGTAAAAAACACACTCTATACACACACAAACACACAATCCATACACACTGCTGTGTAAAACACATACATTCAATACACACTGCTGTAAAAAACATTCACTTTATACACACACAAACACACACTCCATACACACACATGTATACACACACAAACACACACACTCTATACACACTGCTGTTTAAAACACACACACTTCGTACACACTGTTGTAAAAACCACACACTCTATACACACCGATGTATAAAACATACAGTCCATACACACTGCTGTATAAAACACACACTTAATACACACTGTTTTATAAAACAATCGCACTCTCCGAACACTTTTGTATAAAGCACACACTCCATACACACTGCTGTATAAAACACACACACCATACACACCGCTGTATAAAGCACACACTCCATACACAGTGCTGTATAAAACACACACACCCACACACACCGCTGTATAAAACACACACTCCATACACGCACATGTATACACACACAAACACACTGCTGTAAAAAACACACACTCCATACACACTGTTTTATAAAACACACACACACACACCCCATACGCACTACTGTATAAACACACACACTCCATTCACACTGCTGTATAAAACACACACACACCATACACACCGTTGTATAAAATACACACTCCATACACGCACATGTTTACACACACTTCATACACACTGCTGTATAAAACACACACACACTCCATGAACACTGCTGTAAAAACACACACTCCATACACACTGCTGCATAAAAAACACACTCGATACACAATGCTGTAAAAAACACACACTCCATACACACTGCTGTATAAAACACACACACACTCAATAGGCCATACACACTGCTGTATAAAACACACACACTCCATACACACTGTTGTATAAAACACACACTCCATACACACCACTGTATAAAACACACACACACTCCATACACCGCTGTATAAAACACACAATCCATACACACTGCTGTAAAAAATGCACACTCTATACACACTGCTGTATAAAACACACACTTCATACACACTGTTGTATAATACACACACACACACACACACTCCATACACACTGTTGTATAAAACACACACAAACACAAACTAATGAATAAAATGATGATGAATGATCTTACCTCTGAATGCGCGTGAGGACTGCAGCAGGATTCATCTGACTGTGTGCACATCTGTATGTTTGTTGCATGCATGCTGCATTAGTGTGGACATGTGTGTGATGAGCTGTATTGAGACTGTAGTCAGACAGCATCACCTGCAGGATTACTCATGAACTGCACACACTACATTTACGTTTATGCATTTGGCAGACCATTTTATCCAAGTGACATTACATTGTCTTATACATTTTGTTTCTAAGTATGTGTAATCCCCTGGGATCGAACCCATGACCTTTAAGTTGTTAACGCCATTCTCTTACCACTGATCTACAGGAAAGCTCATTTTACTCATCATTTACTAGTTTTGTTTTTGTGGAAAATCTTATAACATGAAATAAAATTACATTGTGAATTTACACAAAACATTTGAATCCGTGCAGATGACATTGGTTCCTTTTTTATTTTACCTGGAATGGTTAATTTTCCTCATGTTTCTGTTTTTTATTGTAATGGATTGATGGCAGCTTTTGAAAAAATTAACCAAGCCAGCAATGAACTCACATATTAAGCGAGATTTAACGTCTCATTTAAAAAAAATTCACGTCTTTTTTATTCCTGTAAATCAGTGAATGGTCACACAGTGTATATCTCACATTTAAACATTTCACCCTGCCAGACATTTAACAAGAGTTACAATTAAAATACGAAACATTAAAGATATTTGCACATGTAAGTTTGAATGTAGATATAAGTTTGAGACGAGACATTTTTCTCAGCATTAGAGATCTACAGATATAATGATGTACAGTGTGCACCACATACAAACCACAGCACAGAAAGCTGAAACACAGACTGAGAGAGACATCCAGAGGATTCTTCAGGAACTTCACATGACATTTACTTCACGTGTGGAACATTGATTATATTCATGATGAACAAGGACTGAAATCATTTAACATAATTGAAAACTTTTCGACATACGATTGAATAATCTCTCCATCCACAATCCAGCTCTGTTTGTATATCTTTGAACATTTACTTACTTGTAAACCACATTGTAATCCCAATGACAAGAGGTTGACGAGGCTTTCATTCATTTATACAATTTTACATTCTTAAATGAAACAGAGAATCACAGTTATTATTCAGACTAAAATACACTCCACCTACACAAATAATGATCATTTAAGAGGGGAAGGGTACAGATCTGTAATGAGTGCATCATGCCTGAATGACATCTCAGTCTGGATGAAGGACCATCACCTGGGCCCGGTTTTTCAAAAGGTTTAATCCGCATAAAATTGATCCGGATTTAGTAATCCTTTTTTTGCGATCCGTGATCACGTTATCCATCTTACTTTTGGAGCCAGTTTTTTAAAGCAACATCGGATTGGATCAATCTGATGCGGATAGGAACTTTTCAGGATCACCAAATCTGGATAACCAGTGCTGGATAACCAGTGCTCAAACAGGATAGGAAATCACAATGTAGAACTATAGATATGTAAAGAGCAACAAGTAGAATAGCCAGTGTGGGGTCAATATAAGTTTATTTTTATTTGAAATGAAAACACACACATTTAAAAAAACTAAAAACAAGAAAAACCCCACCCCATCCTCTTCCAGCAGTCCGCTCATCTGAACAAACAATTGAGCAATTGAGCGTTTAAATGGAGTTCTGAGACCAGAACCACAGAAAGCAAGCATGCAACATAACCCTTGCCTGTATTGTCCTGCACAACATCGCTATTAAGTGCAATGTCCCTCTCTGCGCTGACAATGATGCACCTGAGCCCCTTGGAGACCCTAACCAACCTCCTGCATTCTGCCAGAACGAGCAAACAGGACTCGCAACAAGGGACGAAATAGTTAGACACTATTTCTGATTTGGATTTGTTTGGGATTTCAAAATTTTTTTGGTTATTCTGTAATCATTGCATGCATCACTAATACATATTCTAAAAACAAAAATATTTTCGATTGTGATGAATATATATATCAATTAGTGACAGACTAAAATGTATTGTTTTTGGTCAATTTTGACAGCTGTTTGGAGGATTATTTTATGAGGCCAAACTCTTTCTACTTTGCTGTACACTGTTAGAAAAAGAGGTACAATACAGGTCCATTTTTGTTCCCTAAGGTACAAACTTTGCATATGTACCCTTAAAGGTACAAAAATGTATCTTTAAGGTACAATTGTGCACCTTTAAGGTACAATTGTGCACCTTCCATTGTACATTGTGTGCTTTCCGTGGTGTAAGGTACATATTTGTCCCTTACATATTTGTACCTTAATTTTTAAATGTAAAATGGCAGGAATTAGTGGATGCTGAAAATGTCATCTCTCAATATAGAAACACAAGTTTACCTATACTATCAAACTCAATAACTCAATAATTGTTAAACCAAAAGTTTTGAGATATGGGCAAAATAAATCAGAATGTTTTTTTCTTTTGTGTATGTGTGTGTGTGTGTGTGTGTGTGTGTGTGTGTGTAGTGTCCCTTTGAATCATTTTTAATCATGTTAATGAGGATTATGTAATTATTTATATTCACAAACAGTATTGAAGAATTTGATTTTCAAACCCTTTACCCTATTTATATTAGAATGAAACAGACAAATAATTGTTCTATTGAAAGGATCTAGCTATAGGCCAGAGCTCGACTCGGCGGAATCATAAATATAGCAGCGCGGAAGGATACATGAGTGAATCGACAGTGATTCCAACTGTCAGTCTCTGTCAGTGTCGATCAAATTCGGGAGGATGGCGCTGCGACATTTATCCACGGAGGATTTAATCACGGAGTTATTTCATTTTGGGATAGAGGTCACTGAAGAGGAGAGAAGTACATTCAAAGGTAAAGTATTTGAATTTTCAATCAGTGTTTGTGGTGTTAATTCAAAGTTGGAAGTTAACTTTTACTGTTAATGTTAACGCTAGCCAAGTTCATACTCTGTCAACATTAGCTTGCTAGACTCGACATTGACGATTGCCATTATTAACGTTAACTAGTTAGTTAAAACATTAGCAGTATTATGTCTCATATTGCCATTCCACATACTATTATTATAAGTACTATCTTAGCTACAGTTCACCATCGAGCTAACGTCAACGTTAGCTATAATACGACTGCGTCAGAGTTGGATGTGAAGCGTTTTTGCCGCCGAAAAGTATTTAGTTCTGACTTAACGTTAGCTAGCTGGACTGCGTCAGAGGAGAACGATGGATAAAAAAACGTTTTTGCCGCCCAACAGTTTTGTTCTGAAATTCTTTATTTTCTCGACAAACTGTCTTTAGACCATCTTCGTAAAACCATGTAAGACTAACGTTAAATTACAACATCAGGTTAACTGACAGAACCGACCAACGGTTAACCTCCCTTTCGAGTAGCAATAACGTTAACATTACTCACGTTAGCTTCTGTTATAAAAATAAACCGATTACTATCATTAATGGGTTTAATTTATTTCAATACTTTCCCCGCTGTCCTGGAAAAAATAATAAGATAGGCCTAACGTTACATTATATTAATATTCAGGGCTGTGTGTGAGAGAGAGAGACGCATTTCTAGCGTCTCTAATGAGGTAACGTTAGCTACGCCTAAATACTTTCAATGTGTTTTTATATGGATATTAGGGCTTCTCAAAGTCCGGACCAAACGGCAAGCCCGTACCTCTAGAAATTAGGGAAAATACCCAATGAATCAAACGATCAAAACTATTTTTTCCCCCATTGACTTACATTAACGTTACATTATGACATAATGTGCCTTTTTAAATTGTTGTATGCTGTTACCACTATGGTTGTTAACATTGCTGTTTTTCTTTTCTCTATTGTCTAGATAATGCAGTTGATGGAGAAGCAGTGGACTATGGATTGACTGAGAGAATTGTTTCATACCTCTTTGAAGGATCGTTTAAGAAGCAAGCAAAATTCAACCGATTTGTTCAGCAGTGGAAAGAAACCATGACACTAACCCTCGAGCCTGTCCCGGTACATTCAGAGAAGGCTACACCGGAATCAAGGTACCGGTAACAGTAATGTTATGTCATTGTTATAACGTTAGGCCTAAGTAGAACCATGGAAAATAACTCTATATATCATAGCAATATAATATAGCTTTAAGGTTACCACTAAATAAGTTTTTTATCTGGATCTGAATTCACCCTACTCTGGTAGTTTAATGTTTAACTACATTTTCCTGATGATACTTGCACACTTTTAATGAAGTAACGTTTACTCTGCAGGACTTTAACTTGTATTGTTACTGTGTGGTTAATTTGCCAACATTTTAAGATGAAATTGTTTTATTTCATCATAGTCATGCAATCCCATCATTAGCCTTCCCAGCAGCTTTCATCATTCCTAAATTTCCCAGAGATGTTCAGACAAAGTTGGACCAAAAACCGCCATGCAAAATGGAGAGATCCGATCACAACTAAATCATAAGAACATTATATGAAACCATGGCCCTGATCAAAATGTAAGTTTTGCAACCTAACTGGATCACGGCATTTTAGTTATTAATACTTTGTCTGTTGTTACATTCCTCACCTTCTTTTGCATCGCTGTTTCAGGTTTCTGACCAATGATGACTACGTGAAAGTGTGTAAGGCCCTGATTTTGAAATACCCTTTCTTAAAGGACAAAGAAGGAAATGGTTATTTTATTCCCTGTATCTATTCTCTTATATCGCTGTTTTGTTTTTGGAGTGGCAGTATGAAGTTGTCAGTTGGTCAATGAAATGCTTCTTAAAAATGTATTTAATTTTTTTAAATGTTTTTTTTATATCAGACATGACATCCTAAACATTGTGGCATTTTATTTTGGGATGTTACATTGTATGGTTGTGAGATGAATTATTATTGAATCTGTGAATTAAACTGTTTTCCATATATGGACTAAAATAAATGTCTAAAATTCAGTTACTTGTTGTTTGCCTACATTTTCTTTCACTCCTTAAGGAATAAAAAGGAACTTTTTTGCCACCTAAAGGTACAAAATGGCTTTGTCACTGGGGCGGTACCTTAATGGGACAAAATTGTACCTTTTTCCAGAGGTACTTTATTGTACCTTTGTCTAGGGTACATTATTGATCCTCAAAGGTACAGTATTGGCCCTTAGAAGGTACAAACAAGTAAGGTACACATTTGCTCCCCTGACTCAAGGTACAATAATGTACCTTTGAGGGTACCACCCCAGTGACAAGCTTTTGTTCCTTAAAGGTACCGTTTTGTACTTTTTTTTCTGAGAGTGTAGGCCTATACTGAAAGGCTGAATACGTTAAATCTTACCTAATCACTGTAGCCTGACGGATGAACAAATAAAAATAAAACCTTGTGAATAAATAGGATATCTTGTAAGATACTGCATGATCCAAATATAGTATTATTTGCTAAATTTTTTTAAGTTTTCATTACATTTTGGGCATTGAATCCATGCTGAATCCACCCTTCTGATGGGATCAATTTAATCCAGATTTTTTGGATCAAAGTGATCCAAATCCTACAAAAAAGTTCTGAAAAACCCAAACTAAAGGTTTGATCCGGATCAAAACCAAGATTGGATTACGTGATCTAATCCGATTATGTAATCCGTTTTTTCTTTTGAAAAACACATTTTCAAGATTTGATCCAATCCGTTATCCAAAATCCTAGTGGATTACTTTTGAAAAACCGGGCCCTGCAGATGAACCTTGCAAAAACGTAACCTCTTCGTGATCTAAGCCATCCAACAAGGTTCATTAACCATCACTCCTTCCAGAACGGCCAGAAATCCTGGGAGTGATAATTGATGATCAGCTGAACTTCGCAGACCATGTTGCCAGCACCACCTGGTCCTGTAGATTCATGCTCTACAATATAAGGAGATATTGGGAGAATTAGACATTTCCTGTCTGAGCATACTACGCAAGTTCTTGTCCAGGCTCTTGTCCTGTCCAGAATGGACTACTGCAATGCACTACTGGCTTGACTTCCAGTTTGTACAATCAGACCTCTTCAGATGATCCAGAATGCAGTGGCAAGAGTGGTCTTCAAAGAGCCAAAGAGAGTGCACGTCACTCCTCTCTTCATTAGGTTGTACTGGCTCCCTTTAGTCGCTCACATCACATTCAAATCTCTCCTCTTGGCCTACAAAACCACCACAGGTTTGGCACTCCCTAATCTTCACTCGCTAATTCAGACTTATGTCCCCGCCCTGCGCTCTGTAATCAAACAACATCTTGTGGTGCCGTCCCACAAAGAGAAAAAAATTACTCTCAAGCACTTTCAACGGATGTATTCCACGAACCTGGAACGATCTCCTTCTTGCCACAAGATCAGCAGATTCTTAGCTTCCCTCATCAAAAATAAGTTTATTCAAGTGTGCTATAAGTATACATCTTTTAAACTTAAAATAGGAATACTTTAATTCTACTTCTGTACTTCTCAGAAATATACTTAAATTTACTTTAAGTATACTTGATTTTACTGCGTGCAAAGTTTAAGTATATTTGGCCAATACTTGTACTAAATAATTTGACTTCCAGCCAGTGTTGTAATGTAACAAAGAAAAAATACTATACAGTACTTGTATCAGTATATGTACTTTACTTGAGTCTTTATAGTTCTGCAGACTTTTACTCCACTATATTTCCTGAACAAAATGTATACTTTTACTGTGATAAATTTCCAATAAGCATGTTCGTTACTACAAAATAAAAGCATCAATCATTGGATAAACACAACGTTCAAGTGCAAAAAGGTGCTCTCCGCAGTTAATTCCAACACAAGGTTTTAAAGTGCTGACTCTTTTAAAGATAAACAGCAACATTTTTAGTTTCAATGAATTATCAAATGACTGGGTTGTTACTGTAAGGGAACTGCAAGGAAAGAAAGTAAGAGCCAGAAATATTTGTTCTGATTTTGTTCTAAGTTGTTCTCTTAGAGCAGGGGTGTCCAAAGTCAGTCCTGGAGGGCCTGTGTCCTGCAAAGTTTAGCTTCAACTCTAATCAAACACACCTGAGCAGCTAATCAAGGTCTCACAAAGTAGGCTAGAAACTTCCAAACAGGTGTGTTGAGGCAAGTTGGAGTTAAACTCTACAGGACTGTGGCCCTCCAGGACCGACATTGGACACCCCTGTCTTAGAGGGATAATATTGGGGATGGGAGGGAACTATCCTTTTATAAAGTTATAAAGAAAAGTTATAAAGGTGTGGTTTCTGAACTTGCATTTTTATAGTTGAGCAATTTGGCAACATGTTGTTCCTAATAAAACCATTGAGCTTGAGACAGAGCTTTTTCAAAGATGTACATTTCTATGTAAGCACCATTTTTTATCTTTATGCTAAACAATTTTTATTACCAACATTTGATTTACTTTAAATACTGAAGTAGATTTAAAATAAAATGCTCTTTGGATACTTAAGTACAATATTTATCTGATACTTTAAGACTTTTACTCAAGTCATATTCTAAAAGATTACATTCCCTTCTACCAAAGTAATTTGCTAGCAAGGTATTTGCTCAAGTATTGCTTTTAGGGACTTTATCCATTACAGCTTCTAAGTATACTTAGCCTGTACTTGTGTCTATTCTTTTGCTTGTGTAGCCTAATAAATATTTTTTTCCTCAAAGTTGGTAATGCTCTTCTTTTTATTAAATTTTTTCCTGGACAAAACTTTGATGCATAACTTGTCTCGCAACGCCCTGTTTGTTGTAGACCCATAAATGAGCTTTAAAATTGAGCAGCTTATTGAGGAGTGGTGTGCTATGACTTTTATCAGCAATCGTGCATATGATGGCGCTGAAGCTATCGAGCCATGCACCAGCAATTATTTTGCTCAGCCAATGAACAACCTCACAAAACCTTTGCAATGAACCAGAATGCCTTAACAACACTGGGAGCAAACTTCAAAGTGTACTTTCATTGACTAAACAAGTGCTAGAAGTATTGAGCTAGTAAACTATCAGTATACCAACAAGTTTACATGGAGTAAAGTTGTAGTAGAAATGAAAACCTAATTGTATACTTGTTTACTAATGTTACACTTAAAAGTATACTTTAATAAACTAAAAAGTGGGCCAATTTAGTCCCTATTGGTATTCAAATATTACACTTTCAAGCATACTACTAGTCCATTGATATTAGTATACTTAATACAAAAAGTATACTAAAAAAATTAATTTGAAATTTACTTAAAGGTCCCATTCCCCATAATCCCATTTTTCAACCTTTAGTTAGTGTGTAATGTTGCTTTTAGAGCAAAAATAATACCTGCAAAATGATAAAGCTCAAAGTTCAGTGCCAAGCGAGATATTGTATATACAGAATTCGCTTTTCAAGGACTTCAGAGAACACCTGGAATGGACTACAGCCCTCTACTTCCAGGGTACATGATGTCACTATTCCGAGTGCTAGTAATAACCTCCGCCCAAAAGAAATACGCCAAAAAATGTGCAAGGCCTTCCTTAGAGAAGAGGAAGAGCCGCGGAGTAGTGTTTGGTTATCAGGGATTGTAAACATTTGAATGAGCTATGCGCAAAACTACTTTCACTTTCATCACAGTCCTACAGCTGGTAATAAGAATTTAGCTACACACACTTAAGATAACCAATGGTCAAATAACAGCTTCCATGACTTTAACATCGACTGTGAATGCTGTTTTGTGTAATACACTGATATTGTGTGTGCGCTTACCTCTTAAACACTTCTATGAAAAGTCCTTTGAAGTTCTGCTTGCAAATGTCTCCTGGATTTCTGAAAATCTGATTTCTTCTTTGTTTTGAAAGGCAAAAAGTGAAAAGGTTTGTCCATTGGACTAAGGAGGCAAGGTGCCTGAGGGTGTGGACATAACCTCTTCACCGAAGAGGGACATAAAGGGGACATAACCTCTTCACCGGCCTTTTCCAGGGCTGACTTTTCCTGAGAGGAACCGAAAGTCATCTAACCAAGCACTGATGGACTTCATTGATAACCACATTCAGGTACATGAATGCGTTTTACATTTAGATTTTTTACTGCACTTCAAACCAATAGCCTCATCAACACATAAATGAGTTATAGAGACATGTGTGCCAATTTTTTAATGACATTCTCAATTTTTTTGATGGCATTGGCACTCTGCCATTTCTGTCGACGGGGTGGGGGTTGTTGTATGCGTGTCATTGCGTTACATGCATACGTGTCCGACTCGCTAATGCCTTCGCATGGCGTAAATTTGCGTTTATAATACGTCTGTCTCTGGCCCAAGCGTACATTCCGGCCCCATACCATAGTGGCCCACCGAAATAGTTCCTGTACTCCAGATGGCCAGCCGCCCCTGGTCACGGCCATAGACCGTCAGTGGGAGGGCCGTTTTGGACTTTGACAGAATGTCCTATTGGTCAGTCCGCCCCTGAGTGTGAACCATCTTAACTCGTTCTTTGGTAGTCCATCATCTGTGCTCTCGCTGCTTTGGAAAATCTGACCATACTGGATACTGAGGGGAAATTTCTACAAGGGTCTGTCATTACCAAATAAGGTATAAGGATGCTAGAAAGGAAAAATTGTCAAGCACGACATTCTGCCATTATTTCCAATAACAATTTTGTCTACAAATTTTTCTCTTATCAGTGAAAAGAGCAGTTTGACAGGAGGATTAAGAATAAATGTGAAGAAGAGTGGCAGCCCAGAGTCTTTATCAGGAGCCGTCCTGTTTTTGATAAATGGTCTTAATAAATAATGTTGTTCACAAGAAACTTATCACTTTTCTCTCAGAAGATAAATGACCCCAGAAATTTCATAAAGGATAAATCAAGTTTATCCTTATAAATCTGCTCTAAATACACAGCAGATATTTTATTGATTGTTCATATGATTGCACTTAATGTCTGATACTGTTTAAATCTGGTTAATATTTGAATGTAGCTTTATAAAGGCCTATACATTCACAACATACACTCAAGTCTCCTGTATATTGGAAGATAACTACGCTACACTTGATTATATATCTTTGGTGCACTGTATATCTGATCCAACTATGTGCATTATTCATTTTTCAGTTCACAAAAACAGTAAATTGCAGTTTATCAGTTGTCTCCTGTTGTGCACAAGATTACATTGTCTTTCTGATATCTTAATGCAATGTTTATATATGAATTCACACACAAAAAACTGCATTTCAATGTCTATAGATGGGCCAGGTAATAATATGTACGTTTTTTAGCGATGTCGCACCAATTGTACCTGATGTTCCGACTGTTATGCATTCTTTACCATACACACACAAGTATTTCACATTTATTGGTTTGTGTGCAGCTTTTATTCTCTGTACCTGTACAACCAGACACTCAGCCATTGTTCGCTTTTACATATAAAGGTGAACAATATTCGTGGAAACGCCTTGCACAGGGCTATGCGGATTCGCCAGCCATTTTTTTCTGCAGCAGTGCACAAAACTGTGGCCAAAATCAATCAAATCAATTGTATTGCATGGCGTATATACATAAAACCGCAAAACTAGTTTTGGAAGCATGCTTAGCATGCGATCAGGTAAATCCACACAAATCAACTAAGCACGATGCGTTGCCACATCCGGAATCACCGTTCCAACATGTGGGCTGACATTCTTCACTAACCCACCAAACAAGAGAAAACGTATTTCAAACCCTGTTGCACACCGTTGGAAACCGGTTCCAGGAAACGTGTCTGTAATGAGGTTCATTAAAAGGAAGGAGGCGGGAACCGGCAGACATTGAGATGCAGGACCGGTGTGCCCACAGCTGATTCAAACTATCAGTCACGCCACCGGCCCCGACTCACGGCTCTCGTCACGTCTTCCTGACCACAGTGTCATTCAATGTTGCGCACCAGTTTGAGCTTGAACATTCCCCAGTTCTTTCTGGTTCTCGGATCTGATTGGCTGAGAGCCATGCGATATTCCAGCAATATCACCACGGGGACTGCTTGTATCACTCCACCCCTCAACTATCTCAGACTTAGTCTCAGCATCAGACGTCGCGTCCACAGACCGTTGGCTAAACGTCTGATGCTTAAGGCTCACTTTTCTGGAAACACATTCGAAGTCATAATCTGATTGGTGGAATTTCACAGGATTTCCGGGAGACGTGGGTGTTGTGTTCTTTAACAGTCAGCCTGGAAACAACACGAACCGTCTGATCTGAAAAGTAAGCTGATGTGTTTACAACAAAACCAATGTGATTGGTTGCCTGTCAGTAATAAGGCTTCT
Source organism: Triplophysa dalaica (assembly GCF_015846415.1). Classification (NCBI taxonomy): domain Eukaryota; kingdom Metazoa; phylum Chordata; class Actinopteri; order Cypriniformes; family Nemacheilidae; genus Triplophysa; species Triplophysa dalaica. Next base: position 21,041,233 of record NC_079556.1, read on the forward strand.
TGGGTGGGCCTTGTCCAAAGAAAGCAGCGAGAGACCTTCAGTATGAAGGTCAGGCTACGCGAGATAACTCGGACCATGCTGTCCTCAAAACTGCGTCACCGTGCACTAACTGCTAGCTAACAAACAAAAAAACAAACACACACGAAGAATGTTTACTTCTGTGATGCTTTCTCATTTTTTTGTAAAACTGACGGAAAATAAACAAGGTATGAAATTAAAAACTGCACATTCATTTGTTTGGTATACATATAAACGACCATTGAATCACACAATCGCAGAAATGGGCCTGAACCTCCATGCCAACGGTGTTGCCATTGAATAATTGAGAAGGCTCTCACAAGAAAAGACTTTCACAAAACTTGAACCAAATTTGGTAAAATAACTATTGCATTATGTTCTGGTTGAAATACGATTTCCATCAATACTTGATGTGGGCGTTGTATTTGTTTCTTGCAAGAGTGTTTAAGTTTCTCACCTGCCCCAACATTCTTTTATTTTGAATCTGAGAAAGTGCATTGGCGCTGTGTGTGTACATTGGTGCACTGTCCATGTAAAGCATCAAGTCTCATTAATGTCAGCTGATGAGATGTATGTATGGGTGTAAGATTATTTCTTACTTTGTCCCCTAAGTCTAAGTTCAGTTATTCTAAGTTGAAGAGTTTAGTCTGTTGAACCTTCAGAATTTCTGGATCCAGGAGACCAAGAAAGACACAGACACGAGGTGTGCAGTTCAATCAGAGTCTGAAGTTTATTGTCTAAAGGGGCTACTATTTATATGCATAAAACAGGAAGTAACAATAAGACATCACATTGATCATGAACTTCAATGTCTCCTTATTTGGTATAATACAGCATATATTTTAGTTCCTTGTTCTCCATCATCTAGAACATTCAAAGGCAGTATGTCATTCTGTTTGTCATGTGACCAGATTCATGTCATGTCATCGTGACCGTTCAGACATGTCCCTGGAGATGTATTCAGCATGAGAAAGTTTATCTGTTTGACTTCACAAATACTGTTATCATCTTGTAGGTTATGATCTCTTTATAAGTATACATGAGACAGTATGATAATATGAATATTCCGTTAACTAAGTACATTTAAAGCAATGTGGGCCTGCATATTCTCTTAACTAGGTCAGCACTTGACCTTAAGTAACCTTAGACATAATACATGAACAATAATCATTGTAATACATTTCACACAGTATGTATGGGTATAATATTCTTATTAGTTGCTAAGTGGGGACACAGACGATATCCAAATTCTCACAATAGGGTTCTTCACTTTTTGTACAAGTAAATGGATTCTTTCCATAGTACTTATTAGTTCATGGCTAAAGAAGGGCAGAAGGTACGGTTTTTAATTATATTGTGTTTACAAAATTTGGCGAACTTTTGAAGTTTATTGTATTAATGTTTTCTGAAGTTGTTAGCTAACGTTTAACATGTCATTGGCATATATGCAGGTTTGGAAATCACAAAGGGCCATTTCAATTGTTAATGTTGCTATGCGGATTGTTTAAAATTTGCAGTAACTTACATTTAATTTACATTTATGCATTTGGCAGACGCTTTAATCCAAAGCGATTTACATAACATTGTCCTATACATTTTACATAGGTATTTGCAATCCCCTGGGCTCAAACCCACAACCTTGCGTTGTTAACGCAATGCTCTTACCACTGAGCTACAGGAAACTTAAGAAGATGTTTATTGTTAGTTCTAAAAATGTATATTATCCATGCTTTTTACGGAGCAGAAAGGGTATTAAATTAGTCTGTAGGCTAATTTTGTGATTTATTGTCACACTATAACATTAGTACAATTAGTTGTGTATACAATTTTGAATGTTTAATTATTGATGGATTGTTTGTTTGTTTGTTTTATTTAGCTCTTACAGTGTTTTTTTTTTGAAGAAAAAAATAAAACCCTTTATAAAACATCAGTACTTGAGTAAAGTCCATCAGTTTATCTGTGAATGCTCCATGCACTGCTATCTTCACACGAGTGTATGTGATGCGACAGGACTTTCTTTCATTTTCATATTATATCGATCACATTTCTTAACTTCCAAGAATCAATATAAAGTTAAAACATATTATGAATGCTTAGAGGTTGTAAATAAACGTACAGGCATATCTTTCTCCAAGGCGAAGATTGTTTGTGTGCCGAACTTTAACTGATGTTGACGTTAACTGAGGTCTATATCAAGACTTCAACAAACTTCAATACTGTAAAATGGCCGCTAGATGGCGACTATACACCATGACATTAAAACACGCACACGCGTCACTGTTGGCAGCGTCTCTTTTGTGTCTAATGTCTGGTGTGTAATGTAATGCTGTGTCTAATATTCCACACCCTCTGGATTGGCTCTATCTCTCTCCTTTCCACCGATAGCTGGTGTGTGGTGATCGCTCTGACGCCGTCGTTGTTGCTGCCGCATCATCCAAGTGGATGCTGCACACTAGTGATGGGTGAAGAGAGGGTGAGGAGAGACCCCCTCATATGATTGTAAAGCGCTTTGGGTGTACAGCGATACACAATGAAGCGCTATATAAATGTCTTATTCATTCCAGTGGCCTAGCCAGAATTTTATTTTTGAGGGTGCCTGACCTGTCTGTAAATGAGGGGCCATTCTGTATACGTATAGGTTTCTATTCATGTAGATATTTATAGGTACTAAAATGACCTGTATTGCTCATTTCACCGTTTTAGCAAACATTAACCTAGTCTAGGGGCTCATAATCTGGTCCTCCCATCCCCCATATTTTGTGTCTCTCTCATTTAACAAACCTGATTTAAAGGTCTCATGAACTGGCCTTGTTTATTGTTATAGTGTTGTGTGAGTTATGACGTTCACGTGACTTTTAAATTCAAAAACATCAAAATCAAGAAGGAATAGGCTATTTTCTACACTGGTTTCAATGGGCGTGCCGCATTGGAGACTATAAGTAAACGCCCACTGCTTTGATTGGATAGCAGTTTGCGTTAACATAGTTGGAGCCTTATGTGAATTTGGTTCGAGATGTAACCTTATGTTACACATTAGCAGCATTCACAGTTTTCGCAGCGCATTAGTATCTGAAGACATCTGTGATTTATAAATGATCTCCCCACATCAGAATTTCATGTGAGGCATTCGCACAGGATGATTTTACTCAAATGTACTGCCTTATTTCCTGGATGTGATGGCAAGGCTTTGCGTATAGTTTGTATAGCCTATAGTTGTATTGAGTTGAATGATATATGACCGAACCTGTCAGCATTTGAGACCAGTGATCCCGAACCAGACCAAAGATCACTGCTATCACGGGTCTCAAATGTTACTAAAGTTTCCATTACATTTTACATTTAGCGACTTACATTGCTTTATCCTATACATTTTACATAGGTATTTGCAATCCCCTGGGATCGAACCCACAACCTTGCGTTGTTAACCGCAATGCTCTTACCACTGAGCTACAGGAAAGCCCATGATGAATAAACAAATGGAAGACTCCCGGTAATTTATTGATATCAGCCAGCAACCAAAATTATACCAAAACACTTCAAAACAGCCTCCATTATTCACAAACGGGGTACAAAACCTTGAAGAAATTGTATATGAGCCCACCAAATCATAGAGACGGCGATTCGCACAATCTTAAGATCACAAACCACCTCTGCAATTAATACAAATGACTAGAGGTCCCCAGGTTATTCTAATCTCCTGCAATAGTGTTCAGGGCACATCAAGCGATCTCTAACAAACCGATAGTTACACATAGTACAAATATGTTTTACTCGCATAAGATTTCGGCACCATTCGTTTCGGATCCAATATTCACGACACAGCATTGCTTTTAAATGTTAGTCATTCCACAAATCCAGTGTCGTCATAGATAGGTGCATTCCAAAACCTGGCGTTCGCTGGGCCTGGTGTCAATAACAGATGTAATCTCAGTAACAAGGGTGTTTTCGATTCCCTCTAATATAACAAAAGCTCTGGTTAAAATTGTGATTTTAATTCATGCCTCCTTTAATTCACCAGCGCTCCATGAATGAACTGTGTTCCTATTGACATGATCCCTACACGGTGTTCACTACTTAATACTCCCTGCACACAGGAAATCAGCTGAAGCTTTAGTAGTTACGTTTTGTGCACTTCAATGCCCTTTATGTCCACTTTGCAGGGGTTTTACCGACGAATTGAACAAACCTCTGAATCAGTAAGAGATGCATACAAAATATTCCGAGGGGAGTCGTGAGGACCAGGATTAAGAACCGCAATAGCTCAGCGGCGACCAGTCAAACCATTGTCTTACTTTTACATGACAAGGCTCGAGGTTCTTTTCTCACCCTACTTTCGAGCGTGAGAAAAAGTTTCTGTTGAGAATCGTTATCTTTAGGAGTCTACTCATTTTCTTCTTGCTCATCTTTTCATAATTTGTTAAAAAAAGAAACAAAATATTGTGCGCATCCGCCATCGCAGCGATCAAATTAAACTCTTGGTGCAAAACACGTGATGTGACATAATTAAACCTATAACTTTGAAAACAGAGGGGAGCACTGATTGGTTGATCAACCAGAGTAACAACAGGTTTATTTTAAGCAATCAAAAATCTGTGGGGTCCGTACATGTAAATGGTCCCCTCAGGACACCTCGTAGCTACGCTACTGAATTCATCCATCCATCCATCCATTTTCTACCGCTTATCCAGGGCCGGGTCGCGGGGACAGCAGTCTAAGCAGAGATGCCCAGACTTCCCTCTCCCTAGACACTTCCTCCAGCTCTTCCGGGGGGACACCGAGGCGTTCCCAGGCCAGCCGGGAGACATAGTCGCTACAGAGTGTCCTAGGTCTTCCCCGGGTTCTCCTCCCGGTGGGACATGCCCGGAACACTTTCCTGGGAAGACGTCCAGTGGGCATCCGAAAAAGATGCCCGAGCCACCTCAGCTGGCCCCTCTCGATGTGGAGGAGTAGCGGATCTACTCTGAGCTGAGTGACCGAGCTTCTCACCCTATCTCTAAGGGATCTCCCGGCCACCCTGCGGAGATAGCCAATTTCGGCCGCCTGTATCCGGGGTCTTGTCCTTTCTGTCATGACCCACAGCTCATGACCATAGTAGAGAGTGGGAACGTAGATTGACCGGTAAATCGAAAGCTTCGCCTTGCGGCTCAGCTCCTTCTTCACCACGACAGACCGGTACAGTGACCGCATTACTGCAGAAGCTGCACCGATCCGTCTGTCAATCTCCCGTTCCATCCTTCCCTCACTCGTGAACAAGACCCCCAGATACTTGAACTCCTCCACTTGAGGCAGGAACACTCCACCTACCTGAAGTGGGCATGCCACCCTTTTCCGACTGAGAACCATGGCCTCAGATTTGGAGGTGCTGATTCTCATCCCAGCCGCTTCACACTCGGCTGCAAACCGTCCCAGTGCATGCTGAAGGTCCTGGCCTGATGGGGCCAGCACGACCACATCATCCGCAAAGAGCAGAGATGAAATCGTGTGGTCCCCAAACCTGACGCCCTCCGGCCCCTGGCTGCGCCTAGAAATTCTGTCCATAAAAATTATGAACAGAACAGGTGACAAAATTCATTCATTCATTAATTATTTTATTTACAGCGCTCATGGTAAAAAATGACAGCGAGGGGTTTGATCGCGCGCTTTAGATAACAGAAATTGCCGTGTCAACTTGCCACAGTAAACAAGCACATTTTTACATTAACGTGGTGCAGTGCAATGGGATTAACACATTCTCTGTGATATGCCTTTTAAAGTCTCTCTCTTTCATTCACTTTCATTCACTCTTTACTGTCTTTTTTACCTACTGGGTATTTATCTACTTGTGTATATATATGTTTGTTATTGTGTGATCTGGAAATGCAGCATTCACTTAACCCAAGACAAGTTTCCCCATGGGGACAATAAAGTATATTGCATTGTATTGTAAAAACCCACAGCAGACTGTCTATAGTCCTGTAGATGTATAAAGTCATGTAGATGTGTCATTGAGTGTTTTCTGTGTTTCGTGTACAGATCTGAGGTCAGTTTCTCATTATGGGGAATACAAATAGCATTGATTCTGAAATGATACACCAGAAGAGAAAGAGTCAGAAAACATCCTCATCTCCAGAACTCAGCGTTGAGTCTCTGAACTTCTCCATGGCTCATCCACCTAATCTCAGTATCATCTGAACCTCTGTGTGTATAAACATGTTGTTGTTTATTTACTGTTGTGAAACTAGGATTAAATCACAGTTTGGTTTGATCTGCTCACTTTCATTTTACTCCGAAGTAGTTTGTTGATATATTTTCCCATGGAACACAAAAGGTGAAACTTAATAATCTTCATGATCTTTCTTATACAGCATAATGGTGGATAGCATGGCAGGGCGGAATGATGGAATATGAAGCGGAATGTAAATAAGTAGGCGTGGTTAACTCGCCGTCTGCAACTTGGGCGTTATGTTGAAAAAAACATGTGATTTAATGCCCCCATAACAAAGTATCAAATCAAAAGCTCTTCTGACCTTCTTTCAGTCTGTAGTTTGGTGATCTGCTCCAGTCCGGCAGTGCTAGTGCAGGGATGCATATTAAAAAAGCTCATTCTCCCCTATTTCAGAACTCAGATTGTTTTGCAAAGTTGTTCATAGTTTTAATAAAGATCAACTTTAGAAGAGCTGAGGCAAAACTTGTGTTAAAATGCACGATGATGCTCGCCGGGTGAGCACTTTAACATGACGTGGGCAAACCTCCGTGAGACGCAGAATAGACACACCTAAAGACACACAGTCGCAACACACTAAACGTGTGCATCTAATAGAGAGTGAAGAGCGATCAGTGTTTCCCACAGGAGTATGAGACTGTTTTGCTGATGATGTCACACACTAGTTAGCATGTTTGTGACGTCATCACGCCGTGACTGGTGTTTGCGTTTGGCCTAGTTTTGGCATATGAAATCTTTTTCGTTTCTACTCTCTGATCACATGTAGAATTCTAACTAGTGCTGTCAATCGATTAGAACTTTTAGCTATTAAAAGCCATTAATAGTCTGGACTTGTGTGTGTGTAATTCACTAAAACAGCTGAGTGACTTCGCACAACCCACTTCATCCCACCCCAGTTTAAAACCCCCTCACAGTGAAGTTGGATAAGGTCAGAGCACATGATGGGTGTAAAGCCATCGGCCATTTGCATCTTGGGAATTGACTTGCATCATGTTGAAAAGCAGATGTTTCCGGATAAAAACAGAAGTGCTTTTGCGCGCATTCTCTTGAGAATCTATCGCTTCTAAAAGTTTTAAACTCAAACGTCTCTTTATAAACTTGTAAAACTGAAAGGCAGAAATATTACATGTATGTCAGTATGTTTCCTTCAGTGTAACACTTAAATTGTTCATATTTACACTTCTTCAAAGCATCATCGTGTGCAGTTAACAGTGACGAAGACTGCTGAGCGTCTTTCACGAGGCACTGATGGAGAGATCCTGGGTGTGTATTTTAAGAACACACTTCATGCTTTACTATCTGCTCATGAATAGTTTTAGTTTAAGAGTTTCCGCCCTGTGTAACCCTTTGACATTAATGCTTCACTGCTGTTTTATAAAAAAACTCACTCGACATCTCTCTAAACAGACAAGATCTCAATAAAACAAACAGCACCAATGGGCCTGGTAAGCAATTCTGATTTTTTAACATAAATCATTTCTAGTTTTATACAGTGGCCTAAAAGGTATTTAGACACTTGCAGCCAAAATTATTTTCAGGTTTTCTGAATGTGTTTATAGGCATTTGTTTAGGTAGATGATCGTTTTTGTCTCATTCTCTGAACTATTTTACAATATTTCTCTCAAATTTTAAATAAAAATATTGTTTCAATTTGCATTTATTTGCAGAAAATGAAAACAGGTGAAAATGACAGATAAAGATGCTCTGTATTTTTTCAGACCTCAAATACATCCAGGAAAACAAGTTCAGATTCTCTTTTCTTTGTATTTTTACATGCATTTCTGTAAAGTAAAAAGTGTTTTTTTAAAGTGATGACCTGGATTTTTCCATCGGTTTTCATGCGTCTCATCATACTGTCAGTCTTTCACGTTGCTGTTGGATGACTTTGTCACTCATGAGGTTAACTTTAGTTAAATTCAACGGACACTGGACTGACCTGACCACAATACATCTAGAAATGCAGATTAAATATACATTTGAAAGTCTTTTTGTAAGGGTAGGTCGTCTGTTTCTTGGATGCTCGTCCATTTTTTTAAATGGTCGTTGTCTTCAATTAAACAAACATTTTTTCATTTAAGATTCATCTTAATGAAAGTTTGAAGAAATGTAATCTGTACACACGGTTTTCTGTATATATTCATGATTTATTTTTGTCCTTAACAATGCAATCTCAAAATGTGCTATAGAAATGAATTGAATTAATCTATGATTAAAAATATCTATTGTCTTGCCATTACACACAAATCATATAAAATGCATTGATTTATAAGAAAGAGTACAGGCACTTTTACTCTTTTGGCACGCCTGTGTGACTTTATACATTCTTTTAAAATCACATTGACAACATTAAAAGTCATTGAAAAATTGCTCAGTTCTAATAAAAAGGAATAACATTTGTCATGTAGGCCTAACGCAGAGATGTTCATTTTTTAAAATCTTTATCTTCATTTATCTTTCTGTTCATCAGCATAACTCTCATCCGAAGCTTTACCCCGGTGATATCCTTGAGTTTCCTGGGAACAAGTATTTTTCTCATTTTGGAGTTTATTATGGTGAACGGGACGGGGTTCCTTATGTGGCACATTTGACCTCTAGAGGTGAGTCTTCCTGTGTCCCTGAGCACCTTTAACTTCTGTTTGAAATTCTCATGACCAGGCAGCATTTCTTTTTCAGATTCAGACACAAAACTCTTGCTTTTCGGCCGAGCTTTGAATTCCTCTGTGAAGTTAGACCCGATCGATGTGATCGGGAAGAAATACAAGGTCAGGAACTATTTGGATGAAAAGCACCCACCACGAGACTTCTACACTCACATCAAAGCGGAGATCGACGACGTCATGACCAAGCCCATCACCTTTGACATTCTGTTTAACAACAGTGAACATCAGGCCACCATGTTACGATACGGGGTGAAAAAGTCAGAGCAGGTAAAAAATGTCACACTAAATATGATTATATTAAAATCGTATTTATTAAACGCATTAATTTGTTATTTTGATTGGCACCCACAATAAATGTAGTCAAACTTGGATGCAAAGATCTGAAATATAAATACTTTATATATTAATGTAAACGTCATGTTTTGAACAACATAGGCCATTGGAGTACATGTGTTTATTTAACATATTTTTTATCCAAATTAAACTTATTTTTAAATCACTTTCAGATTGAAAAAGTCTATTCCAAGATAGTTCCCACCTGGCGGGAATTATTTGAGAAGAAAAAGCTTTAAGAGACATGGCATCAGGATACACGAGAATTCAAGATTACACAAAACATTCATTCTGAAATTGAAGAAATGAATTCAACAAAGTTGTACAGATTGCTCTTACTTTTATGTATACAATAATACAGTATATCATATAATCCAAATAAGTTAAGCCCCACAATATCTGTACTGTGATGTATTTTGGTGTCTCTGAATGTACGTCTCATGTCTGTCTCACAAATGGCCACAAGGTGACGGTATAAAGTAAATGTTTGCTATATGGAGTGAAACAGCGCATCAAATGTATCACATGCAAACCATCGAATTTATCCATAATATATATAGTTTAATGATGTTAAATGTAAATCTATATGAGAGGGCTGAAACAAGGATATGCGTTGTGTGTTTCTCAAACTAGAGCATAAAAAATCAATGTGTTGCTATGAAAAAAGGACAAGGTCTGGTTCCATACAATTTAAATAAATATATATAGTCCACATTACATTTTGGGTTATTAATATTATTACTCATTTGAATTTTCTCAATTGTAAATCTTACATAACAACCAAATGATTATTTCTAAACATACTATTTTATTGAGCAGCATAGGAGTAGTTTACCACAAAATTAATATTATTTCATCATTTATTCATTCCAAGCCTGAATGAGTTTCTATCCTCGGCTGAACACAAAATATACTTTGAAGAACGTTGATAAGCGAACAACATTGAACCCCATTTCCTTCCATTATATGAACACAAAACCACTGAGACATTTCTCAAAATATCTTCTTTTGTGAAATGTCTTTGTTACAGGGCTGCACACAGCATACAAGAGAGACTTTAGGGTAGGCATGGACACCACATGATATTACATCTGACTGTAAATGGCAACGTTGGAAGGAAACGATACGAAATAGCTCAGAGCTCAGGTCGACTCAGGGGACCGAGCTGTTTTTTCAAGGACAGGAAACCAAATTCAACCCGAGAGTCCCCTGAAAGTAACAATATCATTTGGCTATTTAATGCTAAACCATTTACAGTAGGTCAGTCAGAAATGAGCTGTTTCCGTGCCGGATAGATAAACTGCAAAAATCATCAAGATGTGAAACAGGGAAAGCTTTTTGAACAGGGTTTACTTAAAGAAAAAAACAAGTGTACTTTAGAGGGGGGTTAGTGCACTAGCGAGTGCATGAGATGTCAACAAATTACTGGGTAAATGAAGGTAGCATACACAAGATGTGGAAGAATGATCTCAGCCGTGAGGTCAATGTGACGTAAACAAGAGAAAGTGATTCTAGAAAACATTTTCATTGCTGTACTGTATGGGTTTGGAATTATGTATAGCTTTCGGAATCCTAAATGTCAAGCAAGAGGAGAAGGCGTCTTGAACTAATACGTTATCACATAAAAATGCTGAGTTTTTTTCAGGGACATAAAGCTGCAATCCATACTTGACATTCTGTGTGTTCATACAGCTAAAAATTACAAATTATTTTTATAACCTTTTGGGGAATCAAGGAGTTTTCAACACAGAATTATTCACTTGTTTTTACAAAAACAAGAAGACTGAAGCTTTAAAGGGATAGTTCAGCCAAACCTCAAATTTGTTGTTCATTTGCTCATCCTCAGGTCATCCGAAATGTAAGTGACATTTTCTTGAGTTATACCATATAGAAGATTGTTTGGTAAATCCGCAGCCCTCTCCGCTTCATATAATGGGAGTATATGGAGTCCACCTATCTAAGAGTTCCTAAAGCACATTAATCCAAAAAGAGGCTCCTGGCGAAATGTTGACGTTTCGTAAAGTGACTCGCTCGATATTTTCATAAATTTGAACGTCATTGTTTAAAATATTAGCCATACTGTACACCCTCAACACTCCCTGTCTGCAGGTGGCGCTAAACGTACCAGACGCTATATGCCATCCGCCACCAATTACTACAAGTAGAAGATTGCGATTGTGTGCAGAGGCTGCACATTATGGCTAATATGATTAAAAATGCATTTAGTCCTATGAAAATATCAAACGATTTGCTTCACGAAACGTCAACATGTCGCCAGGAATCGCTTTTTGGAATTATGTGCTTTAGGAACTCTTAGACAGGTGGACCCCATAGACTCCCATTATATGAAGCAGAGAGGGCTGTGGATTTACACAAAATACTCGCATGTCCATCTTTTTAGCAATATGTTCATTTGATGTTGTTAGTTTGAAGAAGGACATTGCAGTGTTATGCAGAGATTAGTAATGCTGTTTGATAAGACGTCAGTTTAGGTGAACAAGTCAAATGCCGTTTCAAATCTTTTGTCAGAATGAATTATTCTTCATTGCTCAAGTCTTTATTGCAGCGTCTCTGTTTAATAAAAAGGTTAATACATTTAAACAGAAAATATATGCTGGCTTTCATAATGAGATTAGTGTGATTTGGCTGTCTTGCTGTATTAAGTCACAATGTTTTCATTTTAAGAAGACACATGTTTCTGCTCATATATGAACAGGCAACAAGTAAACCGGTTGATCTGCACAAAAAGTGCACAAATCTCTCATGATGAAATATGGAGGATCATTCCTCGAGTTTACTTGTTTCTTTTATAGGAAATCTGAAAAGATCATCTAATAATTATATGTGGACTGTAAAAACCTGGTGCATTTTCCTATTCTATTCTCACTATAATAGAAATCCAGCTGGGATAAAGGAAACCGTTGAGGCGGAACTGCAGTCTCATCTCTATTGTTTGCAATATGAAAGCTAAGATTAAATCTTATAACAAATTCCTTCAAGGCAACATTAACACACAAAAGCAACGCTGAGTGCTGATAGCGATCTCTCACGTCAGTGAAAATATTCAGACCCGACATGCGCAAATGAAAAGACAGATCTTCATTTTTAGACAGTACAGATACAGATAGAGAAAAAAAATCACATTTCTATTTCTAATAGTTCCTCTAAACACTAGTAAGAGAACAGAAGAGATCATTTACTGCCTTACAGAAGATGTGTTTGTCTGTACTGTTCATCTTAAATTCCGGTTACTATGGTGATTTAAAGTGTTTCAGGATAAATGTGTAACACAGAAACAAGTAATCCGGCCTCAAGAGACCCAAAAGTGTCTTGGAGTGGCCACGCTAAGAGATCAAACAACGTGACCGAGCATGACACTCATGTATTTACAAAGAACCAACAGAAGGAACCAATCACAACAACGGGATAATAACCCGTCAACTGAAACACATCCGTTCACGTCACATTATCTGTGATGAACACTCTTCTGTCCGGTGAGAAACCATGCCGAACATCTGAGAAACCACAGAGAAAAGCGTCTCTTGCCCAACACTCACATTTCCTCAAATCTAAAAATCTAGCTCAACATACAACACCAAACCCAAAACATCTTTGCCTTAAAGTTTGTCTAACCCAAAAAAATAACAGATGAGATCCTAAAATCACAGTTATTATGTTTCCTTGACAGAGCCCACATACTGTTCTTTAATCTAATCTTATTATTATTATTATTCTTGTCGTCCCCAAAATTTCCATAGACCTTTCAAGCTACATCCACCAAACTTTCCACAAACCTTCAAACTGGTCTGACTTGATATGCTATATCTTTTCCAACTGATTCGGGTACTGGTTTTCGAAAAAACCGGACTCTCAAAACCACCTAATTTCCCATTGACTTAACATTGCGACAAACTTTGATTGCTAAGTTAACACATTTGAAGAAGCTGACAGGCTCTGCAAGAACTTAACTCACAATGGGGTGTAAGAGCCCCTCAATATTCCCCCTATACTTATAATGGGAATATGGCTTATATATATATATATAGCTTAGAGTATCATCAAGTCAAACCCATTGCAACCAAGCAGGTTAGACTAGCAACTGTTTTGCAATACCTATATCTTTGCATCATAGCTTCATAGAGACACAGGGGTTGTTTTTTTTACTCAAAGCTTAGAGTATCATCAACTGACAGATGCTAAGCCACGTCAATAGCAACCAAACAGGTTAGCCTGGCAACCGTTTAGCAATACCTATATCTCTGCATCAGAGCTTCGTGGAGACACAGGGGTTTGTTCGTTTCGCTCATGGCTTGGCGTATCATACTAGCAACATGCTAATTATGCCAGCAAACATGCTTATCGTGTTAGCTTCATGCTAGTAACCATGCTTACAGTGTAAACATCATGCTAGCAAAATGCGAATCATGTTAGCATCATGATAGCAAATATGCTAATATCACTAGCATCAGGCTAGCAACATGCTGATCATGCTAGCAAAAATGCTAATAATGCTAGTATCATACTAATCGTGTAAACATCTTGTTAGCAATCATGCATTCACTCTCATTTTATTTCTCAGAAACATACAAACCAAGAACTCCATCAAGTCTCATTGAGCTATAAAGAGCAACATATGAGAAAGAGCACTTTCCTCTAGTTGAGTTTGTAATTTCCAAACAATATGTGCAATGCATCTCACATTTAGACAATGATCAATTGTTCCTCGAACAAAAATTTTGACTAATTATAGAGATGAAAAACATCTGATTTTGGGGAATATTTTCATGGCCCTTCAATCTAAATCTAACCGGTTCTAAACATCACCTGTGGAATTGAACATTCTGGTGGATGGTCCCACGTGAACATTAAACCTTGCTCTCCATACACCCTCGAGCATCGGCGGGTTACTGATGAAGTGCATGTCATCCATTCTCTGTGTCCTTCATCTGATGAGTACAGACAGATACCATTATTTTTTACATCTGAAGAGAATGTTAGAGATGCTTTTATGTGCAAAACCTGCAGGTGGTTGCCACGGCGTTGCTCCAGCATGTGGATCTGATGCATGACAACTAATCAATATGAAAAAAAAAAAAAATTCAATGCAATAGTCCATTTTTGACCCTAACTATACGTCTGTGTTTGAAAAAACTGAATTATTAGTGATTTCACGACTACAATGTGAGCTTAAAGATTTGCTTCAGAGTGGAAATTTCATTTGAATCTTAGCCCGAGGAAATCTACATATTCTATGTCCTCGTAGAACATATTCTAACGCGAAAAGAAGCGTGAATATCTTGTGTTAAAAACATCTTCTTGCTTGCTACTGCGTAAAATGAGCTCTTTTGTATGTGAAATCATTTGGTGTTTTGAAAGCACCAAAGCCATCACAGATCCCAGAACAGCTTCTTCTCTCTCTCTCTCTCTCTCTCTCTCTCACTCTTCACTTCATTATAAAGCAGCAAGCTCAGGTCAAGCAATCAGACGCTTTTAACAAAGAGAGCTGCGCTGTGTTCTTAAAGACTCAACCCACTGAGTGTAATCAAAGCCAAGCTTCAGGAAATAACACAAACCAGTCTGCTCTTGTCTTTTTTACAGAGAACGCTTCCAGCATTAGACATGGACAAAAGGGATATACAACACCAGAAAATTGACGTCTTCACTTTTTATTTAAATAAATGATGTTTTTAAACTGTACTTCTGTTGTGTAACTGTGTCAAAAATTGCTTTGAGGAATTTAAGGTCTGGCAAAAAAAACTATAACACGTGAGCAAAGCTTTCTGAGTCAGGAGAATGACTGCTGTCCTCAAAACATAACATTAATAACTGAAAATACTACTCAATGTTTACTTTAATTAATTTTTTATTTCAACAATTATGTTTTTACTTTTATGTATTTGCTGCTGTATTTGGATGTCTGCACTAAAAGCTTCAAGTTATAAAGAAAATTCCTTTACATTCAGTGTTGGGTGTAACTACCTACTGGGATTACTTAAGGGACTACTATCATTTTTCTGTAATTTAATTATTACTTTTGATGAAATTTAACTAAACACTGTGTGCATGTGTGTGCGATAGGGCAATTGACATCAACTTTAAAATCCTTGCTTTAATGCATAATTGTGCACATTTGTGATACTTTGGTCAGTTTATAAGAATACTTTATGTAGTTTAATATTATTTATTTGCATGAAATAAAGAGACATTTCATGTCTATCCTTAAATCAATTGACTAATAATAGTTGATATAGGATACAGAAAGTATTTAGAAATAGTAATTAAATACTTTTTGGAGAAGGTTATTTGTAAAGTAATCCAATAACACTATTGAATATGTAATTAGTAACTAGTAATTAATTACTTTTTTCAAAGTAACTTGCCCAATACGGTTTACATTTACATTTCTTCATTTAGCAAACACTTTTATCCAAAGCAACTTATACACTTTTCTTAAAGCAGATATGTTTAATGCATTATAAAAGGCGTTTTAATGCAACTTACACTTTGTAACACTTATCAATTAATTGAATGTATTTCAACTCACATTATGAACAACAATAATGCATCATACAATTTAATAACCCTTAATAAGGCATAATACCTAAAGGCTTTCAGTAAAGTTGTACTAAACTCACAAAAGACAAACTTCTCTCTCAGATTCTTACTAAAATTGCCAAAATGGAAAGCTGTGCTTTTTTGTATTAAAAATGGTTACGAAAGACTTCATTGAAAACAAAGAACTGCTGAAATAAAACATGACTGTGTTCTACTTTCAGTGAGGCAAGAGATTAACATGCGCTTAAACAGCTCAGACACTTTATCAAGATCATCTCACAGCTTCGGCTGGACAGGAATGGAGGCTTTCTGGTGCGTTTCCTTCAGCCAGGAGATGAGGATCTTATTCACTTCTGCAGGTCTGATGAGAGAAAACATAACAAATGATCTCATTTGAAAACATCGCCTGGTGACCACAAATGAGCTCCACTGTTTCTGACCCCTCTGTAAGACACAAATATCACATTTAAACCCTTCTGATGGAGTCAAAGGGTTACCTCGCTTGTCCTTTTTTTAAATGAACCGAGGCATTTAGTGTCAGGTTGAAAATGTCAGCGTTCGCCTATTGATTAGTGAAGTTCAGCGGAGGGTTTGATAGATTCACAGGGGTCAAGAGACATTCAAATAATTTACAGTCTCAGGGGTCGAGCTATCGAGCCCTCGGGTCAACACGGAGAGGAATGTTAAATCTCTGTCTGATCAGATCCACTCATTAACCGTCACACTGAGGATATGAACCATAACTTGGGGTGTTGAAATAAAAATAAAAAAGTAATCTTTTATCAGTAAGCTATTGTCGATGGCTTTCAAAAAGACAAACGTACTTCAGAAGATACAGTATCAGATCTTTTTTTTTAGAAAAGCACAGTTTAACAGAATAATGCTTCTCATGAACTGAATGCAAAAACAGTTGATGGAGTGAGAAATGTGGCATATCGGTGACCGACGAGGTCTTCATTTTTTGTGATCTGATCTGATAACATGTGACAGCAGTTTCTCGCCAGTTGCAGTTCAACTACTGTATATCCCACAAATACCACTTTATGAATTCTTAGTAAAGACATTTGATAAAAACTAACGCAATCATTTCACAACAATGCACATGATTAGGGAGGTCGTAGATATTTGGTAACATAACAGAAGTAACACTTCTGTAAAACAAAGCTCGGAAAAACATGTCACATTTCAGTCCAAGATCAATAAAAGAATGCATATATTTTTTACACCTGCGGAAAAAATTACGAGACCACTTTAAACTTAAAATCAACATTTCTAGATGTATTGTGGTCTTTTCAGTCTAGTGTCTGTTGAATTTCATCAAAATTTTACTTCAGGAATGTCATAAATTCATCCAACAGCAATGTGTTTAGACACATGAAAACTGTGGTCACAAAAGTGAATCTGAACTTGTTTTCTTTGCCGTTTTTGAGATCTGAAAAATGCAGAGCATCTTATTTATGAATCATTTTTCTCCCGTTTCTCTAGTTTTCTTTTCTACAAATAAATGCAGATAGAAACAATATTTTTGGTTCAAATTTAAGGGGAAATATTGGTATTGGTTCACAGAATGAAATAAAAATAATTATTTGATCTAAACGCAGACCTATAAATAGTGCATTACAAAAACGATTTTAATATGGTTTCTTTGTTCGCGGCTATAAACATTTCTGTCTGGCTTCATCATTATTTCCAGCAAAAGTAGAGTCCTTGAGGAAGAAGGGTCTGGTGTCATTGTTTAAACCACAGTCGGTATACAATATGAAGAATGTTTGTCTATATGGTGAAAGCACATTAAGGTGTCATAACCTTGGAGGCCAGTTGATATCTGTCATCTGTCATGTATGTGATTGGATGACGGTACTGTCCAATCACTAAACTCGTTTTGTGATGGAAGGCCTGCATCAGAGTTGTCTTTCATATAAATCCCAATGTCTGCAATATTTCCTAGGACACATGTTGTATATGTTTCTCTTTCTATGACAAACTATTGGCTGTAAGAGTGAAGTCAATAGGCAAAGTCTACATCTTTCATTTCCATTTGATGTTAACACAGACTTTAGGTTGAAGGCACATTTCATTTTTCCCAAAGCAATTTACCGTTAACGGAACAAAATTATCTTTTTCATGTTTAAATTACTATACTCTTTATGAAAATCTGAATTTTTTGTAGTTTTTTTCAAACATTGATTTTTCATACAGGATTCATAAAAGTAGTGATAGTTGACAAATTCAAATGCACTTTCTTTGATTTATTTTTTATCAGCATATATTCACTGGAAATCAAATCCATTCATAAATCTTTTTGCATGTAATCAAGCAAAACTACTTCGTGGTATAATATTTGACAGAATGAGGATAAAGTACTAAAGGTCAGACTGCCTTTTTGTATACCTTTCACTGTTTTCCAATTTCCTGGACAGCACGTTTGCCTAACACTGACATTTCAATACATGTGTAATATGTAATTTAAGAGTCATTCAGACACGTGACCTGCCGCTATAAAAAGCTATAAAGCCTTCGATGTTGTTTAAAGCGTACGTAACATGACATCATGAAAATGACGTTTCATGCAGTCTGTTATATTGCCGTGTTTGAAAGTAAGCAGTCTGCCAAGTTATAAGTCCGAAGGTAATTAAATAACAAAGTTATTTGCTTGTAAAAATGAGAGTCGACTCTGAATCACACAAACGAGCCGTGGATGCATATCTACGTCACTATACATAAACGTGTTGCTGAGACTGCCGGGAAAACTTATGTATATTTTCGTACCTTATGTCTGTGTTTAGCTAATGCATATAACGCTAACATTAGCATGTAGCGTTGTTTCTGGTGTGTTACAGTTTGTTTATCTTGCTATTTACTCGGCTGATTTAATTGTTCAATCCATGAATTCTCAAAGTATTTGCTTCAAGAACAAAGTCGAGTACTATCTGTATTGTAATAACATCTGAAGATACGAACACGGTACACTGTATGCTGTGTCAACTAGTCCATGTATAATACTGTTACAAGAGAATTGTAAATGTTATTTTTCTTACTGGGATCTGCAGAAGGATGAAATAATTCTCCAAATACTTTAAACATTTATGAACTTAATAGAATGTTTTATGAAATTATTTTGTTGTGAAGGCAACAAACGATAGACAATATTTTTCATAACATAAATTGATTCATAATAATGTGTAAACAATCTGTTACACTTCCTGGCAGCAAATATTTTCATCCTCGCTTTGCAGTTTGACGCATTTGCCGCACGTGCACCTATATAGATATATTTGGGTGAAATTACAATCATTTTTCATAACGTCGACTTTTTGAAATGCTCTATGTACCATGACAACGCACAATTAGACGAAATAATAGTATTACTAACGTATTTTAAGAAAAATAATAATTTACTTCATTGATAAGAAAAACACAAAATGCATGTTGTCACACTGAGAGTTTTTATGACAAGAGTTGTCACTTGACACTGACAAACATCTGCTCCAGTCGTGGTGGAGTTTGTGGAGGATTAGCGTCTTCTTCCTCGTCAGACTCGGGCTCAAACTGGTACGATAAAAATCGCCGCCATCTCTATCTACACATATACATAAATAGATCCAAACAGATGTAAACCGTAATCCTGTAATGATGGTAGACGTTCACTTTGCGACAAATGATGAACGCGTTTGACCAATCACAACAGACTACACCATCTGACCAATCACATGACACAAGGTTACCGGGTAACAGGGGCCTAGACGGGTGAATCGCGGAACGAATCATTTGAGAGTCAGTCAAGAAGTAGGGTACGAATAACTGCATATAATTACGAGATTAAAGTGTTTTTACACATTATATGTAGATAAACATGTTGTTGGACACTCGATTACCCAAAGTAGGGCCTAAAAAAACATATGTTACCTACTCTTTAACGTCAGTATATCTATATTCATTATGAATACATCATTGAACGCTACCTCTCCATTTGTGTCCAGTGTCCACACTCCTCAATGTGTCCTCTGCTGAGATTTGGAACCTTCAAACATCAAACAGACAAGATATTAGTACAGCAGACATGTCAAATGATACTGTCTGACATTAAACATGGCAGGATTACCACAATTACAAATTATATGATATCTACTAATTCTTGCGCTTGACCGTTTTTTGTTTTTATTACGCAAAAACAAACAAAATGGAAGCGGCCTTAAAGCGTTTGCGTTGACCATTTGGCAGGTGCTTGAAATCAAAGTGACACAGAATGAAAGATTAGACATGTGAATGAAGATAACCACAGGGATTTCGGCAGAGACAGATTTAGTTTTTTTATTAAAAATAAGTCTGCTTATGTGTGCTACTAATATAAACATATTTTTTGTAAGGGGCAGGATTTCCACATGAACACAGAATGAATTGTTATTAGAGAATCAGTAATAAGTGATCTCACCAGCTTCTCCATCCCTTTGGCAAAGACTGGCAGAAGAATGGGGTCCTTTCCTGCGGTCACCATCAAAGCTGGCATCATAATCTGTGGAGGACATTTTATTTTTGTGTGATTATGCACAAACTGATTTACCAACCGTGTTACTAAGCTAAACGTGACTGCCGAAACTTGGGCTGTCAAATGATTAATCGCGATTAATCGCATCCAGAATAAAAGTTTGTGTTGAACTAATATATGTGTACTGTGCATATTAATTATGAATTTATGAACCCACACACATAAATGCATATATTTAAAAAAAGATCAAATAAAACATTTAATAAATGTTCATATAAAATTTTATTTATTAGTAAATATAAATAAATATATTTAAATATTTCCTAAATATACATACATAAGTACGTGTATGTTTTTGAGTTTATAAATAGAAACTGAATATGCACAGTACACATACTTTTATTCTGGATGCGATTAATCGTTTGAAAGCCCCAAAAAAACTAAGTTAATTCATGTCACATTGTTTTTCCGTTTTTAGCATTTCTGTTTATTCTTAAAGTGATAGTTCACCCAATAATTTAAATTCCGTCATTATTAACTCGCTCTTGTCATATCAAACCTGTATGATTTCTTTCTTTCGTCAGACTCAAAATAAAATATTTTGAAGAATGATGTTATCCGGCACCCATTGACATTGGTTAACAATCCACACAACAGAAGTGAATGTGTGCCGGCGCTGTTGCATTACCAACTTTCTTCAAAGTATCTTTGTTTGAAATGACAAAAATAGGTAAAGGTGAACATATGAATCTATGAACTGTTCCTTTATATTCCTTTAAGTTTGCAGTACTTCATGAGGTCAGTGTCTATATAAATAGAAAAGTGTCTCAGTAAAGCGCTTCAACCGATGTCACGTAGGAGCAGATGTGGGATGAGTTGCATCGGGCTGCTTTTGACAGTGACGGTGTCAGAGATCTGCTTTTCTGGCAGTGAAGCGTATCATTTGGCGGACACTTGCCTTGCCCCTTGGCCTGGAACACATCCAACGCCAGTTCCTCTCCCCGTTACGGTACCAGTTCAGAGGACCCCTGAGACAGAACCATACCCTCGGTGAAAACATGTCATCTACGTGTAGTGAATGAACATCTGTATATTATCAATTCCTGTGGCTGAACAGACACACAGTCACCTGTAATCTTCTAAATCTTGCAGAAGAGAAGAAAGATGAAGCCATGGTATGTGATTTAGGACACTGAGTCTCAGACACTAACAATGCATACACATGTGCACAAAGTTTTTACCAATAAAGCAATTATTAGTGCACGAGACCCCCATTGAGTTTTCTAACATACCTGTAAAATCATCAGACGCAAATGAAACTATAAATAATGAATAGATTTTGTAGAAAATGTACCTGAAGCCGCTCTTGGAGTATTGTTGAATGTAAAAACGCAGTGCAGACTCGTTCAAAATGGCACTGCGGGGCGGATCATCAGGTGCGCCCACAAACAATCCACCTGATAAACAAAAGAAACACAACATAACACTCATGTCTGATGTGTGCACAAATGTACATTGATGCATTCACACCGTTAACAGGCCTGATTTGGTCATTTTTCACGTAATTCATCAAATCTGTCATATTGTATTGTCCTTTCTTACCTCTCTCGCAGACCCCAGATGAGCGTAACGGAGGATGTTTCTGTGACAAAACAGAATTAAACTCTAATGCCTCTTTAATAAAAAATTCTTCACAGTATGTTGTGCGTTGCTACAAAGTGACGGAAACCCCACGTTGAGAATATTGTTCTCGTTATTTTCGAGGTATCCCTTTTCCTGCTCGTAACACCTTAGAATTAGCGGCGAAGAAATAAACGGTGTGTTTGTTTGATGAATGGGAGTGATTCGTGTGAATGTGTCTCTGACAGCATGCATCCCCCTCAGCCGTGGAGATTTCCCTTGTTTTTTTATTTTCAGCAGGTCGTGCATCACTCAGGGTTTGTGCGTCATTAGAATTCAGTGTGAGTTTTTCTGAAGCTGATGTTTGTCGTTCATCACTTGAGGATCACAGGGCCGGATGGGAGCCCTTTAAGTGGCCCTCATTATGATTCGGGTCATTCGGTGGAGACTGCACGACTCGCCTCTTTCATCTGCACTACTTGCTTTTGGATAACACAATAAGATGCCTGTGTTACCAGATTCTTGCAGTTCACCAGGGATCACCTTGCATTTTTGCGTTACAATTGTTTTGAAAAAAGATTTAAAAACAAAATGGTTGTTTGTGCAAATCCTGTAGGTTTTCTTTTTACTAAAATGTACTGTATCAAAAAACACATCAATGCCATAAACATGACAAACTTATCTGATGTACAGTTGTGCTCAAAAGTTTACACACCCGTTGCAGAATCTGGAAAAAGCTGGATTTTTTTTAAATGAATGTTTATTTTTAATTGACTCCTGCCCTGAGCAAGTTATTTTACTAAAGAAATGTTAACAAAAATTCACACTAAAGAATAATAAATGAATTTCTCAAAATAGCTCAGTGCAAACGTTTACACACCCCTGGTTCTTTATACTGTTTGATGTTACCTAAACAATCAATGACAGTTTTTATGTTTTGTCATAGTTGTTTAAGGGTTTCTTGTTCGTCATGAGTCATTAAACTGTCTAATGATCTTAGAAAAACAATCATCCAGGTCCTCCACAATCTTTGCTTGTCCAACAGTAACTGTATGATGTTGTAAGGCAGCTGGAAAAGTTCTAAGAACTAAGGTAGTTTGTGATGCTAGAACACAAAACAATAAAACCCCATTTGTTGCCAGATCCTGAGGAATGATATCCTTTCTTCCCATCAGTGGTTGACGTCCATGAACTGAACCCCTCTTCTTATCACACCTCTCTCCTCCCCTTCATCTCTTCAGGCCTTGATCATTGTAAAAGTGCTTCCATATTGTGTTTTTAATGTTTTGTCATGTTATGAAGATTTGAACATCATGTCTGGTATTGTTTTAAAGGTCTTGGTGTGATGGGTAAGAAGGTCTAGTTCCTTCAAACCTTCATGATTCTTTGTTACATTTGGGTATATAAGGTCAATTGGAAAAGACTCGGAGAAGCTTCTGTAACCAGAACTTCCCACACTGCAACTGTGTGTCTCGATTTAACCAGGTAGGATAAACTTTGTGGTTTTAATTTTATACTATGTTGATAATCTTTGCTCATTAAGTTAGAATGGTCTTTGTATGCACATTCTATGATTTGAATTGATGTTGTACCTGCCTGGTATAATGTGCGACTGCATGTTCCAATCTAAAGAATAACTATAAATAATAAATATTAAAGTATGGAGATTTATAGATAAGTTAACTTTGATCAACAGATACATTTGAAATGTCATAGAAGTTTTTTTATATTATGTTAAAATTGGAGTCAGATCAGTCTTAACCACAGAGTCATATAAATTGAACTAAATTGTAACTTAAAGTTCTGAAATAACTTCATGTAGAAATCGCTGAGGAGAAGTAGAACACGAGATCCCTTCAACCACACCATTGGAATCCGTCGTTGGGCCAGTGGGTGGTCTTTAACAATATTGAAATGATTGAGGACCATCAAGAGACTCATACACAACTATTACAATAGATAGAAACATTCAGTGCTGCCAAAAAAGTCAGCATCATTCATTTAAAGTCAGGTGGGTGTACAACTCTGAAAATGGTTTTGGTGTAAAAAAAGTATATTTAATTTTCTGAAAAACATTTATAATTTTTTTTAGTTTTTACAGTTTTACAACCACCTGATCTCAACATCATTACAGTTACTGCTGGACATGAGTCAAAATAAGCCTTCATTTTCAAAAATCTTCTTATTTTTCCAAATGTTTCAGCTTTATCCAGATTCTGCCAGGGGTATGTAAACTTTTGAGCACAACTGTATATAGCCACATAGATGTGTAGTATAGTAACTGATAACAGTGTCACTACAAGAAATTTCTTTCTTTTGTTTTTTTCTATGTTTCTTATGGTAATCTGCGATCTATGTCTTAAAATGGCCGGGTCTGTTTTTTTCTTCGTCCATGACTTTCGTTATGTCCTGTGTTACTTGTTTATTTATATTAAAAAAAGAAAATACGCTATTAAAGTAATGTAAATTAAATGTTGCAATTTGAACTAAAATATTATATTAAATAAAATAATGCATTACATTTTTACAAAATATCTAAAATATTTAGTATATATATCATTTTTATAACACTTTTTAGATAAAATTTGTAATATATTTTAAAAGCAAATGTTAAGTAGAATGTATTATTATATGTAATATTCGAAAAGAGAAGAGAGGAAAAAAAAGGTGGTCATCTCAAGTTCACACACAATCTCTCTTTCTTATCTCGATCTGTGACTTTTTTACAAACTGCTACAGTAACTAAACACCTTTTTTAAACATGTAACTAACTATATTTATGGAATAGGTCGCAGTTAGCTTTATAAAAATTTGAATAAAACTTACAGTCTCATAACTTGCAAAGAACATCAGTTTGAAAGTTCTCTCCAGGTTTTTCTCTAGTTCGGCCTCTGCAACGCCCTAAAACATGGATGGCATGGATATCAAGTCATTAAATACCATCTGTATAAACGTCACATGAATCAGTGGTGTTCTCACTTACAGGCTTCTGAAAGTAGAGCTGATAATCAAAGATGGGTATGGCCTTGAGTTTCTCCAGCGGGTTTGTGTTTGGATCCACAGGAAACAGAGGAGTGTTGAGAGACGCCACGGCTCTAGATGTCACCACCGGGAAAACACACAAGCTCTTGTTGAATGACCGTTTGCCAACCAAAACACAATTCTGCGTGTTTGGTTTGTAATGTCTTAGTGTATTTTGTGGGTACCTGACTCTCTCCGGGTGATACTGAGCCATGTTCCACACCAGAGAACCGCCCCAGTCGTGACCCAACAGAGTGACCTGAGCAATCCCCTGCAGAACCAAGGCCAAGACCACACACATCAATACACATTGAAACGTCTGGGTCACATTCATCCTTAAATATTAGGAAGCAAGCAAAGATTAATCTGTGTAGTATAGTGCCTGATAACAGTGTCACCACAGCAATTATTTTCTTTTGTTATATGTATAGATTGTATTCCTCATTATCGTTCTGTCTTGATATTAGTAGGTCTACTTTTTTCTTTGTCATTGACTTCGGTGATGTCCTGTGTTACTTGTTTATACAAATTTTTAAAAGATCATTTAAATTAAACGTAGCAATTTGAACTAAAGTATTATATTAAATCAAATAATTAATTACATATTTACACTTCAAAAAAACAAAACATTCGTCGTTCAGCTCCTCAGTGTAATACTCAGTCTCAAACAGAAATAAAAACCATTCCTCGCTCCATCACAATAATTTGATTTTCTCTAAAGCTAATTTGCATGATTAGATCATTAACTGTAATAGATAATTAGAGAATAATAACCTCCTACACAACAATATGACACGCTGCCCTGCAAACCCCACCCTGATACTGTCTGATGGGAAAACATCGCACAGAAACTCAACCGCAGCGTGACTGGGCACATGCAACTAAAATTAGATTTCAATTTGTTAGTTAAATAAAAATTAAAAAAATCCAGACCAGAACCAAACCAATAACGTATGACTTTAGAAGGAGAGCTTCGTCTTTTTAACTACATTTCACTGCTGGTTTTGTGAAACTTTAAATACGGCGTTATGATAAGAGCTTGAACAGAAGTGCGATGTCAGTTTCACACATCGACTTCAGCAGAAGTCACACATCGGTCAGATAACCAAATGGCAGTAGCTGCTGTATGTCTCAAAACAACGAACTTTGTCAACTGTCATATCATCTCTGTCCTTCTGCAATCTTGAATGTCTGAATTTTTTCAGTAAATTAAATTCACACACTATACTTTTGTCAAAGTTGAAAATCACGTTTTAATATATTTTATTAGTTCGATATTTCCAAATCCAAATAACAATAATAATAATGATTCATGAAACAAAATTAAAAAAATGACGCAATAAAAAGGTTTTAGAAGGACAGCAGCGAAATTATCGCACTCATCAAATTAGAAAAAACAATTCTGATAAACTAGAATGTGTTATACAATTCTAAATGTGGCTGCAAAAAGAGGAAACACTGTGGCATCTCATCTCAACACTGTAATGTCAGTGGAAACTCTCGGTTAAAACCACTTTGAAGACATGCAAAACTGCATGTGGGTTCTCTGCTAACATTTTAAATGACTCCATAATATATCTCCATACGATCCGAGAACAATTCAGTCATCCTTGAATAATGTAAAAAAATTTAATTGCACCATGAAGAGATGATATGCGTGTGTCAAATAAAAAACAGACTTACCATCTTATCCAGAAAAGCCACCAGATCCTAAAAGAAGTTAAGAGAAGAACGAAGTTATTAGTTTTAAGTGTAACATAACATGTCATCATAGGGCTGTGAAATTAATCAAAAATGAATGGTAATCGTCAACTTTGGACTTGGAGGTAAAACAATTATTGTGCCGCATTTCATTTTGCATGTATCTTCTCTTTTCTTGAGGTATAATTCCACCATATTAATAGATATTAATATAACCTCATATAATGCGCACCCCTTTCCACATGGTTCAGCTGTGCTTTTTCTTTACATTCATTTTCCAGTTGAATTCACAGTTTAAAAGGGAAAGTTTTTTTTTCATTTTTCTATGTTTTTTTTAAAAGTCAATGAGTAATCGTGTTAAATAAACAGGATCTCAATATTGGCCAAAATAACGGTGATCATAAAACAGCCCTACATCAACATGACAAAAAAAACACAAATGCAACGCAAGTTTGTTTTCTTACCAACATAATCTGTTCTTGAGAGTATTCCTCAATCTCTGACGGACCCATGGAAATAAAACAGAACATACCGTATTCATTAATATCATAATGATTATTATAATATTATTATTATTATTATTATTAAATTTCAGTATGATTCCGTATATCACAGTTTAACTAGAAGCCGTCTGTTAAGTGTAGGTTACAAACTTATCTGACAGAAGGATGAAACTTGATCTTATTTATTTATTATTGTGCGGTGAGTTGTGCTGTGAAAGGTCAATTTCCCATTAGGATTAATAAATTGAATCAATTATCAAATTTGAAAATATTTTTTTATTAAAAAGGCTTTTAGTCATATTGAGAATGTAGTCATGCAGTTGTGACTTTATTCACGTCATACTTGTTGCTTGACCTCGTGAACCTCACTGCCTCAACAAAACATGCACTGTCATGGCACGCACGTCTTTGTGTTAACTCGGAATGCATCACACAAGTGTCCAGCACACATGGTGAAGAGCAATGCTTCTCAATTTCCTTCTCAGCATGGTGCCGCAGTGATCACAGAGCCTGACGCTTCAATACCTCCAGGCCTATAATTCCATTCCCTGAAAATTCATGCCACTTTCAGACCCAAAAACGTGACTTTTTTTAAAAGTGGTGCTAGCACACGTTTTAAATGCGAACTTCAAAATCCTTCACTTGTAAAAGTTCTTATCATTTGAGAAAGCATTTTATTTGACAAAAATACGTGTGGTCCCAACTGCAACATAAACGTGCAGTGTACTTTACGTAATCTTTGCACGGTTTAAAGTCAAATGACACTAACTGACTTTTACCGCAAAGTTATTATGAAATAATGATTTAAGTTTTGCAAACTTCAAATTTTGTTTCATTTTTAAATGTCTGCCTTTAATGCGTATGTCTGCTAAACATTTCTGGAGTCAAATTTTGTTTGTACTTGTACACAAGCATACAGATGATGTGAAAACCAACAGACATGGACTAAACGTTCAATTTATTGTTAGCTAACTAGGGGTACTCCCGAACAATAAAAATGATGAGAATAAGGTCTGACCTTCTGGTGCAGTAGAGTCACCGTAACCTTTCATGTCAGGGGCCAAAACTCTGAATCCAGCAGCGGCCAAAGCAGGAATCTGAATCCACCACAAACAAACAAACAATGACACAGAGTAAAACTCTGATACAAAGTTACTATTAGGTGCTGAGGTCGGTTACTAAGTTGTTGCTATGCAGGTGTGGAATGAGTAACGCAACGAGATGAATAATAAGAGAAAGACCTTTTTTCAATTGATTTAATTCAATTTAAGCGACCTTTCAAATGCATGGATAAAAATCTCATTGATCCTCATTGATACATTTGTCTTACTTCAGAAAGACCTTTGTAGCCAAAAGCAATTTATATTTTAACCACAGGCACAATCCTTCTGGAGCAGCCTGTGGCTCCGTGTTATGTAATCCTTCATAAATCACCCCGTTTGGAGTTTGAACCCACGACCTCTCGCCTCCACTTCAACCACAAAAGCCACATCATCCTCATACCAATGAGCACGATTCCTTCATCTATCAATCGTATTGTGCAGTGAACAACATCTTCGAGGTCTGTGATCCTGATCTGCTCTCCTCACCTGGTACCTCCAAGAAAACCAACTCTCAGGAAATCCATGGCAAAGAAGAACAGGTGGCCCGTCGCCCATTTCCACAAAGTGAAGCTTCACCCCTGGCTGAAAAAGATCAGAACACACTTAATCAACTCCACGCTTCAGGTGACCGCTCACAAACGCAGTGTTTTACATTACCTTAACATTAACATATCCATGGGTGACATCTTCAGGAAGACAAAATGGTGGTTGGAGATCATTGGTGACCTGTAAAGAAGAGCAGGGGTTGACGTGAAATCTTT
This sequence comes from Triplophysa dalaica, assembly GCF_015846415.1. Classification (NCBI taxonomy): domain Eukaryota; kingdom Metazoa; phylum Chordata; class Actinopteri; order Cypriniformes; family Nemacheilidae; genus Triplophysa; species Triplophysa dalaica. Next base: position 21,070,196 of record NC_079556.1, read on the forward strand.
GTCTATTGTGACGTGTTTTTCTCCCTTTAACAGCCTTTTGTTTATTCTTTTATAATCATAATGCACGCAGATTTCTTGACCTCATTATACATCATTTGTGTCATATCACTAGACCATGTAAATAGATCAAGACAAAACCATGATTTAAACATGTAAGAATTAGGGCCCTATATTCACAATCTAAGTCTAAAGCGCAGGGTGCAAGTGCACTCGGGGTGTGTCCGAAACCACTTGTGTTAGTTTAATGATAGGATATAGTCGGCGGCACCTGGTTGCATGGTCTAAACGGGTCGTCCTGATTCTCTTAATGAGTAATGGGTCTCTAATCTCTCATTCCCTTTAAGATCTAGTTGCGCTCGCCATGGTGGATTCGCCATTTACACGGCGGACTTTGCAAGAGCAAAGACTGGACGCTTCTCTAGAGAGGAAAAGGATCAACAGGATGTCCACAATAATCATCTTTTACATTGTACTACATTTACTTTCATATTTGGCATGTTTGTGTCCTGCTGCGCTTCCCTCTGTGTAATAAATAAAGGGAAAGCTCTTTAAATAACATAATAATATTGCGCCATGGACTTATGATCACTAGATTTTCAGTTCCTCAAAATAGCAACGCCCAAACAATTCGCCTGAAAACACCTCTTTTTTAGACCAACACATGGGCGCACAAAGGAGCGCAAATGCATTTGCTCTTTAAACAATGCAACACAGGACGGGAAAATTAGAACTGCGTCGATCTGAAACTAGCAAAAACACTTGCGCCGAGTTGCGCCGGGTGTATGATAGAAAGATTACACTTTCCATCATGGTAAAATAAAATTTATAACATGGTCTGTTTGAATACTCCATTCTGATTGGCTGAAAGGTGTGGATTAAGTAATCCCCAACTGGACTGGAGCTACCCGTGGAGCTACCTTCCGTCCAATCAGAATCGAGTATTCAAACAGACCATGGAATAAAACCCTTTAACGCACAGGTAGCTCCAGTCAGTTTGAAAAGATCTACTTACTAAAAAAAATAACTGTTAAATTTCACCGGTTTGATAACACTGTAAACTTGGGATGCACCGAAAGGAAAATTCTTGGCCGAAACCGAAAACCGAAAAAGAGGAAACCAAGGCCGAAAGCCGAAAACCGAAACACCGAAAGAAATTTGGCCAATTATTAGTACCCTTGCATTTATGGCTATTACTGTGTACTAACTTTACCAAAATCAAGGCATTGCAATTGCATAATTAAAGTTTCAAAGAATAAATCAATTACAAATTATGCAAATATTTATTTAGCACATTGCAACAATGCACAGTATAAAATAAAATTCAACTAAGATGTTTAACTTGACCCCACTCATGTGTATATTAAATAATAATGTACAGGGTACTGGCCTGCTGAAAAGTTGTACAATTAAATGTTCTCTCATGAAAACAAAGTGCATTTAGGTCAAGTGCATTTTACATTTTTCTCTGTAGGACTACTACAAGAAAGTCTATTCAGAACAAGTGCAACTGCTTAAAGATACAACACTATTTTCTCTGTAGGCCTTCAACATAATATTGTATCCAAACAAAGACTCCCATAGCCCATATGTTAACTGTAGAACTTTAACAACAACAAATGCACCAAGAATTGCTAATGTGCAAAGTTGATAATAAGTAGCGTAAGAATAGAATAACCAACTTATTCTGTCGTCTGAAGCGCTATGATGTTCAGAAACGGAATTTGGAGAAAAACGTGTTTAAATTTAAGTTATGAAAATAAAAGCCCAACAGTCCAATATCTCAAGTCAAAATCACTTTACAGTGGTAAGAGACTTACTCTAATAACAATTTAGTAAAAAAAACATTTCCTAGTGTTGAAGTCTATAAAAATACTGTACAAACCCGTTGGAATAAAACGAAAGTAAGGAAAATGGTGAAGCGCACACTTAAAGAACGAGAGCTCTGACATTATCACTACACGAGGAAACATTACGGACATCAACTAATAAGCAGTGAAGCAAGTTTTACGCTGTTTATCATGTACATAGTGTCTGGACTTTTGATCATCTCTTGTATATTTTGCGATCGCGGTCCGGCTCGCGTGAGCAGTGGAGCGGGCATAACTCCTGGTGCCGTAGACTGAGAGCTCTGTCATCTCACGAAAACATTGTATAAAAAACTTTGCATGCCATAGTTTACACAAGACTGGCGGGAAATGTGCATTAATACTTCTTCATTCTTCATGTTATGTGGTTTACTTTGATAGGTGAACTGTCTTTCCCGCGTCCCAGCGTGACATCCGATGGGTTTTCCCAAATCGTATCACATGTCTAGTCAGTCAAATGACAACGACACGCAGATCGCTTCACGAGCATATCCCGCTGAAGGGAAACGGGTGTTTACAAATTGCCCTCATTGTAATCTGCCAGATTGACGGCGTCACTGGTAAAAAAATCTGTCAATGACAAAGAATCTTTCGGATTACGCGACCTCTGGTTCACACACGTAAAGGAATATTGGTTGCACTCTAGAGCCCTGAGGGTGCATGCAGTTTAGGAGACGCTTTAGTGCTGCGATTAAAGGAATAACGTCCGCTACAGATGCATCAAAGGAGAGGTATCTGTTTGTGTCATCACAACATTTCGGCCGTATTGTTTCGGTGATAAAAGTCTTCGGCCGAAAACCGAAAATGCACTTTTGGGAAATTTTCGGCCGAAAATTTTCGGTGGCCGAATATTCGGTGCATCCCTACTGTAAACATCAATAAAAGCATTAACATGGCAACTTGGTTCTTGGCCTCCACGTTGTGGATTAAAACCCTTTATGTTTTTGTAAAATCCCTTACTTAAATAACTTAATAACATAAATATTTTAATGTCAATGAACATAGATTTTTATCTCAAGTCTCTTAATATGACATGGTTTCTCTTCCCAAATGGTTTGGAATCAGAATTTTGCACCTCTATTCCCGTAAACTTCTTGATTTCCCGAAGAGCCTCAGTGACGTCATGGATCTGAACAGCAGTCATTCCCAAGCCTTCAGCCGTCTTGACACTTTCTTCAGCAACATCGAGCCAGACTGCCTTAAAACATCAAAGATTTATAATACAGAATCATGTTTATACAGTGCAGCAGCGGTATGTCACAGGTTGTTTTCTGAGAGGGTTGAAGAAAGCAGTGAAGCAATATAACGAAAGACACTGCAACAACGCAAAATACAATAAATCTAATTGTGCGTGGTTAAGATAACCAATAAACAGACTTGTCAAAAACAATAAGAAAACAATTCACAATACGTGTTAGGGTATGTATTATTATTAATCTATAAATATTCTAATTTGAAAAAATAAGACCCGGATAAAATCTTCTTGTTACAGTATACTCATATGTTGGGGTAAAATGTCCAGATGCTGCAAATAACATCACTCACAACCTATGTTGTATAAAGTTTGTATTAAAATTCATCTGTAATAATATTTGGAGCTCTGTGAGATCATTTCCTGCACCTACTTCTTGTGGCGTAACAGCAAGTTTCTTGAGAACATTTTTGAAGATGTCCGGCTCAGGTACTCGGGCACCAGCATGGCAAGATCTCACAACCAGGTCAAAATGTCCTTCCAAGACAGAGATGATCCTCGCAGTGCTTTCTCTCTGATCGGTGTCATCAACCCAGATGTTGGCCAGAACGCAGGTGGTGATGCCTCGAGAAGAACCAAGAATTATTCAGAAAATGCATTTCTTAATAGTGGCCTTCAGCGTTGCAACAGTAACTTTATAAAAATACCATGATGACGCAGGACAGATGCTGCTTCAAGAATCGGCTTGTTGAATTCCACCTGCCTGATCTTATCCAAAAGCTTCTGAACCGAGAACTGGACTGGCAAAGACAAACTCTTTTCAGATGCCACCTTCTGACACTCCGCTTCAAACTCAGGAATCATCTGAGAAGTTTAACATCAACCGTGTCATGTCAGTCAAAACCATTACAGATGAAATATAGCAAAAAACACAAAATAATTCATGCATATACGATATGTGGTTCAGAAAATGATAATGTGCACGATTTTATTCCTTGCAAACTTTGATATTTTAACAATTAAAATGAAATGCGAAATCAGTCAAGTTTCGCAGCGTTTAAACACTTGTTTGCATGCAGAGCTTGCATGGAGATGCAACATAGTTGCATAATTTCAAACTATTACTAATACTAAAAAATGATATTAATCATAAACTACTTCAATTATTTGTGACATATACAATAAATAAATGCAGATTTTGTGCACGTGTAGAAAATTAAGGCATGACAGTAAATACATCACCTGAGTCAGAGTTATCCTCCCTCTCTCCGCTCGATACAGAGCATTATCAATGCCAACATTTGCAATGACATCATTTATGAAACCCCTGAAGCAAAAGAGTTATAATTGAGAAACTAACGGTTGTCATTGTTTTGCAAAAACGAAAAAATAAACGAATAAAGAAACAAAAGACTCATACCCTGAAATACCAAGAGTTTTCTCAAATTCCTGAATACTCTGGACAAGTTGAGGAGTCACAACAGGCCCCCACAGACTCAAACACACCGCCTTCTTCATCTGGAAACACGTTTATTTCCTCACACTAAGAGACAAACAAGCCACAGAAGAAGCACAGTGTGATAAATCTGTTAATTTGTAACTTTGCACACACAAGCTTGCAGCACAAAGTTCGTGGAGTAGAGCAAACCGAAATAATAAGTAAAGTTAAACGTTTACCTTCTGTTAGAAACTAGAAGGTCCGGATCGCGAGCGTCGTTGTACAGTACGTGCAGTACAGTGTCCAGCTTATGAAAAGAATGTTGTTTTGGCACTGCTTTTTAAACCAGCCGGAACGGTCTGTGAGTAAAGAGGTGTGTACGTTCTACGGCGCTGCGCAAACCGATGGCGTTTGACGTCACAATACCGCGAGAAAGATTCATAAACAGATACGACGAATTGCTCTCGCGATGCTTTATTATCGTACGTCGATCGGTCTGCGCAGCACAAAGTTGGCCACTAAACGTAGTTCGGCCATATGCATTGGTTATGAATAATGTGTTAAAACGAAACGAGTCGTTCGACCATTAAGAATCTTGCTACAGTGAACGCACGACTAATGAATATTAACTATGACACAAGACCAACCAAACGAGGGAATCATGACCTGTTTAACATTCATGACCACGATGTAAACGTACCCCTTCAACAACAAACTTCAAGAACAAACTCTTCTGTTTTCCTCTCTTTCTAGACACATATTTGACAATAACACAAACGCACACACTATATTATAACATATGTCACTGTATATAAACCGCGGAACACTTTTAGTTTGCACAAAATAACACCGTTATATCACATGTTTTAAAAAAGATGGACTAATGAATAATGGAATAGCGTTTATATAAGGGGTTATGCAACTCACATCTGCGGCCAAGACAGCTGCGGTCTCAAAATACACGGTCAAGCTAGCCGCCGTTTAGATTCAAATGCGCGCATATTGGGTGGTTTACGGTAACCGGAACGCAGCTTTTAAAGTTTTATTTAAAATGTAGATGATTCTCGTGTCTCGTCAATAATGTCAGAATATCTCTCCCATTAGCGTTTCTACTTATTAGAAATAATGTTTCTATTGGCATTTGAAGTGGAAAATGTGTATTTCTCCAAATCGCTTCAGGGAAATAAATCCATATTGTGTTCGTATAGTGGGGGTGGCTACTACTGAAGCTCAACATCATATTTTCTACATATGAGAAATAATGTTTTTATAGTCCATTATATTGGAATAATATGTTTCCAAAATGCTTTCAAAAACCATACTTCAGTTAAACCTGTAAAAATACATGGTTTCAGTAATAAAACCATGCATAATCAATACACCAAATACCATGTTTACAACACTTTTACAACAATTAGCACGATTAATTCGTAAGACTGATGGATAATACGCAAACTACTTAACTGCATTTGCAAGACCATCTAAAATGCGTTAAAATAATAAATATTTAAGTTACAGAGATATTGGTTTCACAATACAACGTTACAGCAATCATATTGCAAACATTCGGAGAAAAAAGTGCATCAATCACGACAAAACGAGATATTCTAAACGTAAAACAAAATTGTCACGAGACGCAGATCATTAAATAAAGCTTTACACACGCGCATGTTCCTGGAATTTACCGTAAACCGCTCATACACGCGCATCTGAACCTAAACGGCGGCTGGCTTTCCCAATTTTTAAATTCACATACCTTTGCGATGTTTCTACTGGAGGTGTTTGGGGTAGTTTTCAATAGACTGTCTGGGTTTTTGTTTATTACTCAAAATGGTCCGTGTCTAAACTCACTTTCACAAAACCCATGATGTCTTGACACGTGTCAATCTTCACAAAAAAATGCAAAAGGAAGTTTTAACGACGGGAGCGTTTCTATGGGTAACGTATGTTTTCAGCGAAGATCCATGCACGAGCGTTTTCAGGTCTACGGAAGCCGAGCGAACGTTGGTCTTTCGGGGTGTGAGCAGTTTAACTTTTCACGTCTAACGATCGAGATCATAATGTAAATTACGTTAACTAGAGACTAAATTGTTTGGTAAACCATTGTAAATTGGTTGAAAAATATAAATTATGCTTTTATCCCATAAAAGCGCAGATCTCCCTTTCACTTAATACATTTAATCCCTATCAGTTAGAACAGTTTTGCCCTCTCCAATATGGCGGCCATGTCGAGCTGTTTCCCTATCGAAGCAAAAATTCCCGCAACGTCTCTAAAACGTTAATTTAATTATTGTGGCTTTTTCCAGAAATGACAGCTGTATAGTGCAGGTGTGACATAGAATATAAACTCAATTCAGAGTTATTTTTTAAATGCATTATTTTTTTCGACGCTATTATATTGACTGCAAAATATATATTAATGGACTAATTTTATACTACTATTTATTTCACTTTGACATATCTACAAAACTATATATAAACCTTTAAGGTCATTGCTCTTTTTCATATAAGAAAAGCACAATATGACCCCGCCCACTGGAGACGCACAGGAATCTCTTTAGCTCGTAGACTCCGCCCACTATCCTCAATGGAGACGCACGGTAATAGCTCACAGTTCATCCATCAGGATGTGATGCAGGACCAGAGCACAGCACGAGCATGACATGAACACAATCATGCTGGATTATTTTAAACATTCCTGCGGATTGAGAGTTCTCCCTGTGGCAATGGCACTACATCATCCAGGAACATTATTTCTTAAGACTTTATTGCTGTTTTTAACTATTGTGGGAACCGTTACACCTGGTAAGTGTACAATTCTTATTTTGTTAAATATTGCACTATTAGTGTTTAACATGATCTCATAAACACTATACATATTCTGGTTTATTATAATTGCGTGTATGTAACAGGTGTGTATGCAACACACTATGATGAAGAGTATATTACTTTACTTTAAATTAAATACATGCATATGATGGTAAAGTTTGTAATGCATAAACACATTCATATTTTTATTTATAGTAGACATAATCAGTATATTTAAAGCAACTTACAGTGTATGGTGACAGTGATTATACCATTGCAAATGCATATTTTGTTTTCATTTATTTATGGAAATGAACAGAGTCAATGATTTTTGAAATGTTGTGATGTAGAATGATATGTAAATTATAAAATATTCTGTGGTTTTCAGTGGTTTTCTCATTCACCTGGACCCCTCTGTACCACCTAAACATGAACGTGTTTGCCTTTGCTCTTCTGTCTGTTCCTGTGTGACTCCACTCTTTCCTATTTGAATTCAATTAGAATGTTTCCACCCTCTTTATTAAGAAACAATAAACATCACAAATCACAGGCAGGCTGGACTAATGAAAGCTGACCGCAGTGATTAAACAATGAAAAGTCATTACATTAAGGGGGCGGATCTTCATGGCTGACCTCATATTTTACACTTTCATAACTCAGTTTGTGCGAGGTGACCCCACCTGCGTTCTCTGCTTTTTACACAAACATGGATCACACACGTCTTAATCCATCATAACATTCAATGCCTGTTTTGACACAATGTAAAACAATCCATGAGAATTAAGATAAGGAATGTCATATTTTCTTTTCTTTAAGTTCGTCGTTTCTGTGAATAACATCAATATCTCTTGCAGTATTATCAGATGGTTGGACTCACGCACATGCAGAGGACAAACTCTTTAAAAAACTCTTCATTGGTTACAATAAGTGGTCCAGACCCGTGCGAAACATCAGTGATGTGGTCATCGTGAAGTTTGGCCTTTCCATCGCTCAGCTTATTGATGTGGTAACCGTTTTCAATTGATGTTTCAATTCATTTCAGTTTCACATGTTTTGAAGCAACAGATGGAACTATAGGACCCTTAAAGTCCAATGTCAAAATGTATTCTAGTTTTGATTTTAGTTTTATTAATACTTTAAATTAGTGTTTATTTTTAGATCTTTAGTTTTTATGTTACTTTAAGTTAAAGGTTTTAGCAATTTTGGTATATGCTTTTGTTTCTTTGTATAATTTTTGTTTATTGTTTTTGTTGCTATATAATATTAATTAATTTATATTTTAGTTTTTTTATTATTATTATAATTTTATTCCTTTAAACTTATTTCAATTTATTTTTGAGGCAACATTTCAATTTTTCCTTTAAGTTTTTCCCATAATTTCTGGGTCAATATTTGATTTCAATGAACAGAAACGTTTTCAAAGTTTTCATTTTAGTAAATTAAAATAACCCATATTCAGCCGTGACCTATTAACATATATCTGAGAATCTTAGATTCATTGTCGAGTTCCTCTGACCTTTATTTGAACCCTGTCCTGATGCAATTGATTGGCTTTTACATGCAGTTCTTCCCTGATGTTGTTACAGGATGAGAAGAATCAGATGATGACCACAAATGTTTGGCTAAAGCAGGTGAGACTCTTCATATTGAATTTTAAGAAAAATATCTAATGAATTCATTTTGCAATGAGGCTTTATGAAACCGTGCTAAAATGACGGACTATAACATAACGAAGCTTATAAATCTGGTTGGATGCATACGGCCACAAGGATAATGAATTCAGTCAATGCGTTTGATCATTTAAGATCAATATCAGTCAATCAGTTATTCCTCCACATGAACACGATGTTGTTCTATTGAACAGCTTGCTTCCAATATATTTTTAGCATTGATTGTTTTATTTAATAGACCAAATGGTATCTTTCAATTTGTAAAGTTATAACCCCAATTTTGTCTATAATGACTACACATGGACAAATGCACTCTCTCTCTTTGTCCCTTGTAGGAATGGAACGATTACAAATTGCGCTGGAACCCATCGGATTATGATAATGTGACATCTATCCGAGTCCCATCTGAGCTGATTTGGGTCCCTGATATTGTTCTGTACAATAAGTAAGCATTGATCTACATTCCTAAATGGTGTTAAAATGAGCTGTTGAGGACATGAGGTGTGAATTATTATTCTGTTGTCAATGGTGCTGGATATTAAAGATTGTAGTTGTTGTTATGTGGAAAAAGAGGGCGGTCCGTGTCTTAATGACTCAATTAATATCTGCAGTCTGTGGATTCGGCAACGCTCGCGTCCACATCTGACTGGTGCTTCTGTAACATTAATATGTGAAATTAAACAGACATGCCATGAAATAAGATATTGGGCGCTGCTGTAGTTATCAAAAAAGTTGCACGTTATCATCTCCTAGTAAAATGTCAGACGGTTTATCGCTTTTAGGAACATTACGTCTCTTTATCTAGGAGGCATATTTAATCTCAACATAAGAGAAATTGAGGACCGCTTGCATCATCATAACACTCCTGAAGGATGAAACGAGAGTGGCTGTAGATATTTGAAGTCATTATTGCGGTTGCTGTTGAACATGAGCCCAGGGGCATGAGGAAGGTTTCCAGACACCTCCTGTATTCCATTCACATTACAGCAAGCACTTTTAAAGGGTTCATATCATATGTTTTTAATGGGGTTTTTTTCTTTCCCTAGGTGGACCTATAATGTTTTCAAAGCTGTTTGTGCCAAAAGCACAAGCATATAGCATTTATTTTCTATTAGATTGACCTTCACATTTGACTGTGGAAGATAATGTGTTTTTTTTATGTAAACAACCTCATTATTTTCAGAAGTTTAGAAAAGGCTTGTCTTTCTGTTAAGTGATGAGATGGTGAGTTAGACAATTATTTATTATAATTTATGTTTTATGCCTTGAACTTTTAAAGGGATAGTCCACGTAAAACATGAAAATTCATCTCAAACCGGTATGAGTTTCTTTCTTCTGCAGAACACAAAAGAAGATATTTTAAAGAAACGTTGAACCCCATTGACCAAACAACATCAAACCTCATTGACTTCCACTTTATGAACACAAAACTCTTGAAATATCTTGTTTAGCGGTCCACTGAAGAAAGAATCACAACCGCATGAGGTTGAATAAATGATGAGAGATTATTTATTTTCTTGGCCGAGCTATCCCTTTAAATGTGTTCCCTTCCTATTTGATTATCTAGCAAGATATTTTCAAAGTTTATTTCTTTATTTATGAAAGAACTGCATTGTTTTACATGTACTACGTTTCTATTATGATTGTTTCTTTTATTCTTTCGTGTGCAGCGCCGATGGTGAGTTTGCTGTGACTCACATGACCAAAGCCCACTTGTTCCACACGGGAAAGGTGAGCTGGGTTCCCCCGGCCATCTACAAGAGTTCCTGCAGTATCGATGTCACCTTCTTCCCCTTCGACCAGCAAAACTGCAAGATGAAGTTCGGCTCCTGGACCTACGACAAGGCCAAGATCGACCTCGAGCAAATCGAGAGCACGGTGGACTTGAAGGACTACTGGGAGAGCGGAGAATGGGCCATCATGAACGCCGTGGGAACCTACAACACCAAAAAATATGACTGTTGTCACGAGATCTACCCGGATATCACCTTCTTCTTCATCATCCGTCGTCTGCCTCTGTTCTACACCATTAACCTCATCATTCCCTGCCTGCTCATCTCCTGTCTTACCGTGCTGGTGTTTTACTTGCCATCGGACTGCGGAGAGAAGATCACGTTGTGCATTTCCGTCCTTCTTTCTCTCACCGTCTTCCTCCTGCTGATCACGGAGATCATTCCATCGACGTCGCTGGTCATTCCTCTGATCGGCGAGTATCTTCTCTTCACCATGATCTTTGTCACGCTTTCGATAGTCATCACTGTATTTGTGCTGAACGTTCATCATCGTTCTCCCAGCACCCATAAAATGCCCCGCTGGGTCCATTCGGTGTTCCTGAATTTAATCCCTCGCTGGCTCTTCATGCGCCGTCCAGAACCCGATCACAAGCGTCGTCCGTTCTTTGTTCTGCATGAGAAGAGCAAGACATCGGAGCTCAGCACATCCAAAAGCTGGCTTCAGACGGAGATGAATGCAAGAGGTTGTAAGGACCTGGAATTTGGGGTCGGGATGGAGAGACCAGATTCCGTCTCCTCTCCGTCTGCAACATCTCTGCGTTTGTCCGACTCTGAACCTTCGCTTCAGAGGTATGAACTCCATCAGTTAGGACACATGATGAACTCCTGCCAGCATACAGAAGAGTTTACAAATCTCGCCTTGGAGCAAAACCTAACCGTCTCACCATGTGTGCTCCGAGCACTGGACGGGGTGCGGTACATCGCCGATCACCTGCGGGCTGAAGATGAAGACTTTTCTGTAAGTGGACCTTTTATTGTTAAACATTATTTCTGTATATATTTCCAAATACAATTTCCCAGTCTCTAGAAATCAGTTCTTTTTTTGCCGTTTTGATAAAAGTCCCACCCTAAAAACAGCCTAAACATACAAAATGATTTTCCAGTCATTTATTTTAATCTAATGTATTGTTGATGTTTTTTGCAGTTCACATCACCTCCTTAAAGAAACAATTCACCCAAAAATGCTCCACGTTGACTTGACCATAGTCATTTTTATTCCTACTATGGGGACCGTTTATTGGGGGAACTATTATTCAAATGACTCCAGTGAGTCAACAAATCTCTCATGAAGTGAATTTATACTAACCATTCATATTTTCATTTTATTAAAACAATACCAATGAATACAAACAGCTACATTTAATATGTCGTTGATAACTCTCATTGGTTCTTGTGAAGGATCACGCATATGTGACCCTGGATCACAAAACCAATCTTAAGTAGCACGGGGACATTTTTTAGTAAAAGACAAAAATACATGTTATGGGTCAAAATAATAGATTTTTCATTTATGCCCAAAATCATTAGGATATTAAATATAGATCATGAAGATGTTTTATAAATGTCCTACCTTAAATACATAAAAAGTCTATGTTTGTGAGTGGATTTCCTGCCACAGTGCCCCTGATTCACAACTGTAAAGGCAATTTTCTCAATATTTTCATTTTTGCACTCTTAGAATACAGAGTTTTAAACTGCTGTATCTCAAAAAAAATGTGAAAATGTAAAAATCTCAATTTCGAGCCAAAAGACTGGTTTTGTTGTTCACGGTCACATTTGACAACTAGTCACAAGTCATGCAGTAAACGACGAGATCCCACCTTGAAAGTTAAATGGACTTATCTTTGCTAAAAATAACAATAAAAAGCATCAGAGAAATGCTAATATATTATAATGGGAGTTGTATTGGAAACCAGAATGTTGTCTGTGGGTAAACTGGTAATGTGTTATTTTGGTGGGATGTTATCTGTCCTTTGAAAACCAATAGAACACTACATACAGGATAGTTGAAACGGTTAATGGTAAACAGCTGGTTTTACATAATGGTTTTGTAATGGAAACCCTGGAATTTGTATGAAATGAATTATAATTTCTGTCGTGGTTTCTATATTTTAACAGCTATTGTGTCGACTAGAATGAAGGTCTCGCAGCTGTAAGACAGAAAAAAAAACGTCAACAGGAAATGATTTTATCATGATGAGATGTGTTTATCATAAATGATTACCAATAAACATAGATAGTGACAAATGTTTTCCTTGTCAAGGAAAACCATTAAATCACTATCTATGTGTCTTGGTAAGTCACTTTGCATAAAAACATCGGGCAAATATAAATACAAAGAAAGTTTTTTCCTTTAGTGCCAAAGGAACCCATAAACATTCAATCTGTCGTCTGGCCTCTTTCATCTCATCACTAATGTTTTTCCATTCAACAGGTCAAGGAGGACTGGAAATATGTAGCAATGGTGATCGACCGAATCTTCCTGTGGATGTTCATCATCGTGTGTCTGCTGGGAACCGTCGGCCTCTTTTTGCCTCCCTGGATGTCAGGAATGATCTGAATGTTGACTTCCCTGACACTGCTCATCAGATATTTGAAGGCTGTTGTTGTACAAAAACAGACAGCTGTGATGTAACAGATATCTGCTCGATCTGGGTTTACCTGGGGACGCAGTTCATTGTTACAGTACAGAAAACACAGTTCACCTCTCAGTAAATGTCCTGGCATTTGCATCCAGCACGGCTGCCGTTTCCATGCATAAAGAGCAGAGGATTTCACTAGAGCGATATGCAAATTAACCTTTTAGAAAGTAGAAGCCCTGACCGATGGCAGTTCAATCGTTACCCTTCATCCGATTGTTAAATGAATGGCAGATTAATGCCTGTGCCGCTTTCAACAGTAATTATCTGTGAGGTCAGAAGGCAACGTATTTATTTCCTTGCGGTCTTTGAAAATGTGTGCCATTCATTTGATGTAAAAGCAGTTGTGTATAGGTCACTGAACACGAGGAAATGAGATCTTAAAGTTGCATATATATAAATGTGTCATATACTTGCAGTTCTGTAGTGACATCAAATGGAGAGCTTTTGAAACCAAAAGTGAGACTAAACAAATGATTTTCTTATGTAATATTTCTTCATAATTAAGATGAATGAATCTGCCAGTCATTTAACATCATAGCAAGAAATTAAACTACAATGTTCATATTAGTTGAGTTGAAATGAAATCATGTTCAGTATAATGTGGTGCTGTGATAAAACCAGAAACTTTCAAATGAAAACGAGACAAATTCATTGTGACCTTTGTCTCCCTCTGCTGATGATGGATTGAAGTGCATCTGAATTAATGTAACTTTCGCATAACAGTCTTGTGGAAAACCTGAAGATATCAGAGAATGTAACAACTTTTATTTCCAGACCTGAAAAATTCAAAAGTTTATTTAAAACTTTATGTAAAGTTATTCTCGGCTCTAAAAATTTTCCTTACCAAAATCCTTTTTTGTGAGCACAATCTTTAAAAAACAATCTTTAAAAGAGAAAGTATTTAAAAAACTACAGAGTCGTATTTTAAGGTCAAAAGATTCACATTAAAATATATTCTCTATGAAATAGTATCCCTGATTCAAAATAAGTTATGCTACATAAAAATGCATATAATACTGACATATTATTTTCTTTCAAAACACACCTAGTACTATTTTTAGAAAAATAAACACGCGTAACAAAAATGATCTCAAGCAGAAATCAGGTAACTTCAAAACATATTTGTGGAAAGCACTGCTTCCGCTGTCATTCAGGCATAAATAAAACCAAGTCATTTATCATTTAACTCAGCATCCATAGAGAGATCAGAGGTTGGATGTGATGTGACGGGTTTGGCTATATTAGCACGTACTCTGGCCTGATCCACAGCGTCCAGAAGGTTCTTGGAGTCCATGGCGAGCGTGTGAGCGGCCGTCAGCATCTGTTTCTTACATTCTTCCTTCAGAGACGTGACGGAGTTCTGCTGTGCGAGACGCATCTTACTGATCAGCTCGGCCAGATCTTTATTCAGCAGCTTCTGGGTTCCTTCGATCTGAAGGACGGAGAATAACATTTATAAAGCTTTGAATGAAGAGTGTTTGGCTAAAATGGTTTTAAAAAGGTTTAGAGGTCTGTGACAATGTCTTGAACTGGGCATGTCTATTTGTGTCTCTTAAAGGGACAGTTCACTCTGAAATGATTCTTTCATCATTTACTCACTCTCATTTCATATCCAACCTGTATGACTTTCTCATTTTGTGTTCCACGGAACAAAGAGTCACACACAGGTTTAAAACCACATGAGGGAGAATAATAAATGATGACATCATTTCTCATTTTGTGTTGATCTCAAAAAATCAATAATCAACCAATTTTTGGCTGACATTCCCATTCTAGTGTTTGGCATTACTAAAGATAGTCATTCATTATATAAATAACCAAATGTATAATGTGTATTTATAATAGTCTATTTGTTCATTAATACCTTCACTTATATAGAAAAAAACGAATCCTCTCTCTCTTTCTCTCAACAGGTATTGTTCTTGCTTTTGTGGAATCTAGTAACTTGGTATTACCATCTATTGTATTGTATTATTGCTCCTGTATGACAAATGGCTTTATTGATAACTGAACTTGGATAAAAGCGTCTCCTAAAGACTAAATGTAAATGTAATATATGTATTTTTGTATGATGTCATAATTTGTTTGAGTGACATGAAGGGTGTATAACCTCAGATCTGATGGACTCGTGCAGGGTCGGGAGGATGTCGTCCACACTATGGATCAGACTGCGCAACCTCAGTCCTACCAACTAGCAAATAAGAGAAAAACATGTCAGACCTGTTTGACTTCACCATGTTTCCTGTTCTTCCAAACCCTAATCTCGTTTAAGATGCAGAGTCAAAAATAACTGGAAGTGAGTTGAAAGTTGACTGACCTTCACCACGTTGACGTATTCTGAGGCTGGTAATGTGTTGACGTCATTCTTCAGCTGGACCACCTCCTTCACCATCTCCATGACATTATGATAAACCAGATCACCTGTGCGCTCCAGTTCAGCTGTGGGTGCCGGCTGTGACAGTCGGGATAACTCGGTTTTTAATATTAACATTTTATATACTTCTAACAGACTTGAATTTGTTGCTTGGTGAGGCTTAATATCCCATTGCGTTTCATTTAGCCGGGCTGTATGAAGATCTGAAGGTTACAGCGATATAGTAGAAAACCTTTCTTAAGCCTCTCTGTACTGTTTATCAAATTGAGCTCACAAGCTCAAAGCTCATCAGCTTTCAGTCTCAGTAAAACCTGCTGCCAGTTGCCCGTCTGGAAACTTCTAAAGAACGACTGTCACCTTTAACACAGAGCCCTTCAAAGAGCTGCTTTAACCCCGTCCCTAACCGTGTTAAAGAGCAATTACCTGAGTGGACACCCGGGGGGGTTTATCCGGCAGACCCTGGAAATGAGCTGAGAGAGAAACACTATCAGTATAGATATAAACAAATACAGTGAGATGACAAAGACAACTTTACACTAGTAAAAAAAAATATTATGCTGTTATTTTCATTATTGTATGTAAACAAAGATGTTCCGAATATTCACTTTTTCAAGCATTTTATATTTTTTCTGTAGGCCATCCAAACACACGTATCTAAGAAACTACAAAACTACTATAGTTGGAAACAGGATTGGCTACGCTGTAAAAAAAACTGAGCTGGATTGACAGAAATATACCGTTATATTACAGGAAATAAGTATAATAAACAGATTTCCCCGTTTCTGGTAAACTTGTCTTTTTCTGTCATTTTACAGTTTTTATTAAATCTTGTTAAAAAACTGACATAGGGTGCCATAAATTAACTAAAATAGCAGGATTTCCCTGTAAAATAATTGTTAACATTTTCTGTAACTTTACGGTTTTGACTGTATTTTAAAAATACATAAAAATCTGTTTTACTTGTAAAGTCAAAAAAAAGATCTCTAAAATTATTCAAATAATGCAGATAAGTCGATAAGTTGTCTTCAAGGTGCAGGGTAACAAGAGATCAGTTGACCCCAAAATAACCAACCTTGTTCCGTCTCATTTTTGGACATCTAAAAGACAGAAAAATGTCAACGTAAGACATGTTGTTACATTAACAAGGTGACAGTGAAACTAATCAAAATGTATATAATTTTCTATATTTGTAACATATTACCCTTTTGGTCTTTGAGTCCACATCGGCAAATGGATCCTGTAAGATAAACAAATAACACAACATGACAAAACTCTCTTCAAAATGTTACAAAGGTGAATGTTAAAATTATTTGTAAAATAATAATAAAAAATATATATTTTGTCCCAGTTTAAAAGTCATCTGGAAGTGAACCGTTGATCGGCTGTTTTAACCCAAATCGTGTCAATAAAACATAATCATGTTTGTTCGAGTATCAAACAATAGTGAAAATCTGAGCCAGGATTATTGTTTCTCTTGCCTCCACATGTTGGTGGAATAGAAATGACACGTTCATCATAAATTCCTATTTGGACAGTTTTGCAGACACGCGTTATAAAGTCCAATTGTGCTTTTAAACTATTAAACCTCATGGCTCTGTTGAAACAACTTACAGCTCTGGCAAGACATCATTCATAACTAACCAAATGCTTTTCTTCCTTCTCCAGCCATTTATTGTCCTCCAGCATTTCTTGTTTTTGCCTCTTTAACATGTCCTCTATTTGCCGGCGCTCCAGATCCCAGATGCGCTGGGAGTCTTCTCTACCGCAGGGCTCCATGAGACCCTTCATAAACACACACACAAACATTCACTGACAAATAAAAGACAGATTCTACAATCTAGACTCTTAAAGTTTATCTTTTAAAATAAAGTCCGGTCTGGCTGTTACCCCCATACTGCCACTCCGAGGGGGAAGCGTTTGCATGCCGGACGTGAAGTCTGGTTGATCAAGGAGAGATGGAGAACTGACGCATAGAGACTCAGACTTTGGAAAACACACAAAGATGAGAAAAAGTAAAGCACAAAAACATATTAACACAATGACAGGATTTACATAAGCGAGTCAGGCTATAACCACATGTGGCTACATGACCTAGATAATCCTTAAAAACATTAAACCTTTGAAGGTGAATGATCAGACAAAAACTATCATGAGTTCTCTCAGTACTGTTTCATTTGTACGGATGTCTCAGACATTTCTCCTAAATTTGCCCCACCATGTTTTTCAGCCCAACCAGATCCCCCTCGAGGTCCCCCTTAAGACATTCTTATGAAACGTCCTTTAACTGCAAACTCATAATATTTATTGAATTTTATTGGTTTGATTTTTATATAATTATGATTTAATTTGCACATGCAGAGGAAATACAAGTGCAAAGATGTTCAAAGCAAGCTCTTAACAGTAAACAGTAGGAAGGTAAGAAACTAAATATTATTAAAAATAATGTAATAATAATAATAATAGAGAACTGTAAGGGTTTTAATTGAAACATTGCAATAAGAGTTTACAACTATTAACACATTTCTCTTTATAAAAAAAAATGATTTGCCTAAATTTTTATAAAAAAGAAACTTAAAAGAAACAAAAATGAGAAATGTTACCTCAGTAGTAAACGGAAATATAAATTGAGGTCAGAGATGCACCGATACTACATTTTTCCTCCAATTTCGATAGCTGATTATTCAGAGTGATCAGATACCTATAGTTTGGTGGTTATATTTCCTTGTATTAACTAAATTCTAAAGATTAGATTCATATTACTTAACTTTATGAATGTTATTAATGAATTGGTGGTGTTTCTGAACATTTTCTATACAGAGAACACAAATTCATTACATTTTCCGTTCCTCTTTAGATTGACAGGAGATATCGTCCCTGATCATCAGCTGTTTTTTAACTATATATCGGTGCATCTCTACTTGAGGTACAAAATTACTTACTGAAAATAAATAAAAAGTAAACTAATAACCTAAACAAAAAGAAATTAATCTTATATAACAACATCAAAAAATAAATGAATAAATAATAAAATGACCAAAGCCCATAACAAATAAAAAAATGACACAATTAAGGGGGTTGACGATGCCATAGAAGAACCTTTTCTGTCCAAATGGTTCCATAGAGAACCTTCAAAAGGTAAGAAAGAGATGCTAAGAACCTTTGACTGAATGGTTCTTTGTGGAACCAGAAACTGTTCTTCTATGGCTTCACTGTGAAGAACCTTTTAAGCACCTTTATTTTTAATGCTAGGCTCACACCAAACACAAATTAAGCAATTTGCACCAGTGAATACATTCAAAGTCACTGCAAAGACGCGAACAGACCTGAACTCGCAGCAGGCGATGCAAATGACGCATATCGGGCCGCGCGATTGCGACTTCCGTGCAAATTAAACATTTCGAAGAGCTCATTGACATATTTTTTTCCCAAAACCATTGGGACAGATTTTTATAACTGTTTTACAATTATTACAACATCAGAAATAGTACTCAGAAGAATCACCTGGAGATGCAGATTTGGACCGAGAGTGTTGAAACATGATGATCTTATTCTTGATGGCTTATCATAAAACAGAAGAGGAGGCAAATATAAGACATAATATGAGAACAGACGATGAGAGAAAAAATGAGAAAATAAGACGGGAACCTTTGGTGGAGCGTCCGCAGACGACATTCTAGGGAGTGTGTTGACAGAACGGGCTCGTTCTTTCTGCTGGTCCACTTCCACCTCCTGCTCCATGATGTGGACATCACTGCCACCAGAAAAGAAAACACGGTTTGACATAAAGAATAATGGTAACACTTTACAATAAGGTGCTACTTGTCAAGAATTAGTTCATACATTAGCTAACATGAACAATACAGCATTTATTACTATTAATCATGTTAATTTCATAATGTACTAACACATTGTTAAAATCTTACGTTGTGGTGCCTGTTTACATTAGTTAATGCACCATGAACTAACATGAATAGCTATTGACACGATGAAACATTGACAAGGATTAATTAACGCTGAATAACTCAATGTTAGCTAATGTTCGCTAATGCATTTACTAATGTTAACTAATAGCACCTTATTTACAGGTATTACCAGAATAATCAAGAAATAATACACCCTAAAATCAGAAGTCATCATATATTAACCCTTTCTAGACACAAAAAATGTCTCTCCCTGATTTCAATGAAATGTGTAATGATGGTTTAGTCACCAACTAAATTTAATTTACTTTTTTACAAACAAGCTTTATAGGCACCACATGTGCACGGTTTCAAAACAGTTCAAACTCTTTAGTTTACCAGTCCCGATGTTAAACCCCCCAGAACCGTCTGTCCCGCCAGCAGTGGTGTCGTACCTCAGCTTGCACACTAGTTGGGTAAAGTTGGGTCTCTCGTGAGGGTCATAAGCCCAGCAGCGTGTCAAGAGCGAGTAGAGGGCAGGCGGGCAGCGCTCGGGTTTGGGCAAACGTACGCCCTGCTCCAGCTGATTGATCACGTCCTTATTCTCCAACCAGAAGAACGGCTGCTGACCTCGACTCATGATCTCCCACATGCACACAGCTTAAAGGAAAACCACAGGAGACACAGAACCAGGAACGTTTTGGTTGTCTGATTCACCACAGAAATCAACAGCTATTAAGACACAAATGAACTCACAGAATGGTGAAATTGAAAAAATCAAGGTGACGTGGATTTATTGCGTAACGTGAGCGGTGATTCAGTCTACGCTACGCTCGGGAGATTCCATGGAGCGTGAACATGACACGGCACGTTTAAAGATGTTCAATGTGCAAATATACTGTATCACCAATGAGTCACTAACCGAACATCCAGACGTCACTCGCTGATGTGAACCGTCTGAAGTTGATGGACTCCGGGGCCATCCATTTGATGGGCAATCGACATACAGAAGCTTGAGAAAGACAACAAATGCTGTCACTCGAGAGAAAAAGTTGATTGAAATAAAATCACGGATATGAGAAGTCAAATCTTGCCTTTGTAATACTCCTCTTGTTCTATGTATCTGGACAAGCCGAAGTCCCCCAGCATTACGCAGTCCGGTTTGGCCACCAGCACATTTCTCACTGCTATGTCTCTGCATGTACAAAAGATATTAATTAAAGGAATAAAATATGTGGCTTGTGTTTGCGTTGCTAACATTGGTTAAGTAGAACCACATATCAGATATAAATACACAACCAGTCAAACCTTTAGAGTCACTCAACCGCAACGATCTAAACTATCTTTTGATCTGAGGGTGCATGTTTGCAGTAATTTTTGTAAAAACATGGTCATTTCTTTCATTAAACTAAAATTATATTTTAGACATCAGAATAATTGGGATCTCCTTTAATACTGTTTAGATTGCACCCCGTGGAGGTGCTCGATAAAATGAGAACATTTCTTGACAAACATTAAAGATGATTATATAAAACAGTCTTAACAGATTTAAACTTCCTGTAGTCGAAACGCTATTCCCACAGTTACATCTGTGTTACTGGTAACCCTCAACATTACAAGAAAAATATTTCAAGTTTGTTTTATAGCAAACTTAAAAAAATGTCCTAAGCGGTTTTGGGTGTAATAAGTTTCTAAGTAATTAAGAGAGTAAAAAAGGAAAGTAAGGGATTACTCTTGTTTTTTCTGTAATTTAACTACTGAAGTAATTAAACTAAAGACTTCAAAAAGTCTAACTTTAAAATCCGTGCTTCAATGTATAATTCTCACATTTGTAACACTACTTTATGTAATTTTTATTTATTTTTTTGAGTGAATTAAAAGAACCGTTTCATGTCTATGCTTGAAACACTTAACTAATAAAGGTTGACATGGGATTTAGAATGTTATTAATAATAAGTAATTAAATACTTTTTGGACAGAGTCATTTGTACAGTAATCTAATAAAACTATTGAATATGTAATTAGTAACTAGTAATTCATTACTTTTTCAGAGTAACTTACCAAACACTGGTCGTAAATGTATTAATATTATGTAAATGTACTATTTCTATTTTTTATTGTACTCTTTTAGTTCTAAAGGTATGCTTGTTTAAGTTTGATGACACATATAGTAAACAACTGTTGTTTTTTTCAGAAGTAGACTTACATCACGACCGCTGTCGTCAACTATCTCAACAATAGCATTATATATATTTTTAAAGATTTGTTTTTTGTCGATTTGCCTTTAATTGTACAGTTTCGTGGCAGGAAGCAGGAAGCTAAGTGGGAGAGAGAATGGGGTGGGTTCGGGAAAGGACCACGAGACAGGATTCGAACTCGGGTCACCAGATGCGCAACCGCACCACATATCGGAGCACTGCCCACTAGGCTATCAGCTTCGACTAACAATAGCAATATTTAAGGTTCGCGGAATGAAACTGTTCTCTGCAAACTCACCGCCTGTCCATGCAGCCTTGCGTGTCCCCCCACCTGGGGAACCAGAACAGTTCATGATGCGTAACAGTCATGCGTTACAATTAAATGATCCGGCAGATATGGAGGAGATGGGGATGGAGGTGGTGATAAGGAGCAAAGAAAGGCAACTAAAATAGGACGCAGTCTAATATGTGTTGTAGGACTATTGGTTAAAGTTGATTAGCAAAACCTGATGTGATTGGCTGATGCAAGCTTGACTCACATGACCTGGCAGAACTGACACCACGCTTGATTATTACAAAAGAATATATCTTGAAAAATGTTACCTGGACCCCATTCATATGCATTGGTTTTGTGTCCACAAGTGAATGGGGTCCAGTGATTTGTTACCAACTTTCTTCAAAGCATCTTCTTTTGTGTCCAAACAGAATAAAGAGACTCATACAGGTTTTAAAAGGCAAGAGGGTCAGTAAATGATGACAGAATTTTAGCTTTCATGTGAAATATTACTTTTACCAATGTTGGGCTTGTTTCAACACAAAATGCTGGGTTGTTTTAATAAATACACATTTTACCCAGTGGCTGGGTTTGTTCACATTTGTCCCAACTATGATTCGAAAATTACCTTTTTTTAGGTATTTTCGACAAACAAAATTTTTCCCTTTTTTAAGGGAATGGTTATCTGTATTGTATTCTGTATAAAGTCACAGTATGACCGTGTAGATGATATCCAGGTGTGTTGCTGTACCTATGTACCATGTTGACACCCTCAAGGTACGCCAAAGCTTTACAGATCTGCAGACTGAACAGGGTCAGAGTCACATTGGTAAGCGTGTGCTGGTTGTCTGCCAGGTAGTTTCCCAGCTGATGAAAACACGGAGAAAACGGATTACGATAACATCTCCCAGTTGAAAAAACCAGCACATGCTGGTTAGGTATGTTTCTAAGAATGGTATTGGGTTTGAGACCAACTTATAACCAGTTTATTACCAGCTCAAACCAGCTTCCATGCTTCAAAACATACCTAACCAGCATGTGTTGGTGTTTTTCAGCAGGCCTGATGACCAGTTCAGTGTAACGCAAAATTCGCAAGCTCTCATAACGGATCTCACCTCGCCGAACTTATACAACTCCATCACAATCCACACCGGATCCTCTTCAATGATTCCTATGAGTCTCACGATGTGCGGATGTTCCAGTTTCCTCATGATCACTGTAAAAACAGTAAGCGAGGGCTTTTATTTTGTTTTTAGCTTGATAAAAGTCTTCGATTCTACCGGTGAAAACGTCTTACAAGCTTCACTCATGAACTTCTCTTTGACGTCGGCTGTGCACTCCTTGCATGTTTTTACAGCCACGTTTATTCTCTCTCCCGTCTGAAAAAAGACACAAGATTCACATCACCACCGTGTCTGTCTTTAAAGGAATGAGGTGCGACTTTAACGGATTTGTGTGTGACACAGACTTTGCTCTTGTAGATTCCGTCGTGAACCTCTCCAAAGAAACCTTCGCCCAGAATGCGGCCCAAGACAATATCATCTCGTGACAGGCTGGCTTTACAAGCTGAAATAAAAAAGGTGATTTAGATTCTATTTGATTATCTGCAAACACAAGTCCTGTTTCTCTTTACAAGCTGGTGTGTGATCTATAAAGTAAGAAATTAATCTTCTATGGCGTTTGATTTTTTAGGGCATCTCAAGTGAAATACATTAATTTACTTTATACCAGTTAAGCTAAAGTATTTAATACAGCCAGCGCTAAAATAAATAAAATGATATCAGATGATCATTTACAATACATGATGTCAATGGATAACAAGATGTGGAATATTTCTCCACTCTTACTGGTTTCTGTTACATCTTCGTCTATTTCTGCATATATATCTGCATCTGTACAAACAGAAGATAATTTTATCCAACAATACATCTTTTAGAAATAATGTATATACTATGGACATTATGAATCCTTTAGGTATACATACTTTTGCTTCCTGTGGCAGACCTGCCATTTTCCTTATTGCTGTTATCAATGAAAGATTGAACAGGTTTGTTAAAACAAGATCAATCATTTAACATTTTAAATAAAATAACGAAAAAATAACGAAACAAAATAAAATGTGGCAGAACTGCCATTCCCCTTATCGCTGTTAACAATGTAAGACTAAACAGGTTTGTTGAAACAAGATCAATAATTTAAATTTAATAAAATAAAAATAATAAAATAAAATAAAATCTCTTTAAGGCATATTTTTGTTTCCCGTGGCAGAACTGCCATTATCAATGTAACACTTAACTGGTTTGTTGAAACAAGATCAATAATTTAAATTTAAAATAATCAAATAAAAATAAATAAATACAAAATAAATAAAATAAAATAAAATTCAATAAAAAATAAAATCTCTGTAAGGCATATTTTTGTTTCCCGTGGCAGAACTGCCATTATCAATGTAACGCTAAACAGGTTTGTTGAAACAAGATCAATAATTTAAATGTAAAATTAAAATAATAAAAATAAGGATCTGCGAGGCTTTTTCTCCAAGAATACGATTTTTTTCAAAGTACAAATAATTTTTAAACATAATTATGATATTGCTTACCTGCAGGGTAAAGGAGGTAGAGAATGTCTTTCTTTTCTGTCTGATCAACAAAACAACATTAAGTCGTATTAGTGAAATATATTCATACTGGTTATCTAATATAATAATTATGTTTGTTTCTATACTAGTGACAGTGGACAGAGTGTTTGTTTCTATACTAGTGACAGTGGTTTTACCAGTGGATGTTAATTTAAGGCATGGGTGCGTGTTTGGCGGTTTTGACACATGAAGAGTCACCTCAACACACATTCGTACCTCTAGGTCGGACTATTAAAGACGCCGTCGTGCCGCGCTCCAGACGACAATAACCATCGATTAAATTCGCCAGGTTCTCAGCGATGGCCAGAGAGGCGGTGCTGATGGACAACGGCTGTAACATACATAATCCAGAGCAAGTGAAAGTTTTATAATCCTTTCAATACACAAACTGACAGTCTAAAGAATTCAAGCCATTATTTCAGCATCTCTGTATGAATGCACGTCTGGTCTGTACCTGTTTAGCTCCTTCTATTTCTACATGTACCAGCGTCTTATTGTCATTCTGAGGGGAGCATTTAATAGACCGAATCTGTGAAAATGTGGCTAGAGAGACAGGCTAGAGAGAAAACAGAGAGAAACACACATTTCAATACACGTGTAACACAAAATAAGCTGTTCTCTATATAAAACCAAATGCAAGGAAACAATCTGTTGCAATGCATAGAAAACAAACAACTTTTTTTCCACTGTGGTCAATTCACAGATACATGTGTTGGTTGTCACCACAATGAAAAACACACAGATCATTTACCACTGAAGCTTTATCTGTGCGTTGTCGGATGCCTTTAGGTCCAATGACCAGATCCACAGACACGCTCCAGCCTTGCTGCAGACGAATGAGACGTTAATGAGAAACAGTTTAGGCCCCTGAAAACGTTCACAAAGGTGAACAAGGGAGAACTCACCACCAGTTCACAAGGAAAAACTTCTTCGTCAAAACTGGAGAAGATGAACAAGGTCTCGAAGAACTTCATGATGCACTGCTCTTCCTTCAGGAGGGAGAACTGCTGGAACGTCTGCTGGATGAGTTTTCTCAGCTGCTTCGACTGTCGAGAGCGAACAAATCGACGGATATTCATCAACATTCCTTTAAAACACGGAGATGTGAAAGTGGTGGAAAAATCTTACCTTCATGTTGTCGATTAACTCTTGAGGGAAAAACAAATCCAGGCCGACTTCTTTCCTGACAGCAGCGTAAGAAAGAATAATCATATATGAGATTTTTTTAACGTATCTCATAATTATTTCTCATGAAGAACTCCTTCCTAAGCCTTCCATAAAAGAGTAGTTCACATTCAAAAAAAAATTCATGATAATTTACTCACCCCCATGTCATCCAAGATGTTCATGTATTTGTTTCTTTACTCCAAAATAAATTAAGGTTTTGATGTTTTTGAGTAAATGATCATGAAATTTATTTTTAAAGTGAACTACTCCTTTAAATTTCATCTGCGTCTCAGATATTTCTCCTCGAAATCTGACAAATGTGTCTGTCATTAGAGTTTGAGAAGAGATGTCGACAATATCTCAAAGTGAGCTCAGGTTTGTCAAGCCTGCAATCAAACGTCAATATTATTGAAGATCTCGGTATGAATTTAAACATTTCTCATTAAATGAACCGAATCCGGATTATTTTACCTCTACAATCTACGTTCATTTCACATCTTCATCTTCAAGGATTTCACTCTCTCATACTCTCATCCGTTTCTGTTTTCATTTTGAGCTATTTTAGGAGAATGATCTGAGACCTGAATCATCATCTGAATCCCCCGAGCTTCGAAAGAGCAACATCTGAGCAATAAGACTGTACTTACTCCAGGAGTTCAAAGTTGGATTTTTTCTCCAGACCGTCAGCATTCATGTCTTTATAAAACCTCCTATTAGAAAGTCAATTGATCAGTGATGTTTTCATGGAGACGTCACCTTCAACATGATATAAAAACCCTGTACCTGATCTCCAGGCAGCCCAGCTGTAAAGCCATCCCATCACTTACTTTACTTGCATGAAACTGCATGTAATCCGTGCGGACCTGCGCAAACATTTCACATTCAGACGCCTTTATTCTCCTTTTAAAAGTGCAAACTACCATTTCAGTTTCAATGAAAATGTGTGGCGTTTCAGGATATGCAAGAGTGAATTTGAAACAAGATGTGTGACAGGCACCGACCTGCTGGTAGAAGTACAGCAGTGTAGTTTTGTCTTCTTTTAACTTCTCCAAGAAATCCGAAGGTATATAACGAATCCTCAAATCATATCTGATAAAGTGCAAACACAAACGCAACTTACAGAACTTTATCATTTGTTCCCCCTCGTGTCTATGAAAACCTGTACATGACACCAGAGATGTTCAAAGAAACCTTAGTGGTTTTGTGTTCATAAGTCAATGGGGTTCAATGTTGTATGGTTGCCAATGACGGTGTATAAAAATAAACAGACGCACCTCCATTCGGCCTCGACGTGTTGCTTTTCGTATTTCTGTTCCACCTCAGCGACGGTGAGGTCTGGATGCAGCCAGTGAACCTCATCTGATTTCAGATGTTTCAGCAGCAGAGCAAAGCATTCTGGGAACATGATGTTGGGACCGAGTCGCCCGCTGCCCAGGATGGACTGAATAATTGTCTGCGAAATAATGTTGAAGTTTTAAATATTTTTGGATTGTCTAATTTTCCCTTTGGCTCAGTGGTTAGACCATGTCACCAAAGTCATTGGTTTGATTCGATGATGCAATGTAAGTCGCTTTGGATAAAAGCGTCCGCCAAATGCGTAATGGTAAATGTAACAGACCGTGACATGTTCTTACCCTGATATTCCAGGAACTTTCACATTTCACCAGTTTAAAGTTCTTGCCCAGGTTGGCGCTGTTGCTTATAAAGCACACTTTGAGGATTTTAACCGACCCCCCGCTTGTACTCCCTGTCTCAACAAGAGCGTTCGGTTCCTGCTGTGGACCACCAGGAGGCGGTTTCCATGACAATGTACTGGTATCACCGGACATCTCTGCGTTGGCTGTCGTGAGCAAGTTTCCGCTAAAAAATATCAGCTCTGCGGCGAGATGGAAAAATGATAAAACCATGTTTAGACGTCGATATATCACAAACGGAAGTGTGTCATTGACCGTGATCATATTTCTTTAGCTCACAATCACATAAGATGCTTTGTGGAAATGCTGGATAAGAAACGTTATTAAATGACCAACGCAGCATATTCTTAGTGGTCTCAGATGTTTGGAGACTACAAATCAGATCATATCAAACTAATTTTCGGTCTCAAATGCAGTTTTAGCTTGAATGGTTTTGTTGGTTTTCTCTACTTCTGAAAAATGTTCAATTGCCCAACGTGTCAGAGTTACTCACACAACATTTCCTTCCTGGACGTGCACCATGTCTGATGATGAACTGCTTTTCTCCTGCATTACACCATCATACAATCAACATAGGCCTAACCTGTAAAATAACAACAAAATAAATGTCTTTAGAAATGGGAATCAAAAAGAAGTAGTAAAATCTCTCAGAGAAGAGAAATGGGAAGTAACATTTAGCATGTGGGAGCTAACTCAGAGATCTTCGTTACATTTTTGGGAGTTTATTTTAAAATACATGCATTTGAAACATGTTTTGAAAGCCACCGGCGCTTCCTAAATTTACAACTGCACTCGTGTAAAGGTTTTATATGAAATACCTCAAAACAACTCACCACAACAATGGTTTCCTGTTGTGTGTGTTTTGTCGAGATGTTAAATGTGTTGGATGTTCTGAAGGTGTCAAACTCAAACACTTGACACTTTCTTGCTTGTTTATTCTGCAACAGAAACCAAACATTTATTTATCTACCTTACAAGAATTTCCTGTTGAAACAAACATATGCTGGGTTAGGTATGTTTTGATGCTGGTTTGTCCAGCTTAAACCAGCTAAGGACCATCACATGACCAGCTTAAACCAGCACAAACCAGCAAACCAGCATTAAAACGTATACCAAACCAGTGTATGCTGTTTTATTTCAACAGGGTTAAGGGTTTCACACACACAAATGCGGATGGATATATGGGTTATATATAACCAGAGGCTAACAAAAGAGGTGGGTGGTTGAAGATCTGTTTAAAATGAGTACTTTGCAATGCTAAACTCCAAAAGCATCTCATTGTAAGCTTCACACAGGACAACATCAATCAATCATTTCAATATTCATCAATCATTTGTGGCATCTAATAATCCACAATAGCAATATGAAATACACATCACATGAACACCTGAAAAGCATAAAATAACGGTCTCATCTGGAATAACAAGCATTCAGAGAACATAAACATGTTTGTTAAACATCAGCTCTTAATGAACTTCCCTTTTAAAAGGCAAAGTTTCATACAGTCGAAGTGTCTCGCTTAAAACAAGAGAATAAAAATGTGTTACATACCTGAACAATCCCAGTCCAGCACTTTCTCTCTCTCTACTACTGTGTTTGTTTAATGCACATGAATCGAAAACGAGCTCTATCCTCTGATGTGACGGCTCATGGACACACCCACGCGTGCCTCTAACTTCCTTAAACTCGTGTCAGTGCATCAGAGCTGCCTCACAGCACGCGCGCGCGCGAACGCACGCCGTTTTCACACCGCTTCTGCAACTTTTAATGGTTTGCATTGACTTTAATAAATCCATTAAACACTAAACAGCTGAACCTCCAAGGAAACATATTTTTTAAACCCAAAACCAGAAACCCGCACATTTCCAACTAGCTCTTGAGGAAATAAATATGTCATTTTTTTAAGTTTGTGTTCCGTTCCGTTTTTATTGACTTTACCGTTTCCTTCTCCCGCATACCAGTATTCTACTTCTCATAATTCAGTACTATATATATAAGTATAAGTATATTCCATAATACTTATAATACCGTTATAAAACAACTACATATGTCTGCGTACATAAACCTTTAATGAAGGTGAGAATATTGAAACATTGTATCACGTTTAAAAAGCAACTTCTGATGATGCGACCGAAAAGGAAACATTAGTGACAGAAGTCGATAATAAAAGTGTCAATGCGTGTTAGAATCAGATAAAGTGTGCGTGAGTCAAAGTGAAACTATATTTATGGGATGTTGCTGATGCGGAAGTGTGTGTGTATGTGTGTTTACAGTAGAGGGCACCAGCGTATGTTCACTGCAGACCTGTCACACTTTAACACACGATGGATTAAAGTCGCGAAAGCTCATCTGGTGTTTGGGAAGAAAAAAGTTACGGGAGATGCTGCTGGCAGTGCGCGTTCATGTGACTCCCGTGTCCGTCAGATGAGAGATGCGAGACGGACTTCGCTGTTTGCACAGAGATCTCGTTTCACTTTCCAATGATGTGTCGGTATGTGTTTTACTAAAACGGGTTGTTAAATGGACTTCATTTAATTTTGTAGGGTTTATCAAGCCACAAAACTTTTAAAACGGCTTTTTAAGATTGTAGTGAATGATGCTCGCGAATGTAGCTTGTTTTGAGAATTCTTAGGCGCACCATTTTATTAATACATAGCTTTATATACACTTCCCTTTTCCTATAAAATATGATTCTATCAATGATTTATGCAAAAAAAGGTAAAAATTTTATGCCCACATGAAAAAACACACTATATTACTGTATAGGCTATTCTATATTAAGGATCATACAACAGTATTTAGCCTACTGAAGTGTTTCAGTATAGTAGTAAAACAACACATATTAATACTATAGTGAGTTATATTCTACTTTAGTTTTTTGTTTTACGGTTTCTACTTTTAACCTCTTAAAATGCAGCAATGGTGTTTCAGATGGAAGGTTTCAGTTAACAGGTGCAACTTGATCAGATAAAATGAAGATGTTTGAGGTTTTCATAAAGGCCTCTTCAAAAGATTACTAAATAATAATTAATAAACTTTTTGTCTTATTTAACATTTTTGAAAGCGATAATCTGCGTCTACTGTTTTAAATAACACAAACCAAACAGGAAAAACACAAACTGTGTGTGTGTGATTCCCGCGAAGCACACTTAAAACTAACCTGACCTCATGACATTCTGACTTTGTGTTGAATTGTTTCTGTTTACTTTGTATAATTTCAAGTAGGTCGATAGGAACATTCTGACTAAATAATAGCGTATTTAGTCATATACCACACGTAATTGAATAACATTCATTTTGAAACTGTTAAACACATCAAATCTGTGCCGGTATGCGTTCATCACAAACTCATTCTTTACCTTCTGATTATATTGGTTGTAATGCGCTGAGTGGCACATTTACCTTTAAAAAATAAACCACTGATTCAATTTTATGCACTATAGAAGGATAAAGAGGAATAAAAGCATGTTAGAAAATAGCCTGTGGTTAATCCTCAGGAAGTACAAGAGCTTAAAGAGAAATACGACATTTCCTGAACTATATTGAACCCTGTCAGGACTTCATACATCGCTATTGCTATAAGAGGACACAAGCAGAATTCCTTAGTCAGCACTTTTAACCAAACCGACTTCCCATTTCACGAACACTTTAAGTTATTAACTTCTGATGTGTTTAGACGTCCGTTTGGCTCATATGTGTTTGTTATGATTTGGTCGAGATGCGATGCTGCGATGCTCTTCAATGGTCATTTTGAGGAGGCAACCTTTACTAAATAAGACAGATAAGAGAGGTAAGACCTTTATCACTATCTGCGAGAGGTTAATATGACACAAATACATTTATGGCGGAGCTGCTCTTTTTTCTACAGATGATAGTTTGGATGTTGTAACTTTATCTTAACTTTAGGAGCTTGATTCTTATCATCGCTGAGAAACATTTAGCTCTTAATAGTGATGGTTAAATGTGATCATTTAAATAATTCTGGACTTGCGTCAACTGACCGCATCGATGGGGCTGCTGTTGAAAGATTTGAATTCTTTATGTCAGGAAACTTTTCAAAGAAATCTTGCATTCAGTTGATAACATTCATAAGAGACGAATCAATTCAATAAATTATAATTGAATACACACATTACCATGCAAACGCAAATGTACAGTACAGTTTGGGAACTGTGAGGCGGGTGTACCTCATTAAAAGATGATGAAGTTTGAAGCGGGCAAAATTTTCTTAATGAAAGCAAAGATGTCCAAACACAAAATGTTAACCGAAATCTGTTAGCAATGTCATGCATGTTTTAATCTTATGCAAGCAAACACACTTATATGATGGAAATACATAATACTCCATAAACTTGAATACGGCTGTTTTTTTATTATTGTTAATGCAAGGGTGACTGTAAATACAGCTGATAAACTCGTCCAGGTTTAAAAACCCGTTGACCATATAACAATAGGCCTAATAATAATTCATTATGAATTTTTGCATTCCACTTAAACAATCTAAACACACAATGCCTGTTTATATTATTACCCCTAAAGTTAACAAATGTCCTCAAAATATACCAAAACTGTCACACCGTAGCACATCATAATGTCAACATGAAAGAAAACATGCAATACGCTACAAATAAAAAAAAAAACTACTTTTTCATTTTACATGTTTCCTTTTTTATTTTTAAATCTTGTTTGTCCGAACTCAGTTTACTTTAAACTTTACATTTGTGTTGTTCCAGTAACCGGTCAAAGTCTGTCAAGTTCACACGCACACAACACAGACTAAAAAGTGAAGATGGAAACTTTGAAAACCACAACGGGCCCTTGAGCTTTTGACACTCGTGTGCTGTGTTAATCTGATTCAGAGCTAAACCAATGATCTGTTTTCACACCTTGAAAACAAACTCAACATCTGTGTCTCATGATGAGCCACAGTCATACGTGCACAGCGTTTCTAAAGGGAATTTTTTTGTTAGATGTCCAGTTAGAGATATAAAAAATCGTACAGTCGTAAAATAAGGTGTCCCAAAAAATTAAGGACTTTTCACATCAAAGTAAAATGTACTCGATATACTCAAAACGGACACCACCATAGTTTTCAAAAATAAAAAATGAAGAGAGATTGAGATCAAATAAGCATCCTATGTTCTAAGCAGATCATGTGACAGGACGTTATAAGATGGTGTCTAAACTTCATATGCAGATGAATAGCAGAGGAAACCTCAAACTGAGTCATGGTGCGACTTTACTGTACCTACTGTGTCCTAAAGAAGAAGATATTTTTGGTTTGCTAAATTGTCAGATTCTTGTTTGAATAAAGGGGAGAATGATTTCATCTCAGATATGATTCCACGTTTTTCAAAGAAACAACAACATTACAGGCAATTCAACATGACACCAGGATTTACTTTATTTTCTGGACATCGATCCAAAGAAAAACTGAATATTTAATTAAGTCGAAATTATATTTGATACCTAATGTATATTGTAACCTAAACAAGTAATCTCAAAAACAAACATAATTTTAAGTATTTGGTGAATTGACAAGCCTTTATACTCTCTTCTTTCTCTTTTTTAGGAGTTATTCAAGCTGTGAGAAGAGTTCATCCAAACAATGAAAGCCCATTCAATCAATCAAAACGGTTTCATTTTCAAGTTAGATCAATTTCATGGTAACATCTGAACCATCATGTAACCACATTCCCCCAATTCTTTATTATAACAACAGCGAGAAAAGTGGCTGTTAATCTTTCAGAAATGACAGAAAATATTTACGAGTCCAGTCAGTTTACTAACCACACCAATGGGAACTATTTGTTCCAGCATAGCCCGACTGCACCTCACTACAGTGTACCTAACGTACTTCACTCGTCTCCGATGTCTCCGTGCCTCAATCACGAGCATTTGGCATCTCCCATCACTCCTGGAAATGAGCTTTCTCCATTGCTCGACATGCCAAACAGTGCTGGGACATGGGATTACAATCAGTATGGAAGGGGATCGTCATGGGGGTCTTCTCAGGACGAACCGTCCGAGAGCGGCGGCGTGTCCCGTATACACCCTTTCAACATCATGTGTCAGAACGATTCCTCCAAAGACGGCTGCGGAGCTGTTCTTCCTCAAAGGTTGGACTCGTTCTCCAAGGCATTCCCCTCCAAGAACATTCATCTTCTCTTTGAAGACAACGACAACAGGACTGTTGATAAAACCTCAGGAGATAATCACATTTCCAGGGGTTTGACGTTACGGCAAAGCGACACGTACACCGAGGGGTCTGAAAGACAATCTTTGGGGTCTCCTGTTTTTAATCCGATGGCTTTTCAGGGTCAAACGCAAACAATGGACGAGTTTCACTTATCAGATCAAAACCCACTGCACGGTCTTTATCAAACCCCTCAGCATTTTCAATACGGATGCCAGCAACACAAACAGACTCACGCAGACTCACAGGCTACCCGAGGTCTTCATAAGCCACAGAGCCCATGGCTTCACCAGCACGCCTATCAAAGTCATCTACCGCCGTTCCCCATCAACATAAACCAACAACAACAGCACCATTTACAACCCAGAGCAACGTTTGCGCATAAAACTCACCTGGACTGTCAGGAGGTCCACGAATCCACTCGATCTCCAACCTACAGGCAAGACTTCAGAGACCAGCAAAACTTCCAGGGTGGTCACAGTTTGAGTCTTCATTCACCTCACTACCAAGACCAGCAATATATTCATCCGTTTTCTCATCCGAGCGGCATCTACCAGCACCAGCAATCTCAAGGGCACGTTCAGCCCATACCTGTAAAGCAAAGCGATGTGTTTCACGACGGCCATTTGCAGTCGTACGACAAACACTCTGCACCCAACACACCCGTGTTTTCAAATCCTAAAGACGACACCCGATCTAGCTTTAACTTCAACACAAAAAGAAGTGAAGATATCTGCCTTCCTCATTTTTCAAACAAGAGTTCAGGAGTTTCACAATCTAATACATTTCCACATCTGCCCTCGCATGCATCGCAGTGGTCACAGGTATTTTGTCTTTCACTTTATTTCATTGGGATTGTGCAGGATGGGGTTTTCATAAATGTCTTTGTTCTCGCAGGCATCTTCACCAGATATTCAGAGTGAAACCATTATACATTACAGGTATGACATGACCTGAATTACCTATGATATGTGTTTATATAATGTTGCTCTCATTTCAAGTTCATTTATTTATGAATCTGTGTTTGGCGTCAGGGCAGAAAATGGGCCGGCGAGAGCGGAAGGGTCGCAGGCTCGAATGAAATGCACCGTCTGTCAGAGGGAATTCAAAAGTCTTCCAGCCCTGAATGGACACATGCGATCCCACGGAGGATTTCGGACAAACTCCGCGTCTCTTAAAGCGGTACCAGCCACCTTCTGTAGAACATTCTTCATAATAATAGTGATAATAATAATAAATGTATTTTATAAAGTGCCTTTAGAAGTTGCTTTCTCAAAGCGCTAGATAACACAACAAACACAACAATATAAATCAGCGTAAATATTTACATTTACATTTACTCATTTGGCAGACGCTTTTATCCAAAGCGACTTACAAATATTACATGACTACATAATTATATTACACTAGAAATCAAAACTAAATTAAAAGCCGGACTAAAATAAAACGTTTTAAGATGAGTTTGGTTCCCTGATGTCGACCGGGTGCGAATTTCACAATTTGGACCAATCTAGGAAGAACGCAAGGTACGAGTTGGTGTTAAAAGCTCGGACAAATACTGAGTAGCCAGATTTTTTTATTTACTTTGAAACTCAAGAGCAACTCCATCTACAGAACCGCCGTTACATAAGTGATGGGGAGAGCCAAGTAGCATGAATTCTGTTTTGGAGCAATTCAATCACAAAAAATTGTCAGACATCCACATCCTAACTCCTGAAATGCAGTCTAAAAGATAGGGAACGATAACATCTTGACCTGGGATTGAGTGGAAGTTAATCTGCGTAAAAATGAAAATGAAGCCCAAGAGACCTTAATAATTGACCATAAGAAAAATATAAATGCTAAAAAGCAAAGGACCAAGTATCGAGCCCTGAGGGACACCAGCAGTGACAGGACCAACTGCTGATCTAAGGCCATCGATAAAAACAAAATGACTACGATCGGTAATGTAAGGTCTGAACCAATCCAGTGCCACCCCGAAGACTGATTCAAGTCAACAAATTGATAACGTGTGATCAACGGTATCAAATGCTCAACTTAGGTTCAGAAAACTAGGATTGAAACATACCCCGAGTCAGATGCCAATTACAGGTCATTAGTAACTTTACAAGTGCCATCTCCGTGCTATGCAGTATTCGAAACCCAGACTGATATGGTTCAAACAGGTTGTTAACAGCCAAATGATGATTGTATAATTGAGATGCAACAACACCCTCTAATATTTTAGCCAGAAATAAGGGATTTGAAATCGGCCAAAAATTGCTGAAGTTGTTCACATCAGCATTTTGCTTTTTTAAAACAAGGGTGATTTGAAAGGACAGTAGGACAAAAGACCCCAAAACAAGATTTAAATAAAATAAATATCATCTACTTTTTCACCATATACTATCTGTTCCATGGAAGAACATTTATCAACATAATGACAAAACTATTCCCATTATAAACTTATAATTTTGTTTAAACAGAAAGAGGGACAGCTCCATCTGTCGGGTGATGTTTTTCAAAGCAACCCAATCATCTTACCTGTGTCAGTTCCTGTGAAGAATTACCAGACCCCCTCCAAACTTCCCCTCGGTCCTCAGTGTCATCAGAAAGATGGCGACCGGAGCCCACAGTCGCCCCTCCCACCTGTGCGAAACCAGCCTTCCTGTGTGAGTGTTTGACATTCATAGAGGTATTTTTAGCTGATGTTAAAAAATAAATTGGGGTTTTGTGACATTTGGTGTGAATCTAGTTTTCAAAGTCATCTGTACTGTATGCTACTTTTGGAACACCTTAAATTTGACATGATAAACTCCGAGAAGCCTAAAAATACTTGTGACAATAAATCAAGCTCATGATTCAATGAACAATGCACAATACTAGACACACAATATAATACTACACAAAAAGTTGATAATTTTTTTAAAGGGGTCATATGACACGTTAATAACAAATATCATCATTTGTTATAGATGTAATGCAATGTGTGTACATGATTTAAGGTTAAAAAAGCTGTATTTTCGTGCATGTTTGTATCTCCTCTTTGCCACGCCTCTCTGAAACGACCAGATATTTTAGCAAAGCTCATCGCTCTGAAATGCGAGGCGTGCTATGATTTACCAGTTAACCAGTGTGTAGTGATTGGTGGAATACTGCAAACGTGTGACTGAAATGTAACGCCTCTTACCATATTTAGAACATCAGGTTCCTCTTCAATTGTACTGACAGGTACACTTCCTTACTTGCGTATACATCTGGGCGGTCTTAGTCAAATCAGACCCCCTTACACAAGACTTTTCAGGCAGGTCTGAGTGAGCATTGGTTTTTAGATAGAATGCATCTTGTGTTCTGACACTTTCAGTTTTGCAATTTAACGTGTCTGATACACGCATGGGCAACTTTTAACACACCAAAGACACATAAAAACACATATTCGCACCCTATGACCCCTTTAAAAAGCCTAAATGAAATTCAAATTACAGATTTATTTCCAAAACCTTAACTTTTTGTACATATATTTTGTTAAAGAATTGACAACATTTTATTTTATTAAATGAATAAAAACTAAATATATCACTGAATTTTTAGAAGGGAATTAATACTGGGTTTATAGCAGTGCATTTTTCTTTAAAAATGCATGCTATGGTTATGCCTGACGTTTACACTACCCCGGAGTTTACGACCCCCAAAAATTGAGACTTTTGGAAACGCTGCAAACCCCGTTTTAGTTTGAAAACTCCACAGTAGCGTTTTTGTGTAAACAGGGCGAAAGCATTTGGCCCACATTGGCTTACTGAGTGGGTCGTCTGTAAGTGCATTTGATTCCCTGATACGTTAAGCCCCTGTCATGTTTGACTTCAAGCTGCGCTGCATACAAGGATCGACACAGTGACATTACAGCAACGAGAGTTTGTGAGAGAAATCGTGCTCGCACTATTGCGATGTCATCCATCTAACGTTATACACGCGAAGATGTCCTTGCTTTTCCTCGCCATCATATTCATTTTGTTCTGGCCGGTCTGTGACTAGTAACCAACTGTCATCAACAACCAACTTTTTGCAACACCACCTAAGAAAGGTAAATCCAGTGGTACTTAAAGGGATAGTTCACCCAAAAATGTAAATTCTGTCACCATTTACTTACCCTCCAGCTGTTACAAACCTGTATACATTTCTGCTAAACACAAAGGAAGATATTTGAAAGAATGACAGTAACCAAACAAATGTCATTCCCCATTTACTGTCAAAGTAGGGAAAATAAATACTATGGGAGTCAATGGGGGATGAGAACTGTTTGGTTACTGACTTTCTTACAAATATCTTCAATTGTGTTTAGCAGAACAAAGAAATGCATAGAGGTATAGAAAAACTTGAGGGTGAGTAAATGATCTCTTTAACGCTCTAAAAGTAAAAAACAATCAAATGTTAAATTTCGATGCAGGCCACGTATTGGCAGCTCAGCTGAATAAGTTCAAATAAATAAATACAATTTATATACATATATTTCTAATATGTATATACTGTACATACACATATAGACACACAGTATATAGAAGTATAAATTACCATTTATAACAGTTGTTTATGTGATTGTAGATAAAGAGGACTGTCTCAGATGGAGAATGTGGATCTAAACATGGTAAACAGAGATACCGTCAGTGTTTGGTCCCTCTGATGATTCCTCCACCCGGCACCGTCCAGGCGTCCAGAGGAGCGGTTCTCTTCAGAAGTCTGCTGAGGACACCCGGCAGCAGGGGGGATGATGTACCGTACACCCCACCGCCCATGCTCAGTCCTGTCCGCCCGGGCTCGGGTCTTTTCAGTGCTGTGTGCGCCGGAACAGAGTCTGACTCTACTG
Organism: Triplophysa dalaica; assembly: GCF_015846415.1. NCBI lineage: Eukaryota > Metazoa > Chordata > Actinopteri > Cypriniformes > Nemacheilidae > Triplophysa > Triplophysa dalaica. The sequence goes on from NC_079556.1 coordinate 21,108,884, forward strand.
CGCTCCACTGTTCAACAAGCAAGTGTCAACGTTTATTGAACTATAACAGTTGTCAAATATTTGCTTGACTGAATTTTAAGTGCCGTTGCATTATTGTCGAACAATGGAAGGTTCTTATGCATCTATCACCAACAGGTGATCCAGACAAGTGTGCTCTAACTTCAGGCAAGAAAGTCATAAATGTAACACCGTAAGTTTTTGATCAGTTTTTTAATTCATGCAATGTGTGTTTTATGTTTTGGTGCGGTTGCCAAGGAATTTCTGTGTGGTTATTTTACGAAATCAACGTCCATGAAGGACAGAAATCTGAACAAATGATCAAATTGTTCAACAGGATCTCATGGCAAATCATAACTTTTTATGAGGTGGTAAACTTGTATGATCTCATTCTTCATAGTTCAAGTTCCCATGAGAGCCAGCAGTCTCATAGTCTATTTATATTAAAGGGATATTTCACAGGCAAAACTTCAATTTCAACTGAAACAAAAACAACTTCAAAAACAATTTCCCCATGTTTCACTCAACCCTCAAGGCATCCTGTCTGAATATGACTTCCTTCTTGAAGAATAATGCAGCAGATGTTATAATACCACGTGTCATTTTACTTCCAAGCGGTAGAATGTGAATGAACGGGTGTTGACTTTTTGAAGCTCCAACAAGTGTATCCATCGATCTGCTCGACGCGGCTCTGAGGTTCACACAGGTCTTCTGAAGCGGATCGATGCGTTTGTCCAAGAGAAATATCCATATTAACAGCTCTATTGACGTTAATGTCTAGTTTCCGTTGGATAAATTTTGTATTGGCTGTGAAATATCCCATTCAACTTCATATTATTCGACTTTGTTACTTTCAATTATTACTGTAGTTATTCAAAGTTTTACACTACCGCACAGTAATTGTATTATCCTTTAATCGCAGTCACATTAATATCGGTGAAGAATTTCAAGCCAAAATCCCAGAAATCAGTCAGTCCCTCATAGAGGAGGATACCCATAATGCATTTCTCCTGTGGATGCCCATCAATAACCTGGACACCCCTGATAACCAGCAGAAAGGTAACCTCCGTGGATTTCATATAGATAACGTACAGTGCTAAAGAAATCAGTTCATTCATTTACAAAATCTACTTTTTTTTCACATCTCAGTGGACAACCTGTTAAAAATGGCTTGTTCTAGTGTCCTGCCGGGAGGGGGAACAAACACTGAATATGTCCTACATTGTCTTTTTGAGTGCAGAGGGGATCTAATGGTTAGTATGGTTTATTACAACATTTCAGTCTCTCAAAATTATTCTCTAAAAACTATCGTAATTTTCATTGTTTCAGAACACCCTTGAGAAACTTCTCTTATCCTGGAGAAACACATCCGGCCCTAAACCAGACTATCATTACGGAGGTGTGAGACTGACCGTACGGTCACTTTTCCTAAGACCGTGTAGTTAAAAATAGCCAGGCTCTTTATATAAATGCAAATGATGAAGTCAACTTTATGAATTTCTTCCTGGGGAAGTATAAAGAAATCAGAAAGCACATAAAATAATAAAGTAGATTACAATGAATCCTCTTTCTCCCCGTCTGAACCAGGTTCTGATACGTGGAGTCCTCAAGAGAAGCGACTTCTGAATAAAGCACTTTTAACACATAACAAGGACTTCTATCTCATTCAGAAAGTGGTGCGTTTAAACCATTTATTTACGTGATTGTTTTTCATACAATCTTTTTATTCACTTGAACAAAAAAAGTGTCAGTTAACGTGTGACCCTGTAGTTTGATAACTGTGAGAATCTTTTTGTTTGTTTGTTTTTAGGTCAAGACGAAGACTGTGGCTCAGTGTGTCGAGTACTACTACACATGTAAAAAACAGTCGCGTTTGGGTACAAGAATTAGTTCAGCTTTGATTACACCCGTTCACGACCAGCCGGTGAGTTACAGCCTTGTTTTTAATTCACTGATTTTACTGATATTTTGCTAAGTCTATATGGGATTTGGGTCACATTTCAATACAATTTTAAAATGTAAAAACAATTGGTAGATAATGAACTTATTGGTAGTGCCATTGTTATCTTTTTACACTGTTTTTTTATGACATCCAAGCACATTTACCCAAATTCTCACAACCAGAATTAAGCTGAATTTTACTGGAAACCAAACATTCTGTATTATTTAATTTCTAGTATTTATAAATTATGATAGTATCTGTTGTACTGACTTTTTATTTCAAACAGCTGTACTAAACTACTTCTGTCTCACTTTAACATCAAAGGAAACATCTTAAAAATAAAAAGAAGTTTAGATAGGGAAAATGTTCTGAAGTGTCATAGAAATAATGTCATAATTTTGTGTAAGGGACGTAACATAAAAATGCTCAGAGAATGTATTTTTTATGAATATATCGAACCATCCGTTTATATTTTACTAAACCCTTGTTGATAGAGTGTAAATATCAGAAAAATATCAGTCTATGCACAAGTTTTTTATTTTGTATTGAGTAAATAAACACGCAAAATGCACAAACCTGAAGCAATTATGGCTTTTGAAAAACCACAAAATATTAATAAAAAAATATTTTTTTAATAAATTAATTTTCATCTGCCCATTTATGAGGAATATGTACCTTTATGAATGTGGCAATGCTGAAAAAGGCACTTATCTGACTATGAAAAATATGCACTAAAAATGAAATATAAAATCTTAAGAAGAGACCTCAGGTGGGAATTTGAACCTTCAACTGTTGTTGTTGTGCAAATGTGCTGTTAGCATAGTAAAAACATTTCTTCGCGGTGAGGTTGACATTTTCACGGAATTGCACAAAATGCAAGTCAAGATTTCTTCCTAATATAGGCTTGATTTCAGTTTTTCCTTTTAGAATTTAGTGTGAGATTAACATGTAGTCTTATGGCAATTATTAGTATTACTGTATTTCTTCACCTTTTCGAATACACAATTAATTAATGTCTCTAACTTATTTTTTAAATATTAAAATATTTAAAATATGCAGACCACAGAAAAAATTCAATGTTTTTTACTCGGCAAAAAAACTAAAAAGCATTAATGAAAACCCCGTCTATCAAATGATGCGAAAGCACATTGTACTAAAACATACGATTGGATTGAAGTAATATGAATTGGCCACATCGAAAAATAAATAAATGTTTTTGTTTTTTATAAGCTCCCATTTTTGGTCAACATTTGAAATTTAAAGTAAATTCAACAAAATGTAGCAATAACATGTTGCAATATTATACAAAAATAAAGGCAGTAAACCACATAGAGCAAAAAAGTATATATTGTTCTGTGGTATTGTCAAACACAACCATTTTAAATCTGTTATTTATGCATGTTGAACTGAATGAGATGTCATGATTTCATTTTTTTAACCCACAATGACTTATTTTTCATAAAAACGCCTTCGCTATACCCAAGAGACATTTACCTGCAGTTACACGGCCTACGGACTCATTCCTTTGCATTTAATGTCCTGTTTTAAAATCTAACATCTATTTATCTAAATACTGAGATTAGATAACTCTATCTTTGGGCATTCATTTTCGTGACCGACTGTTATGTGTGTATGTTACATGAATTAGGGTGACTGGACCGTAAACCTCACCACAGGAACAGATAGAGAAACCAAGAGCACAGACAACTCCCACACATCTCTGTTTGTCTGTGAAGTATCTGTGAGTATATGTCAAGTACTGAAACGTCTCAGCCATTTTTTTCATTTCCTGTCACTTAGTAGTATGTACACACTAAACTGCCTCTGCAATTGTGTGAAATATTTGAAGAACTCGAGGATTTGTGTGCCATCATGTGCATCAATTTTCAAGTTTGGTGTTAATTTTGTTTGTGGGTGTATCACTTTTAATATATTTTACACTAAATGTGTATGTCCATGGCAAGAATCGTGTTTAATTATTCAATTAAAAAACTACATTTGGATTAACTTGACATAACAAAAACTTAATCGACAGTAGCAACAACAGAATAATAAAAGTTCCTCACAATAGAGGAAGGGTTTAGACATTAAAGACATCCTTAAGAATTAAACATTGGTGTAACCTAGCAACCACCCAACACACTCAAGCTACCTCACTGCAATGTGCGATGACATCAATAGTACATGATACTTTAGCATATGCATCGCCCTGGCAACAAAGGGGCATTTACACCTCCTTTTTGATGACCATATATAGTAGCTGATAGTTCATTTGGGATTATTTAGAAGTAAATCTGCCTACACAAGATCATTTTAAATAATCTGCAACGATGCTTAACGCGATAATTCATCTAAAAATAAAAATCCTGTAATCATATATTCATCCTCATCTGGTTCAAAATCTGTATATGACACAAAGAAGATATTTTGAGACATGTCTTGATGGTTTTGTGTTTATACACAATAATAATAATTTGTGTTTATACGATAAACTGTTCTTTTTTCATTCTTTTCTCTCAAAGCAAACAAACGGAAAAACGTGGAACCAGAACAATCCTGGCCTACTCTGTAGCTCTCCAGCAGAACACAGAACATCCACGCTGACTCCTTTGGGTTCTGCTTCCGTACGAAGTTCGCCTTCCAACAGCACCACCAGTGGAGATACGGATTTGGCTGTTGTATTTCCCTGCACGGAGTGCGGAAAGTAAGACTCCGAATCAGAAACATCTTAAAACAGTTATGATTCATAGCGGTGGTAATCTGATTCATTCCGTGCCTTATTTCACAGGGTGTTTTTTAAGGTCAAGAGTCGAAATGCCCACATGAAGACACACCGACAGCAAGACGACACACATTTGTGGCAGTTTCCCCGGGTCCCCGAGCAAAATAATGGGATGGCGTCATCCGTCTGTCCTGTTACGCAACTAAAACAACCCACAAGTCTTTATTCCGCTGACAGTGTCACAGATGCAAACACATTCTCTTTAAATGACGTGGAGTCTATGCAGGATTACTCTCTAAAGACGGCCCTGCAAAGTCAGTTGGACTTTGTTCCGAGTTAGTCCTCGAGATGACACAGATTTACACACATAACAGACTTGTGTACCATTGATATACTGAAAAACCTTTTGATGTTTAAATCTCTTATGAAATCTTGTATATTGTACAAACATTTTATTTTAAATAAACCTACAAGTTCAACACATTTGTGCACTAATGTCTTGCACTGTGCCTTAATAATGACCTAAAGTTGCACTATAGCATAACGTGTATGCAGGCGCGGAAAAAATGAAGAGACCGTTTCAAATGATTTATTTACTATTAAATTTGAGGTACAATTACCATTTTTGTTCCTTTCTTACAAAAAGATTGTTTCTATTTGCAGAAGATAAAAGGTGAAAATAACAGAAAAGATGCTCTGTATTTTTTCAGACCTCAAATACTGCAAAGAAAACAAGTTTCATCCTCACTTTGAATCAACACAACAGTTATATTTCTACATGTATTTCGGAATGTGTATTTTTTTAATGTGATAATCTGGATTTTTATCACAGTTTCATGCATTTTGTTATGCTTTCATAATTTTTATTTGATGAAATAGTCCCTCATGAGGTTTGAGCATGTTGAAATTCAACAGACACTGGACTGTATAACCACAGTGCATCTAGAAATGCAGATTAAATGAACATTTAGAATGGTCTCTTAATTTTTTCCCATAGATGTATGTATTTTAGGAGTATATCTTTAGTATTTTAATAGAGGATAACAAACTCTATTTGAACTGTTTATTTTAAACTACCTATATGCTTACAACTGCTAATTATCTGACCATGTGGCACATTTCTGTTGATGGATTTTAATGAACTACAAACTTTCTTTAGCAAAGACACTCTCAGAGTTGACGATTAGGTTTCATGACCGAAGACCCAAAACGTTTGATATTAATACAGTAACAAAATACATTTATTTAGGCTACATAAAGACAACATGTAAAATTTGTCAGAAGTGGGATTCGAACCCACGCCTCCAGAGGAGACTGCGACCTGAACGCAGCGCCTTAGACCGCTCGGCCATCCTGACACAATTATACACGATGGCAGCTAGTTATTTTACCCATATATTCATTCTGTGTTGTTATTTTTCAAAATAAACAGAAAATGACACACAATGTGTTACAATAAATCACAATTCCATGACACAGATATGTGTTAATAATTAGCACATCTTTTTTAAGAGTGTTGTTATTATTATTAGTAACGTTAGTGGTATTCTATTATTTTTATCACTATGGTTAGGCTAATATTGTTGTTGACATTTTTTATATTATTATCTCTGCGTGAATCCATCCCTATTGTGAGAACAAATGTAAAGAGACAGTCAAAAACAAGTGAAACTGTAAATGATAAGCTTATAACATGAAGAGTTTGGTTCCAAAATGAAACCATGCTTTTATTTTGATATGTTATCATGTTTTATTGTGTCAGTTAATTGTATTTTTTTTGTTATTTTGGCTTACACCGTGTCTACAACGGATTCGGCGCGATGCGACGCAACATGCCGCTTGTTCTAACACCGGGTTCACACCAAACGCGAATTAAGCGTGTTTCGCTAGTGAATTACATACCAAGTCAATCCAAAGACGCGTAGAGACGCGAACTCGCGGCAAGAGTTTATCTTTAAGGGTGCGCGTCAATCTTTCTTCCGCTAAGGTGGAAAATATTTCGATCGCGTCACTAACGCGAAAACAACTAAAGTTTCCCGCGAGTAATATAGAGCGTGAACACGATTGGTCGCCTTTGGTGTGAATCTAGCATAATGGGATTCCGGTTTGGTCTAAAAAATTTTTTTTTTAAATGGTTCTAATGCGTTTTATTGTCTCTTGTCGCATCCGGTGTAGACATAGTCTTAAATCAAAACAAACCAACATGAGTTTGATTGGAATGCACACAATAAAAAAAATGATTTTTTTTCTCACTTTGGAACCAATCTCTTCATATTCTGAATGAAGTATAAATCCTGCGTCACAGAGAACGCTGTCGTCGCAGAAATAATTCGTCAGGTATTTACATGCATTTTATATTAACAGTAAATAATACAACTAAAAGCTATTTCTACTTATTTTGTAACCTCTAACACGATAGTACGTCAAAAAAAACTCTTTGCGCGTCCTCACGCGAAAAACCTGAACTTATGTGAAGCATTATGAAGGAGCTCAAAACTGTAATAAACGCGATCATTCCTGCTCTCTTCAGTCCTGTCAGTTATGTCTGAGTGTAATTTAGATTATGGGAAATTACATTATTGTCATAATTGAGATATACGAATGTAGGGACACTACAAACAATCGATGCGTTCAGGAAGCGATTTCTGAACGGTTGTCGTTGAGCCCAAACTTGATCAATATTGCTGCTCGTAATTACACACATTAATGAGGGGGGGTACCGAATGTGGGTAAATTGTATATTTTAATACCAGATTTGCCATTTCAATTCATTTGTGATGAGTTCTCTCCGCAACACTGTGTATGATATACATATGCAGGAGAACTGATTAAGAAGCCCACTGTCATATGTGAAAAAGTATACATTCACATCTTGTTTTGTTGCCTTACTATCCTGGTCTCGACGTTTGGATGTCTTCTCACTAGACATCCGATCTCAGGTTCACTCCACGTGGTTGGGAGTGGCCTTTTCGATGGATTCCGCATTGGCATCTAAAGTGTACGTCAATGACGCCGCCATATTGGGGAGGGCAAACTGTCCTAAATCCACATATAAGTGAACAAGTAAACTTATATGTTGTGTTCCTTCTGGATAATACAACAATAACTTTTACATTTATCAACCGATTTTAATTCTGTACGATCTTCGTGAATAAAAAAGACGTCTGTCTCCGTTTACTATTTTACTGAGGGAATGCATATTTTGTCATAAGCATTTAAGTATTGAAAACATCTGAAACGTGTACAGTAAACGTTATTGAGCGTTTTGTGCAGAAATCTTATTTATCATATGCGTCTCTGTTTATTTGTCTCTGTTTATGGCGGCACTCATGCCCTTGCCAACATGGCGGCGCCGTTGACGCATCGAAGCAACGGACCAAAGCGCCCTCATGCGGCGACCCGGTCACATTCTAGCACGAACATTTATTTACTGTATATGTCTGACGCCGATTTTTCAACAGTTCGACAAACGTGCTATTTCAGTATGTATTACATTTCCGTTTTTCGTTAAGTTAATATATTGACATATAGATGAAATGCATATATTAAGAGAACGCGTTTGGAAAGCGTCTAGTGTATTTATAAGCGTTCGATCTGATGAAAATCACCCCACTGAACTATAAAGCGACATCGAAAATAACTTCTGAAAATGAAAATAATTTTTTATTCGTCCCCAGTCCACATATATAGATATTTCATCTTATAAATACGATTCTATTCAATGTTATGAATATAAATGTCATTATTAACTGTCCTTTTTTTACAATACAATATTATTTACATAGTTGAGTGAAATGTAAACTTGTTGAAAAAACAGCATATGCTGGTTAGGTAGGTTTTGAAGCATGTTAGGTGGTTTGTGCTGGTTTAAGATGGTCCTGAGCTGATTTAGGACCAGCTTAAACTAGCACAAACCAGCTGCCATGCTTGAAAACCTACCTAACCAGCATGTGCTGTTTTTTTCAACAGGGTAATGTCATGGTTTCCTTACAAGTTTATTATTCAAGCTGTGACATTTTATTGTTACAGAGAAGTCATTGAAACTCATGGCCTCGGCACCGCCCCCAAACTTCTCGTGGGTGGATGCTGGTAAAGTGGCAGGATTGGCGATGCCCAGGATGACCGCTCACTATCAGTACCTGCTGAACAACGGCATCAAGCACCTTGTGATCCTGAGCGAGCGCAAACCTCCATATCACGACACCTGTCCAGATCTGACCCTTCACCATATCAAAATACACGACTTCTGCGCCCCTACGTTTGATCAGATTAAGAGATTCTTGTGCGTAGTGGAGGAGGCCAATGCAAAAGGACAGGTGAATACCATCTTTGCTTTTAAATACATATCGTTTTATGCTGCATTAATAAAAAACATCTTATTATCTTGGGGGAAGCTAGAAAAACAGTTTGTTGTGTGAATGTGCTGTGGCAGGGGGTCGCAGTGCACTGTATGCATGGTTTAGGCAGGACGGGGACGATGCTCGCCTGCTACCTCGTGAAAAGCAGGAAAATTAGTGGGATTGATGCTATTAATGAGATCCGAAGCATTCGACGAGGATCCATCGAGACCAGAGAACAAGAACAAACAGTGGTGCAGTTTTACCAGCAAAATAAAGTGTAAAAATAATACGTTTCTTAAAGGTTCATTTCATAATGTTTATAAATAATGTACTGTAAAGCGGTAATATATATTTATAAACTATGTAACCTTTTGTTTCTCATTAAATTAAGATTCAACATTGTCTGAAGTTACTGCAGTTTGAGGACTTTTTGTTTTAAGTATTGATTACTGTCTGTATAACAATAGTTTTACTGCAAATGTCATGATCGCTCACTCTTTTTTAGTGTTTTTTCACTGTAACTTCAGCACGTCATATTTAAGAAGCTCTTTAGGTTGCTGCTTGTTCATCTTCAGATTTGTGAAAGGCCGTTCCCCTTCAGTCGGTCTCTCGACGTTGTGTTGAGAGACGACTGGGGTTTGATCTTGAGAACCTATCATCTCCGAGAGGAATTTCTAAACGCCAATAGGATTGGCGAATGGCCCGCCCACGCCAGTCTCCGCCCCGTACATACGGGTATAAAAGGAAGATGGCGGCGGTCATTCACTTACCTTTTGTTCTTCGGAACTGTTTGCACTACATGTGTCAAACTTATTTCTTCGAGAGAGTCTTTCTTCTCCTGCCGGCGCGACGTGGAAGCAGCGGATCCCCTGGTGTGACGGTCTTCCCTTCGACTTTCCGGCAAATTCCCACAGAGCCTTATTCTAAAAGAGCAAATTTCCCAACTGCTGAGCATGTCTCGCAGCTGTGTCCTTGGGTGCGGCAGACTCATTCCCGAGTCAGACGGCCATGAAACCTGCGTCACATGTTTGGGCGTCAAGCATGCTGAAGCAGGTTTCAGTGATACGACATGTCCTATCTGCGAGGACATGTCTATCAAGGTGTTGCGGTCACGGCTGGCGACGTTTTTCGGAACTGTTGCCGCCAACCCGCTCGCTTCTCAGGCGAGTTCGGCTGCCGCTTCGGCGAAGTCGACCGCCTCGACGAGCAGCGGGGGTGATATGGGGACTGCTATGGATGTCGCTTCGCCAGCTCCGGCTCGGCGAACCGCCCATACCCCAGTTCGCTCACCTGGTGCGTCCCCGATGGACGGCGGTAGACCGTTCCATAGCGGGCAGACTCGCAAGAGGGATGATGACGAAATCTCTGTCGCGGCATCGGACAGCTGCCTACTGGCATCAGACGGGGACGATCTCTCCGAGCTCCTGTCCACGGGCGGTAGAGCTCGTGATGGGACCGACCCGGAGATGTCGGCCATGCTTGCCCGGGCAGCCGTGAGCATCGGGTTGCAGTGCGTTAACCCGCCCTCCCCGAAACGCTCGCGGCTTGATGAATGGTACCTGGGTACGGGTCGCGGCCAAAAACCGCGAACCACCCCGGTGCCGTTCTTCCCGGAAGTGCATGAGGAGCTCACGAGGTCGTGGAATGCACCTTTCTCGGCGCGTTCTACACTCGTGGGCTCGGCGGCTGTGACTTCCCTGGATGGCGGGGCGGCCCGAGGCTACGTCGACATCCCCCAGGTGGAGCGTGCTGTAGCGGTGCACCTCTGCCCGCAGACGGCTGCCACCTGGAGGGGTCGACCTAGACTCCCGTCTAGGGCGTGTAAGCTCTCTTCGACCCTGGTGTCGAAAGCTTATAACGCCGCTGGACAGGCCGCCTCCGCCCTCCACGCCATGGCGATTCTCCAGGTCTTTCAGGCTAAAGTCCTGAAGGATTTGGATGAAGGGAAGCCCGACCCCACTCGCATGAGTGAGTTGCGTGCTGCCACCGACCTCGCGCTGCGAGCGACGAAGGCCACGGCAGGCGCATTAGGTCGGTCGATGTCCTCTATGGTGGCCCAAGAGAGGCATCTGTGGTTGAACCTTGCGCAGATGGGTGAGGCACAGAAGGCCCGCCTTCTGGATGCCCCCATCTCGCAAGCAGGGCTGTTCGGTGACACCGTGGAGAACGTGGCACAGCAGTTCTCCGCGGTACAGAAGCAGACGGAGGCGATTCAACAGATTTTGCCCCGCCGCGGCATGACCACCCATCGGTCGTCACGTTCCCGAGCGCAGCCTGCTTCCCAACAGCCCCGCCCCTCTGCTGTGGCCCCACCGGTTCCGGTGCCCTCCCCTAGGACGGCCCACCCGAGACGCAGACCCACGCGGAGGAGAGCGAAACCCCGCCAGCGACCCGCAAAGGACTCCCAGCGGCCCTGACGGGATGAACCCAGGGGAAACATCGGGCCCGACGTCGGCCATACCATCGCCGAGTCGGTACGAGGCGCTGCCTGTCGCGTCTCCACAAAGTCCGGGCCCTTTTCAGGGCCCGGCGCCCACTTCCTCGTTAAGAGAGTTGTTCTCCCTGGGTTTTTCTCTCCCACAGCACCCTTCGGCGCGCAGTGGCGAGGGTGGACGGCGCGGACGACTTCAACCTCCATGCGACGTTGCGTCGTCCAGCGCCATCAGACAGGTAAGTCCGCAGAGCCGTCAACCTCCCAGGGATCCGTCCCGGTGCGAGGTGACCGCTCTGCCACCCACCGAACCACCTCTTCCAGGGACGGTGAAGGAGATCATTCCTCTAACACCGTTGGCAAGGTTCTTGGCTGCGTGGCAGACGCATACCAGCCCTTCACGGTGGTTGGATCGAATGATCCGTCTCGGTTATGCGATCCAGTTCGCTAAGCGCCCCCCGAAATTCCGGGGCATTCTGTTCTCCTCAGTACGAGGAGAGAATGCCCCCGTGCTTCGGAGAGAGGTCGCCGCCCTGCTGGCGAAACGTGCGATCGAGCCCGTCCCCATAACCGAGATGTCCTCTGGGTTCTACAGCCCGTACTTCATCGTCCCCAAAAAAGGAGGAGGGCTGCGCCCTATTCTGGATCTACGCATCCTGAACAGGTACCTGCACAAGCTACCGTTCCGGATGCTGACTCAGAAGCGCATCTTGGAGTCAGTTCGACACCAAGATTGGTTCGTGGCAATCGACCTGAAGGACGCGTACTTTCACGTCTCCATTCTTCCTCGACACCGACCGTTTCTACGGTTCGCGTTCGAGGGGAAGGCGTATCAGTACAGGGTCCTGCCCTTCGGTCTGGCCCTGTCTCCGCGGGTTTTTTCGAAACTCGCCGAGGCCGCCCTAGCTCCCCTCAGGGAACAGGGCGTGCGTATACTCAACTATCTCGACGACTGGCTTATTTTGGCACACTCGCGAGATGTGTTGAGTACGCAAAGGGATCTTGTGCTCGAGCACCTAGACCGTTTGGGCCTCCAGGTCAACCGAGAGAAGAGCAAGCTCTCCCCAGCGCAGAGCATCTCATATCTCGGGGTGGAACTAGACTCTGTCCGCATGTCGGCGCAGCTCACTACCGAGCGTGCACAGTCGGTGCTTCGCTGCCTGACACAGGTCAGGCAGGCCACAACGGTCCCACTGAAACTATTTCAGAGGCTCCTGGGGCACATGGCATCCTCAGCCGGGGTAATCCCGCTCGGGTTGATGCACATGCGACCGCTACAGCACTGGCTTCAGAGTCGGGTTCCGAGGACGGCGTGGCACCGCGGCACCAGGCGGATCACGATCACGCCCCGGTGCCGTTGTACCCTCATCCCTTGGGCAAAGTTGTCCTTCTTACGAGCGGGGGTTCCGCTCGGACAGGTTTCGAGGCGCGTCGTAGTTACGACAGACGCTTCCCTGCAGGGATGGGGGGCAGTGTGCAACGGGCACGCAGTAGCAGGGCGGTGGACGGGCCCCCGACTGAGATGGCACATAAATTGCCTAGAGTTGCTGGCAGTTCATCTAGCACTGAGGAGGCTACGGCCCCTAGTGCAAGACAGACACGTGCTAGTCCGGTCGGACAGCACGTCTGCCGTGGCGTACATCAACCATCAGGCGGCATACGCTCACGGCAGATGTCGCAACTAGCCCGACGCCTCCTCCAATGGAGTCAGCAGGTGACCAAATCCCTGCGAGCCACATACATCCCGGGGAACCTGAATCAGACAGCCGATGCGCTCTCTCGTCAGAGGACTCCCCGTGGAGAATGGCGACTCCATCCCAGCGTAGTCCAGCTCTTATGGGAGCGGTTCGGGCGGGCACAGGTAGACCTGTTTGCCTCCCCGGACTCCACCCATTGCCCGCTTTGGTTCTCCCTGACCGAGGGCTCCCTCGGCACGGACGCCTTAGCGCACAGCTGGCCGCGAGACAAGAGGAAGTACGCCTTCCCCCCAGTGAGCCTCCTTGCACAGTGCAAGGTCTGTGCAAGTGCCTGTGCAAGTGCCTGTGCAAGGTCAGGGTAGAGGAGCACCAAGTCCTGTTAGTTGCGCCGTACTGGCCCAACCAGCCTTGGTTCCCAGACCTCATATCTCTGATGATAGCTCCCCCCTGGCCGATTCCCCTCTCGAAGGACCTTCTTTCGCAGGGGAAGGGCACGGTTTGGCACCCCAATCCGGGCCTCTGGAATCTCCATGCCTGGTCCCTGGACGGGACGAGGAGAGTTTAAGTGGCTTGCCTCTGGCAGTCCAAGAGACGGTCATGCAGGCTAGAGCCCCCACCACGCGGCGTTTGTACGCCTATAAGTGGCGTCTCTTCTCGTCTTGGTGTTCCTCCCTTGGAGAGAACCCGCGGAATTGCCTGATCGGGTCAGTGCTGGCCTTCTTACAGCAGAGACTAGAGAGTAACCTCTCCCCATCCACCTTGAAAGTGTATGTAGCCGCTATTGCCGCTCATCACGATCTCGTGGAGGGTAAGTCTCTTGGTCGGCACGACCTGATCATCAGGTTCCTTAAGGGTGCGAGGAGGGTGAATCCACCTCGACCGCGCTCTGTACCCTCTTGGGATCTTAATGTGGTCCTACAGGGCCTGGCTATGGCCCCGTTTGAGCCCCTCGGAGATGCCTCTCTTCCTCATCTTACGATGAAGACAGCACTCCTGACGGCGCTCGCATCCATCAAGAGGGTTGGGGACCTACAGGGCCTTTCCGTGTCCCCGGGATGCCTAGAATTTGGAACTGGTAACTCTCACGTTGTCCTGAGACCCAGACCAGGTTACGTGCCCAAGGTCCCCACCACTCCCTTCCGGGATCAGGTGGTGACCTTGCAGGCGCTCCCCTCCGGGGAGGAAGACCCGACCTCTCATGTGTTGTGTCCTGTACGCGCTCTGCGCCTCTACATTGACCGCACACAGAACTTTAGGAGTTCTGAGCAGCTCTTTGTTTGTTTTGGAAGACAGCATCAGGGGAGAGCTGTCTCCAAACAGCGGCTGGCACACTGGATTGTGGATGCCATTTCCTTGGCGTACCAGTCCACGGGCCAACCATGCCCGCTTGCAGTGAGAGCACACTCCACTCGGAGTATGGCCTCCTCGTGGGCGTTGGCCCAGGGTGCCACCCTGGCAGACATCTGTAGAGCTGCGGGTTGGGCTACGTCCAGTACCTTCGTGAGGTTCTACGACCTCCGAGTGGAACAGGTGTCAGCCCGTGTCCTGCTGGGATAGGGGCTCGGCATCTGGCCCGGACGTACGCCTGCGAAAGCGCCTTCTCCCCTCTTCAGGTGAGTAACGTGCGCTAACTGCCTCCCTGCAATTCCCCCATTAGGGTGAAGCATAGGCATTCCATCCATCACTAAGCACAGCATTGGTAATAGATCGGGCGGAGCGATCTGTTGGAACCAGGTCCAGTACTGGTAGAGTTACCCCTATTTAGGCGAACCCCTATACTTGGACTAGTGCCCCATACGTAGTGACTCCCTTATAGGTAGTCCCGTATGAAGATTTCACGTATTCCCCTCTGGCGAATTGGTGACCTCCCCACCGGTGGCTCTCCACCGGGTTTACTGTCCCCGGAATTGGGTTGACACTTCCGGCATGCGCTCTCCCTATGGGTAGACCATGCCTTATACCTCCACATGTACCTCCCCACGTGGCAGGATGTGGGCTCCGCAACACACTCTTCAAGAGAGGAGTAGTGTTTTTTTCCCAGTGCGGCCCGGAAGGGACCTCGTTACAGGGGTAACGCCACCTTCCGTGATGACCGTCAGTAGTAGCTTCTTCGTATGTCTGATACTGAATCCACTGGAGGATTACATCTCGCGGTAGCGCTCAGTCTTGACTCGCAGGGCCAGTCACTGTCGCCCCGCTAGAGGTCGTAATGCGGCGTAGTGCCGTGGCGTGTGTAGATTCTTCCCCAGTCGTCTCTCAACACAACGTCGAGAGACCGACTGAAGGGGAACGTCTCGGTTACATGTGTAACCTCGGTTCCCTGATGGAGGGAACGAGACGTTGTGTCTTCATGCCACACCACTGCGCCGACCCGCTGCAGTGACGAGAGACACTCTCTCAGGTTCCTCAGCACAAAGGTAAGTGAATGACCGCCGCCATCTTCCTTTTATACCCGTATGTACGGGGCGGAGACTGGCGTGGGCGGGCCATTCGCCAATCCTATTGGCGTTTAGAAATTCCTCTCGGAGATGATAGGTTCTCAAGATCAAACCCCAGTCGTCTCTCAACACAACGTCGAGAGACCGACTGAAGGGAACCGAGGTTACACATGTAACCGAGACGTTTTCTCATGCCTTGCTGTGCCTTGAAGTGTTTTGGTTGGTCCGCTAGAGGGCGCCCTTTCTATATTCTCCAAAGATTACCTTTAAATTGTGACAGTTTTGTAGGATATAGAACACATTCACTTTGTGAATAAAGATTGAAGAACGTAAATTGAAGATTATGTTTTTCTCATCTCTAAAAAAAATTATAGAACAGGAGCTTACTTTCACCCAGAGATGATGTCACACATATGTCTCAAATTATGTTTTGGTTAATAATTGGTAAAATATTCACCAAACTTGCATTGAAATGGCCAGCACACTTTTGCATAACAGCACAAGACTAAATTATGTCCTTTTAATATCAATTAAATGTACTTTTCAATAATGTTGATTAATTGTCTGGTATAGCTAATGCAACCCAAATTGTTAGGGGTTATTTTTAAGAACATTAAACATTTCTTAACAAGCACAGCACTGTTTCTTGGATCTGTAAATGATTTTCTAAATTAAAGCGCAAGTCCAAATATTTCTGACCTCCTTACACTTCAATTACTGTAAATGCAAAAAAAAGATATCACGACACAGACATTATGTCATGGTAATACTGTAATAAACGCTGCTTTGGAAATTGTAAAATGCCTTAATTTGTGTGTGAAACAATGACAATCCTTTATTTTAGGTGTACTTATACAGGAAATAAATTCAATGCCATTGGGATTTAAGATCATGATTATTATCTATATGTGATTTTAAAATCATCTTTGCTTTGGTGAGTTGAATGCACTCAAAGCAGTGGATTCCTTTTATAATCCAGCCAAAAATGAGACGCTATTTAATCAAAGAACCAATAGTAAAGTTTCTCTATATGAACTTTATTTGTGAATATGGTAAATGACCATTCAGATCTAATCAACCGACTCCATATCTTTATCTCTGATCTCTTGATGTTCTTCAGACAGTGTGTCTGCCTCCTGTGTAAAGTTCTGCTGGATCTCGGCGTCGGCCTCTGAATCCTGCTGTTCATCCAGAGTGACGTCTGTGCTCTCAGAAAACTCACAGCTGTCATCCTCGTACGCTTCAAATTGCAGGTGACGTTGGATGGTGAAAGATGCAGCCAGCTCCTGAAGTCGAGCTTTCTGAGTCTTCAGACTGGCGAGCTCGTGGGTCAGAGGCGTCTCGGGCGCCGGGGACGAGCAGGTGGGTTGGGCAGGGTCATCTTGTGTGACCGCTTCTGTTGAGGGTTCCACTTTCTCTTCAGTGGCTTCTGCATCTCCCACCGTCTCAGAAGTGACCGTCGTGTCGGCCGTAGACTTTTGAAGCTTCTCATGCATGGTCTTTCTCTCATCCTGAAGCGCCCTACAGAGCTTCTCCAGTTTCTGGGTCTTCAAGGTCTGGAGTTCAAACTCCTTCTCTTTAATGGCTCTCTGCATGAGAACACGACACGTTAGATATTGGGATGCAGAAGGATGGATGGTTTGAGGGGATGAGCTACTCACATCTGTCACCATGTCGAGCAGAGCTTTGTTACAGCCATCAAAACGGGACTTCCAGCTCACCGCCTCTTTCTCCAACTTTTTCATCTTCTTTGTCATCTGTACGACAAAACGGCACATGAACATGTGCACTAGATAAAACAAGCATGTTATGAAGCCTTGTGTTGCGATGTTAAGAGTTTCTGAAGTGTATGTAAGCGGACAACTTTTGGGCCGATGTCATCAATTGTATTTATTTCAAGTTTGAAATCATTCATTAGTCTTATCATTTAAAGCTTTATTATCATTTGTTAAAGTTGTTCTTTTATCGTTTGTGGTAATGTTCTAAGCTTTGCCTCACAACATTTTAATTCCTGTGTAAATTATGTCACTTAAGATTGGGTTCCGAGCTTTGTAGCGAAGATGCCTTCAAAAGTTCCCATGAACTGAAAGTCATCACCTCAGTATTGTGACGCATTTCCAAGCGAAACAAAATATTAAATGAGAAAAAACTGACATCATTAGTGAAGAATCAACACTTAAGAGCCTAAGAACCTTTTCAGAGTTTGTTTCAAGATTAATGTTATTTATCTATTCATTGTGGATTAAACAGATAAATTGCTTACTGTAGAAGTCGTGATGACAAAGGGTACATTTGGTTACATGCATGGGGACTACTTTCCAAGAAGCATGTTTAATGCTAAAATAATATCTTACTATTGAATTTTGATTAAGTCAAATGGGTTTTATTAACAGACCTAAAGTGAAAAGAAATGTTAATCACATTGATTATATGAACCCTAAAGAATGAGAAATTAAAGACACGCACCTTATCCATGTCCTGTTTGAAGCTGGCATACACACCAGTGCTCTTTGATACTGTTCCTTGAAATTCATCAAACTTCTCAGAATACAGAGCAAGCTACAGGACAAAAACAATCATTTCTATCACTTTGGAAAAAATATGATTTAATCAAAAACAAAGGATGGTAATATTTGATGTACAGTAAATGTACCTGGGTCTTCATGTCCTTCTCTTGTTCTTTCAGATGTTTAACCTGTAGTTTGGCTTCTGTCGTCTGCTTCAGTAACTAGACGCGCAAAAAAAACTTTTAACACATCTTTAGACGCTTTTCACACATGAAATTCCCTCAGAATATAAAACTCACATGTTCCTTCTCTAGTTTGTGTTTCTCCTGAGCAGCTTTAAGCAGCATGTTGGCCTGTGCGAGTTTCGTCTCCTGCAGTTTCTGCTGCAGGTCTCGGTGCTTGAACACTTTCTCCAGATTCTGAACAAACCACAAAACATCTCAGTCTTAAAGGGACAGTTCATCCTTAATATTGAAAAATCTGTCATCGTTTACTAACCATCTAAAAATGTCTGTTTTAGGTTAAATGCAAAGAAAGATATTAGAAAAATTTTATGTTTAGTCAAAATAAAATGGCATAGTCAAAGGTGTCCTCCGTTTACATTCCTAAATATCTTCTTTTGTGTAACAAACAAAAAAGCACAAAACATTTTTCTACTATGATACTCAATGGTGCCTCAGAATTGTCAGTTGAGAACATTTTTACAAATATCTTTCTTTGTGATCATCACAACAAGAAACATGAAAGCATGGCATCGTCCCGTACCGCTTCTCGTTGATCATATTTGGAAATGAGATCTTTGAGTTTCTCAGCCAGGTCGTTGTTTTCTTTGCACAGTTTGTCGTTTCGGCTGCTGTGCTCCTCGATCTGAACCTGGATTCCTGTCAGGGTGGTCTGGAAATGTGTGGTGATTTCTTTCCTCTTCAGATCGTCTTCGCGGCACCTCTGTAGAGTTTCTTCCTGAGCGACACAGAAGCACAACGGAGTTTAATAGTTAGCTGACGTAGATCAACAAACTTGTTTCCATATAACATCATTATTCACCTTTAACGTCTTGTTGTGTCTCTGCAGCTCTCGGCACAAGCCCTCCAGTTTGCTGCGGGCCAGTACGGCTCTGCTGTGTTCGCTCTGGAGCTGATCTTTCTCCTTCAACACCTGGAGAAATTTCTTTTGCAGAAGCTTCAACTGTTTCTCATCAGATCGATGCTCTTGTAGCTTCGAGGTCGGGATGCAAAATGAAAAGAGCACCAAATCAGTATTAACCCGGGATAAATTCCCTAGAAATCCCAAGCAGTCGTTGATGATTGTACTCACCAGTTCAGCATGTTTTTTGATGAGAGCTTCCAGTTTCTGCTCCGGGGTATCCAGTTTATTCAGGCTTTGCATGAGCAGCGTGGCTTCCTTCCCTGTCATCATTCACATACTGTATTTTGGTCACAGGTTGAAAGCATGAAAGGGACATCACAAACATTCCTTGTGAGACTTACCGAGACCTTTCAGCATCTTCTTTTCCAGCTTCTGGTCTTTAGCTTTTCCTGGCTCCTTCTCGTCAGTGATGGTGTCCTCCTCAGCATCCTCAGGGTCAGCGGGTCGGTCGGTCGTCTGATAAGTGCTGATGATGTCCTCCAGCTGCTGACTGAGATCTTCAGTGAGGTCATGAGTCACATCTGTCTTACTGTCACCGTTTGCGGGTTGTGAACCGATCTCCATTCTGATGTGCTCTTCAAACGGGACGGAAGGAATTAATAGGGAAGCATTTACATTGTGAGGTGTGCTTTATTATTAAGTAAATGCATTATGCATCCGTTAAATTATTTTTCTCTAGGCTGTTAAAATATCTGGAACTGGAACTTTTGTAAAGAATTGGATGCTTTATGAAAAATTTTTCCTTTCCTTTTTCCTTTTTCCACTTATTGCCATTTATTATAAATGCATAATTCTCTACAAATCTTTCTTATTTTGTATTATACTGTACATCTGTTTTTGCTCTTCACCATCTTTGTCCTATTTTGTGAAATTTTCTCTTACGTTTTGTGTATCGTTTTTACATATGTGTACATTGTGTTTATATATATATATACTGCATTTGTGTATATATGTGTGTGTGTGTGTGTGTGTGTGTGTGTGTATATAAATATGAAGAGTTTCAAAAATCATGTTTTTTATGATGTTATCATGTTTTATTGTGTTTTCTTGTGTTAGTTAGCAGTATGTTTTTGTTATTATGGCATAAATCAAAACAAACCAACTGCAGTTTGATTGATATTATAGGAATGCACAACAAAAAAACATGATATTTGGTAAATGTAAAAAACAGGGTTGCCTCATTTCTTTATATGTATATATATTAAACATATAATACATTCAGATTTGACTCTTTAATGGTTTTATTATGTGTTTTCATGTTGTGTTTGTGTGTACTTACATTATTTAAAAAAAACTCTTGTGTGCTCTTTCTGATCATGAATTTCTGGAAGTTTCTAATAAGCAAATCACACCTAAAATATAAAAATGCACATTTTAGAAGTCAGATCCGAACACGACATCATCGTGAATCTTCATGAATCAAAAGAGTTGTGGTTTTACTCTTTGGGTTGTTTATCTCTTGAGCGATGGAGTAACTATCTGTCTGGCCCGTTCCTCTGGTTAAATATAGCATCTCTGCTAACTCTTTACAAGCATGCCACATGGCACCTGTTCATGCTCTCTGGTCTATTTCAAGAACACAGACTCTTTATATGGTCAAAATTACTTGTTTGTTGCCAACATTATATTATTTTAATGACTGTTCAAAGTACATTATAATGATTAGATTGCACATTTATTGATAATGCATCATTTGCAAAGGTAAATAAAGAATCAACTCGACTTACACTGAAACCTTCACACATTTCAATGTATTCTTACTCTTGGTAACGTTACTATCTTTTGTCTTCTTTTACCTGCATTGATATTTCAGGGATTCAACAAACACACAAGAACTTAATTCAGGATGTAAGTCTGAAACTATGTTAGTTGTTCCACATATGAGAGAAATGGAAACGAGTTACATTACGCTTTACATTTACTGAACATCACATAATGTTGCATTCATAAAACAGAGATTAGTAGAGATATTTATTAATGTTTAGAGGGAGAATTGCAGAAACACTTACCAGCAGAATCACTGAGAGAGTGAGCAGAGGAGTTCAGAAAGTCTCTGAGCGGCTGTCAGGGCTCCAGAGCAGCTGGGACGGGTGCAGACAGACCTCAAAATAATCCAGAGGGGTCGGGACTTCAGCTGTGTTCAATCTGAAAAGATGCTACACTTTATTCTCAAACTGCTATAAAACAATATGTATATTGTCGCTGAAACCTCGTCTGTCCAAATTTGCTGTTTTTCAGGCAGAGGAAAAGCCCTTTTCTTTTTAAATGATTAAATACTGCGTTGTCAAAATTGAAAAGCACTTTTTAATACTTTTATTAGTTAGATATCTGCAAAACCCAGTGACAAACATAAAGGGTGATTGATGTTAATGATTTACAGCAACAACAAAAAATCACAAAATACGGAGAAAGACAGCTGCAATATTTTTAACAAAAGTATGCTATTCAATGTTGAATTTAGAAATTCTACAAAATGTTACTTCGCTTAAAAAAAGGTGCTTAAAAGGTTCACAACGAGAATAACCTTTTTTGGTTCCACAAAGAACCATTCAGTCATAGGTTCTTTAAAGAACGATCTCTTTCTTAGTTTTTTAAATAACTTTTTTCGCCAGAAAGAACATTTTGTGAAACAGAAAGGTTCTTCAAATGTTATAGGTTCTTAATGGAACCAAAAGGTTCTTCTATGAGTGTATAGCTTATGGTAAGCACGGTATTTGTAGTAAATATATACAAATAGCAATCAATGCAGCAAAAGATTTAGGGTAAAAGATTTTTATAGGGATTTTTCCTATAAACCAGGGTTTATTTTGATAAGTGGAAAGAAAAGATTACAAATGGATGTCCTTAATGTACTTAAACTGACAGCACAAGCTCTTCATCAGCCAATACGAGAGCATTGGTGGTGCAGTAACCGCTGCGGTCATGAGCAGATATATTTGACCTCCATTAATCTCAGTGTGAAAAGCTCTTTTGATGAAGTGTAAGGCCGAGCCCGGCTCAATACATAGCCTTGTGTTTGCATTACACAGCTACTCTTGGTAAGCGCCACGGGAAAATGTTGACAGTCTTTCCAGCCGTGACTTTATCAGCTTTGAGATCTTACGTAAGACATATTTCCCATGAGCTCTTGCTATATGTCCAAATAAATGAGGAGGACAAACTCTCCGCTCGGACTCAGGCTGGTAAGAGCAATGCTGAATGAATTAAACTGATTAATTTTTTTTTATTTAAAGTTTAATTGAACATGGAATACAAAGTTTTTTTATCATTTGAAGAAGTGAGTTAACATTAGTTAACACTCTTTTATAATTTGAAGAAGTTTTGCTATTCGTGCAAAATTATAAACATTTATTTTTGTTTCATAATTTTTCCAATTTTTACATGTTTCAAAACTGTTCTGTCGGTTTCCAAGTTTTATGTGGTCTTTTGACTCCACTGTACACATACACTTACACATTTAGTTAAATCACAAGTCAAAGTTTACAATGT
Source organism: Triplophysa dalaica (assembly GCF_015846415.1). Classification (NCBI taxonomy): domain Eukaryota; kingdom Metazoa; phylum Chordata; class Actinopteri; order Cypriniformes; family Nemacheilidae; genus Triplophysa; species Triplophysa dalaica. The sequence goes on from NC_079556.1 coordinate 21,131,593, forward strand.
TTTTGTTAATAAAAGATCAATTTCAATTGTTCTTATAATTTACTTTATGTTCCTCTTAAATGCATTGTATTTTTATCGCATATTCCCCCATTATGTGTGAACGGTTTGTTTTTTCGCTGACATTGTTGAATGGGGATTATGTGCGGAGCACATGTTCGGTGCTTTTGTTTTTTTCTTTTTGTTGGTGTTTTGTACCTCATGGGTAAATTGATGAAGGTAGAGCAGATGAAAGGGAAATATGCGTTGACGGGAGCTTTTGCTCTGCAAAGGTCAACATGTAGGCAGAACAGACTTTGAGGACACACGGCTGCAATGACGGCCAACAGTCGCAGAGTCATTCAACTTAAAGAATCATTATGTCTTTAAATTACATAAAGAACTTCTATGAGGGATGTGTAAGTAAACTACAACTGATGTGTGTGTGTTTTGGATTTTAACAGCTTTATAAACCTTCTGTTGTGTAACACTGTGACAGACAGATTAATGCGGCCGTTTCTTGGCATCGGTAAATGATCATGTTTTACCAAATTTACAAATGTAACGACCACGAATAATAAAGAAAAACAAACCATATTGTGTTAAATAATGGTTTATTTTATATATTAGTCCGTCCTATTTGTCAATATTACATTGAATTCTATTAGAATGATATTTTAAACTATATTTTCTGACATTCATGTACTTTGTTATGAAAAACGGTCTTATATATAAAATGTTTGTACCTCTTTTCTTAGCTTCGTCCTCCAACTGTGGTTGGTCAGTTCCACACTCTGTTTTTTGGTTCTGTACGCATGTTCTTCTTGGGAGTTTTGGGATTTGCGGTTTATGGGAACGAAGCTCTTCACTTCAGCTGTGATCCAGACAGAAGAGAGCTCAACCTTTTCTGTTACAATCAGTTTAGACCTGTAACACCCCAGGTAAAGTTCAAGAAAGCCAGGAGAAACACTTGAGCATGAGAAGTGTCATTTTGTTCTTGAAAGTCAAACTAGCACATATACATAAAAATCTAATATTGTACTGAATAACCTTATTCTAATATAAGAAGGTGCTTGAAGGAAGCATTCATGTTGTTCTGACTCACGTCTTACACCTCACGTGACAGCCCTGTCTCTTCGCATTTGTTTTCAGGTGTTTTGGGCTCTTCAGCTTGTGACTGTTCTGGTTCCAGGAGCCATGTTCCATTTTCACGCAGCGTATAAAAACATAGACCAAGAGGACATTCTGGAATGTCCAACAATTACCGTGCTTTACATCATCTCTGTCCTCCTGCGAATCGTCCTGGAAGTTGCAGCGTTCTGGCTTCAGAGTCGACTCTTCGGGTTCCTGGTTCATTCTCAGTACTTCTGTGAGGCGAGTTCACTGGACAAGACTTTTAACTTTACCAAGTGCATGGTGCCCGAGCATTTCGAAAAGACCATCTTCCTCAGCGCAATGTACATCTTCACCATCATCACTATGGTTTTGTGTGTGGCAGAGATCTTTGAAATACTGAGCAGAAGACTCGGCTATTTAGCCAATCAGTGACATCATTACATCAACCGATATGGAAAACATTTATTATTTAATAACCATTGCATCCATCCAGGTTTTTCACATCCTGCTCTACCTCAGTTAAAGGCCACACAGCTATAAGGCAGAAAAGTTATAGGATTCTAGTGTTGCTGTACGGGGGTCGGGTCAAATGTGACTTTGGGTAGAATATAATAAACGTTACAATATAGCATCATTTTGCACTATAATAAGTTTGCTGACTTTTCAGTTTTCAGTTTTCAGGACTGTTGTTGTTGTCTTGGACTTCTCTGCATTATGTGTTGTAAATGTTTAGATGTGTTTCCCTTCCTTCATTACCTCACATGTCCAAGATGGTACCAATATTTTATTTCTATTGCATTTAAAATATTTGATTCTTAAGCATCGCTATATAAAAATAGCTTTTTTTCTAAATTAATTATATTAATTATTATAAATAATTCAGTGGCTTAGTAAATATCACAAAAATAAACAGCTTAATTAACTTAATAAAAAGTGTTGTTTTCAGTGGTACATATTAAACAGTTGATTAAAAATATAACAGTTCATTTCACTAAAATATACATAAATATTTATGTTTATTTAATGAAAAGAAATCCAACTATACATTTATCTTAAATATACATAATTATTTGTTAATTTAATGAAAATAAGTAAGTATTTAATTTACAATCTACATCTTTAATATACACTGAATTCTAATATAAATATTTGAGTTGCTAGGATTTCCTTAATTTTTCCCTTATATTAACTTAATTTAAACAGTATATTTAATCAATTTAATATCTTTAAAATGTACTTAAAATTGTATTTATAACTAAAGAAAGAAATTTAGTAAATCACCAAAGATTTTGACTAAATCAAAGCTAAAATTATTAAACGTTATCAATAATCATTAAATTAAACACTATTCTTTGTTTTCATTACGATTATTTTTGTTTGAGGTAAGAACGTCGTCAACAAGTATTTATAATACAACTTTAATATCATTTTTTCTGAAGGTCATAATTTTATCAGAATAAAACAATTAAATGATAAATCAGCTGCCTTTGTGGGCAAAAACAAAACAGATCGATAAAACATTTAAATAACACAATTACTAAAATACTTTAAATAACCTCAAAGTCTTAAATATGTAATACTGTAAACATGACATGAAAGTTCATTCAGTATAAAGTAAGTTTCACTACTACTTCACCATCTCAGTGTTTGTAACTCTCAGACTTTAAAACAAATACCAAGTGTTAATGTTAACACTTCACAAATAGGTTCAATATGTTAACATATGCACTGGATTTCATGAACAAAACATTTCTACAACATTTATTAATCTTGGCTAATGCTCATATAAGTATACAACTGTTTATTGTTAGTTCATTCAAGATTATATTGCATTAGTGACCATACAGCACACCCTTTAAAAATTGTATGTATGTAAAAATAGGCAAGATTAATAGATGCTGTAAAAGTATTATTCAATGCCATTTCATGTTAAATATTCCATTAACTAATGTTAACATACACAACCTCATTATGAAGTGTCACCAGCTTCGATTGCTACATCACATATCAAAATGTTTAACACGATAGCACTTAGACCTCCTTTAAAGACATTTAATATGACTTAGTCTAGTTTCATACATTCAAACAGTCTAAAATTCACCATCAACCGAAAAAAGCAAAAATATCCTTCAGACCATTTATATTTGTATGCTTCAACACTCCTCAAAGCATTTACAGTACATGATAGCAGTCATACGTCTACGTGTGCACGTGTGTGCACATATAATTGACTAAACACTGGAATGTTGTGCCATATAATAAATTCAATTAAAAATCCTTGTCTAAAACGCTTCAACAAAGCTCCCATATTGATGACATGGCATTCAGTCTATCAACTTGCTAGAAAGTGCTTCAGTTAGTCATCTTAACGCATAATACTTACTACTTAGAATATAATATGATATCATACGCAGATCTAGGCCTACATTATAAATTGTTTGTAGTGGCATTTTGTTACATAAGTGCAGATAACCCTAAAGTTGAAAGAAACGAGGCATGGTACACTTAGAAAAATACATTACGGTGAAGACGTTCTAAACAAAAGGGTCATTAAAAGATTGATCATGTTTTTGAAAGGTGCCAGCGATAATATACAACAGCAAAGGCAACATTATAGGACAGCTGAATGCAATATGCAAACTTTAGCATACGTATTAAGTGCAATCTTTAAAGCAACCACAACACCTCATACTAGTTTAACTTTACAACCATCACAAGTAAGTGCAGAAACAGCGAATGACCGTCTCTCATCGAGCAATACGCAGACGTGTTCTTAAAAGGCACAAAGCAAAGGTCGATGAAGACGATTCCTGTAAGAATGGCAACATTTTGTTACTCAATGACCTGCAGGAAAACATTTAACTCTCTTGCATGTGTAATGTACATGCAACTTATTCAATTAATATTAACAGCTGAGATTATTACGAAAGGCTGAAAGAAGTTTGCGAGTTGCTGTGCATATTCTGCGCATGATTTGATTCTACGGTACAAAAACCCATAGAATCGTGGTCAGGGAATATGTGAATGCAAATACTTCGGGCTGAGCACAATGTCTTGCATTTTAAAATGCATTACCGTTCATCTAAATGTATTTACAGCACCTGGCAGCAGGGAATTTGAGCACTCCATGAAAGCCTAAGACAGCAATTCCTAATGACACCCAAGTATGCATTCAAGCAAGGAGTTACGGTATCTTTCAGGTCCACAACTGGTGGATTAATCATTAATCATGATGAGGCAACGGTTTAAAGAGATCGTTTGTCGATATGTTCGTAGTAAATTACCTGAATAACACATCCGGTTTCATGGCACAGACATTTAAAGGTACAGTAATTCTGAAGGGAGGTTGGTTGCCAGCAGAAAGATGCAGTTCATACAGTCAGTTTGTTCAACAGAACTGCACTCGCAATGGGCCGACCAAGCATTCCGTCTACATTTGCATACTTGATGTTTCCGGCTTTTGAATGTGTCCGTACAATGCTAACAAATCAACTTTTAGGAGTTTGATCGGTAACATCTTCAGATGTTATTCTGAGAGACTCGATAGCTTTCGCACAGATGGAGACGCTCTCTTCCTTTTTATCGTCTTTGTTAGGAAGGCTAGAGTGAGGGTCTTCGCCGCTGGCTGATCCAGGATCAGGGACGGGGGCTGAGGTGCGGCCCGAACTAGCCCTTTCTAATATGTTTCCTTGTGGGGGTGATGGGAGGGAATTTATTTCCCCAGCAGCACCGGGTGTTGATGATGTGGAGGGCATCCTTAACCCTCCAATAGGGATCATCGGAACAGGTGTTGGCAGCGGTCCTTGAGAGTGCAAAGGTAAATGACTGAGGATGTCCGGCTGCAGGGTGGTGGAGGGATTTTTTTGGCCGCATAGGCCTACAGGAACATACAAAGGAGAATCTTCTCGATCCTAAAAGAAGAACAAGGATTATGGTGCTGTTAGTTTCAAGGCAATGGAATTTCACACCTTGTCTTGTTTAACAAGATTTAACATATAAAAACTGATACATGAAACATACTACAAAGACCCAAACACTGCTATTTTCAAAAATATGTTCTAGAAACATTTCGCTAACATTCCTATAAGTTATGAAAACTTGATGTTCTAAATTATCTTAACGATTTGAAAACAATGTTTTACTGTCTCAAGAAAGTTGTGAAAATGTTACCTGTTAGCAGGGTTTGGACAGATACTAAACTGGTAATTTTTTTGTAATTTTTGACTTGTTTAAAAGACCTTAAGAGACACTGATTTGTGAGTTTATCTATGCTGGTTGTCTATCTAGTTAGATTATTTAAAAAATGGAACCATTTCTGTTCCAACCCCTAAAGAAACCTGCAAATTCATAAGCTTAAAGCAATGCCCAAATGCATACCGTTCCCAAATCTGAGCGCACTCCGACGACTTGTCTATGGGGTGTAGTTTGAAATCTCACACTCCTTCCCTGATCCACGTGGGCCCTGTATTGGTAAGAGCCCCTGCGTGGAGACGCGGCCCTGAGGAGCCCTTTATTTCGACCCAGCGGAGACTGCGCTCGCTGCCCTGTTGGCTCAGAACCTGCAGGTCTTACAGGCGAGAGCTGCCGAAGAGGTGAGAAATCCCCTCGGATGCTCAGATCTCTTCTCGGAGAAACAGCTCTCAGGGGAGACGAGTCTCGGCTTGACAACATGTACCTCTGGCAAGGTGAGTCCCAACAAGGTGACAGCAGCTGATGTGGACAGAGCTCAGAATAAGTGCTTGACTGCTCCAAAGTGAGATCATCTTCAAAACCTGGTAAGGAAACGTCCAGCTGTTCCTTCGGTGGATTGCGACCCGTGTCGGGATGTTTAGTGGCATGGCTGTATGAAAATGGCTTGTTGACTCCATAGGTCTGAGGACTTGTGCTTCTGGACAGCGTTTTTGGTGTGGAATCACCATCGCATTCATCGTCTTCCTCATCGTCTGGCTCATCGCCATCCTCATCCGAGTCCTCCACATCTGAAAACTGATGTTTAATGGTTGTGTCCACTGGCCTGGTACCTAAGGACTTGTGGACTTCATCTAGAAAAACAGAAAATGAGATTAGCACACTTACATTCAGAGGAGAAAAGTTTGGGGATCTAGTTTTTTAAAATAAGCTATTTAAATTAAAAACCAAAGAAAAGTTTTGGGTCAACTGCGGCAAGTGAGCTATTTATAAAACAATAAATTGAGCTAACCCATGATTGCACTTAATATACCAATCCTACCTGCATCTTCTATATTGTCGATGGCAGTAGGTGAAACTCCCATTTCGAGACATTTTTTCATGTGAGACTTTGACTTCATATGCTTGGTGAGATTCCCTAAAACAAGTTGGATGTTACTTTTGGATCTCAATATATCTAAATAAAATGTGGTTGTACCAAAACCAACCTTTCGTTTTAAAGGCGAAATTGCAGCATTTGCAGACGTAAGGTCTGACATCTGTGTGAGTTCGGATATGTTTCTTCAGCATGCTCGGCTTCTTACAACGAATGCCACACTCTTCACAAATATACTTTCCCCTGCCACGGCCCCTCACGTACACGTAGTCCTCATTAGACTTATATCTGACAGAGATTAACAAATAACACAACACTTTTGTTAGCATGCTTTACTACACTCACCAGTCAACATTATTATCTCAAACACGTTCATACCCTCCTTCAAAAATCTTTACACGAGTCGGTTCTGGTTGACGTGCAGACAACGCAACGTCCTCTCGCAAGGATTTGCACCTCTGGCCAATGTCTCTTAATTTTACATCATGCTTCATCTCTTCGTCCTTGCATTCCAGAGTAACCTGCATATTCAAAACAGAGACAATGTTAACCAAAAAGTCTGTTAGAATCAAATCCTCAAGTACCCGCTCCTGTTTACATACCTGTTCCTGTTTTGGTCTCCATGGGGTGGAGGTTACAAGTAATCCAGGTTGATACATGGTAGCGACTGTATAAACAATGTTTTGTCTGCCCTGTTTAGATCGGAGAAGAGCAAGGACCATCCCTGTGCTAAGACTGGGTGGATTGGGGTTATGGGATCTCACTAACCAAGAGGCGTACTCTGAGAACTGTGCAGCTGTTTGGGTGCTGTTTGGTTTGGTGGAGTTGAGATGGCACCAGCTCACACAAGTAGTGGTATGAAGACCTGGAAACTTGGGGGAAAGTAAAGCACCAGTGATCTCAGTAGGAGTTGGTGTTGGTTTGCATTCGATCAAAGGAGTATTTTGTGCAAAACTGGCAGGATATTGTAATTTTGGATTGTGGTATGAATCTAGGCTAACCTCATCCATATCTAGCTCCTCGCTGAGTTTCCGTGGCTTCTGGGTAATTGCTGACTGAAACCCTTCGTACGGACAGTCTTTCTCACCTTCAAAATTTCCTAACTCCACAGCACTGAGCTCTTTAACAATCTGGCCGTAAATTTTCTCATCTTTAACTCGTTTTTGCTGCTTTGCTTCGATGAAAAGCTCAATGCTGCTTGCGGGGGAAAGCATGCGCTTGTTTGCTCCACCACTAGGGGCCTCTGTAGTTGAGATGGTTTTGGAAGTTAATGATAAAGGTATGCCTGTATTCAGCTTTGCTGGGGATGCCTGCGGGCTACACAATCGTCCCCTACCTTGTCCTGACATTTGAGATGGTTCGCATCCTGTGTTATTGCGAGGCATGACGGTGATGAAACTCTCACTGATGGATTTCTTGTGTTCTACACATGAAACGGAACTTTGCGTTTGAGAATCCAGAATGTGAGATATACTAGTGTACGTTATGCTTCCATAGGACGGCACCTGCATCTGAATTCTGACGGGAACTAGTAAACTAGACATTCTTTGACTGGCTAATGCTTGTTGAGCATGAGAAAGCACTCTTATTGAGGATAACACATTGCCCAAACTTCTTGAACAATCTTCTTGGGGGTTTCTTAAGCTGATATAAGTTTCAGCTGCCTGGAAACCCTCATGTTCCTTTTTGATTCTATGCATTACGCTATCTATGTCCTGAATGTGGAAAACATTGGTTTGACTGTAATCCTTCTCAGATGAACTTTGCACTGAGCCAACTGGTTTGTGTTGTTGAAATCGGGAGCAAGAATATCTCATTCTCTCAATTGTTGACGTTCGTCGCCTGTTCACTTCATCTGAAAACGTGACATCTTTTGTCACATCTACATTTAAAGATTTGTCCAGCGCCTGGATCTGGACACCTGGAACATCTGGTTCGCCACTTAAAGATGCCTGTCTAACTAAGAAGCCCCTTCTACGTTCTTTAACATCCTCCTGCCTACATATAGATGATGGAGACAGACTGCCATAGTCAAATGACTTGCTTCTAATTTCAGAAACATCTGCGGGTAAGTTATAGGGTGCCTGCTCCGACGCAGAGCGTCGCATTTCTCTGTGACGACTCTGCGAAATTGCTGGAACCGATAAGAACTCTAATGGCTTATTATACTCATCTGAATTGCTCTGAGATGCAACATTAAGGATCTCCTCTCTGTCAAGCGACTGCGAGAAGCTTGAGCTGTAGGACAAATTGCTATCTTGACTCGGACTCCTGGAGAGACTTGTGCAAGCGGATTCAAAACTTGATTCACCTGAAGAACATTCCATCTCCGCTAATCTCAGGCGCTTCTTTTTGGGTGGTAGTTTTTCCACTGGAAACTGTGAAAGCGTCTCGCTCCTTTGTGGCCATTGGAACTCTTCTGTGGGCTTTTCTCGTTGCTTGATGCACGCTTGATCTGGAACCTTGTCCGGTCTGTCAGGTTCCACGGTTACTCTAATCTCAGGCACTTGGATACTGGACTGAGATGACGGTTGCTTTATAATGTGAGGTTTCTGGCTTACACTGCTACCCCATTGCCAATCTATTCTTTCCGAGCTGCGATTTGTGTCATTTCGGAGACCCTCTACACCATGCTGTGTAAATTTACAAATAGCAACTTTGTCGGAGGTATGTGATCTAATATCTGATGGTATTTCTGAGGTGTTTGACCAGTTTAATTTATTTGTATGCTGAATTACGGAGATAACATTGCAGCCAGCTCTTCTCTCAGTCTCAGAGTAGGCAGTCTCTAAACCACTTTCCTTGGTTTCAGATACATGTGAAGATTTATCTTGGATATGTAAGTCTTCTTCCTCAATGACACTTTTGTCCTTTCTTCTTTTTCTTGTGGATGCTTCTGACAACTGGCTTTGAGAGGCCGTGCACATCTCTGCTTCTTGATAGTTTTCAGCCGCCATTTTAGAATCGTCCACATTGTGTATTTTTAACTCTGATTTCAGGCAACAAGCCAGGTGAGCGTTACAGTCTGATTCTGCATGTCCCTCATTAGCAGAGTGTTCAAACGCACCTTGACGCATGAGTCTTCTTATACCAACTGCTCCCCGGTAAGAGACATCACCACCGGACATTCTTTCGTCGAATGAATTACTGCTTCTTAGTCCTTGCGGTGTGTTCAGATTTGAATTAGTTGAAGTTGGAAGAGAGTTACTGCGTAAGAACATGGTACTGTCTAATGGCGTTTCCATAAGATCCGAGCTATACGTATCAGGAATTTGACATTCTTGGTAATCTTCCTCTTGGAAAGACTCAGAATCAAATTTTAGCGAACGGACCAGATCTTTCTTGCTGGATTCTGTGTCGCCAAGCTTCTTGCTTTTGTTAAGTTTAATCATAAAACTTGATGCGGCTTCATTTATGTCCATCATGCAGCTCTGTACAGTGATGGATTGCTTCGGCCTGGTGGTCGGTCTGTAACATTTCCCAAACATGATTTCTTGATATGACTTGGCACTTGAGCTTGATGGGTTAAACTGCTGTTCGGCGCTCTCAGAACGTGAGAAGTATCCAGAATCAGTGCTGCCTTTACTGCTGGAACTGGGGAGGGAAAGAGAACGTTCAGAGTCTTGACTTTTCTTCTCTGACAGCCTGAGTGCCAGTCTTTGCTTGATGGTGGAAAACTCCGCCATCTGGTCTACCTGAGCAATCACGGGTGGCGTCATCATTTCTCGAAGCTGCCATAAAGTCACTTTTCCCGATGTAGTTTCTCTATTGAGTGAACTTGGGGTGGAAAGCATGACGTCTTCTTTTTTTGCTAGTTTTCCACCCTTTTCTTGAAAGAAACTCTCTGTGTCTTTGACATGGGTCGTTGTAACCAAGGACGACTCTCCCGCAGGCTCTTCATCAGTATCGCTACTCTGCTCGGCATCCGAATGCATCTCACCAGCCACGACTGACGACTCTTCATCTACATGCTCGTTGTCTTGTTCTGAATACGGAACCATACCTGCTTTCACTGCATGGGCGTGAGATTTTCTGTGTTTGTACAGGTTGCTCTTGGTTTTAAACGAGAATCCGCACGGAATGCATGGATATGGACGTTCACCCGTATGTGAACGGATGTGTTTCTTCAATACACTGGGTTTGGCACAGGCTCTTCCACAATACTGGCATACATACTTTCCCATCTTTGCAGTTTTCTGATCCTTTTTGTCCAGACCCTCTGAGATCTGAAGATCATACTCTGATAGTTTGTTTGGGAGAGTCTTTCTTCTTAGACGAATGTGACACTGTTCTCTAGATTTTGAGGAACTTTCTGAAGAGAGGGCCTCGGAGTCCAAAAGAGGAGATGGCCTTACATCTTCTGTCCGAGTTTGCTCTGCTACTTTTATTATGTCCTCCGAGTCTGAGGATTGGCCTCTTTGGGTCATCTCAAATGACGAGGCCTTTTTGTCATCTTTGACACTGCTCATCTGCTCTGAGCTCTTTGAGTTTCCTGAGGTTTTTGTGGCCTCCATGGTAAAGATGTCTCTTTTCTAACAGTTGCTACATGGTTCTTAGTTTGGTCACAACTAGAATAATTTTGCCTCAATGAAAGTTTGTTTTATGTCAGTCTTAATCCTTTAAACAATTATCTGTGATTGTAGTCCACTGATCAGCCCAACAACAGGTGGAGTAATCTTTTCCACATGATAAAAAGAACGATTCAGTCCAGTTGTTTAAACATGTTCCTCATCTCTATGTAGATTTAAGACTGGGCACCACATCCAAATCATCTGCAGAAAAAAAGCAAAATGTTCTAACTGTTCTAACAAATGTTTAAACTATAGTAAATAATAGTGGGACAATTATTCACCAGACTACAAAAATACAAAAGGCCTATAAACTCACCCTGACCGGATAGGCGTGTTTATGAAGGCAAACTTCCAGCGCCATCTCTGTGTCCGTCTGAGGGTTGTGATGGATGTAAAGGCCGCCTCAAACTGTAAGGTCAGGAAACCTTCTGTTAGAGATTTAACCTAAACTACAACAAAGCACAACAAACACAGGACTTCTCAAGTATGAGCGTGGAAGACCTTGGAGATCATTTGGTGTCTTTAGCATGACAGCCAAAGCATACATAAATTAAACTAAATAATTAAATAAAAAATGCTGCAAGTGAGCGACAGTTTTCCTTACAATTATTGTGTATATCGGTAATGTCAAAACATTAACAGATTATAAAACAATACTATTATATCTAAATGGATTAGTTTACCCAAATATGAAAACTCACTCATAATTTACTCGTCCCCATGCCATTCCAGATGTATATGACTTTCCTCCTTCCTTCTGCTCAACACAAACCAATAATTTTATATTAAAATGAAGTCATTTTCATTTTGAAAGTCACAATAGTGAAGCTCTACAAAGCACAAGAATGCCTTTGTGAGAAAATGCAGATCTGAGCGCTAAATTCAAATATGAAGGCACGTTGCTCATTTGGTTCTTACTCAATGGTTCTCGTGTGTCATGACGAACCACACATTAGACAACTAGTAAATCACCTAAATCTGTTATTAAATGAGGGCTAGTAAATTATGAGATCATTTTATATTTTGGGGTGAACTACTTTAAACCACCAAAAAACTTGAATTAGAGGGTGTGTCCAAATATAATTCACATCGTAACATCTGAATGAGTGTAATGAGGTTACGTAAGGTTAGCAGGTTCAGGCCTCTGAGCTTAACTTAATTAGGACATTCAAACACTGCAAGCCAACGGAAAAGAAAGACCAAGATCTGCTTATAAAACCTTTATCGAGCCTTCATGTGTGCTGCAACGAAGTCAAATCAGGTCTCAAAACATCTGAATGAACGTTGACCCAATAAATTGCGATAATGGCGAAACAAACCTGTCAGAGACTTCATGCATCCTTACAAACTGGGTTGATTGGTGAAATGTGTCACTTCTGTCACAGTATTCTCTTTTCAGACATGAATGAAGTGATGGGTGATAGCAACATCCAATTTAATAATAAGATTGAAAGTAATGCACAGTAGCGCCAAAGTTTGACCTTGTATCATAACCTTCATGCGCACATACTAACATCTGCATTTACACCTCCACACCACATTAACAACCAAGTAACATGTTATAGCCAATGGTGGGAAAATATTAACGCCATTACGTCATATATCGCCCCCACCTCCACCACCACCCGGCATGCCTGTGACATGCCTGGCAAAGCATCTCGATACAGCGTTATCTTCACCTTGAAGATGATCTTACAGAAGATCTTAAAGCAGAGCGCTCAGGGTCTTACAAGTCACCTGCTTCTGATTCCCTGTAACATACAACATTGTAATTACAAACCTGCTGTCCACAGTCCAGTATCTCCAGTCAAAAGCAGATGTTCTCATAGTTCCTGCATCCGGCGTTCCAGCGCATCCCCTTTAAAAAGGCCAAATGCAACGAAAATGCACCCCAGCAGTGCTCCATGTCTTGCTCAATGAGAGTGCGTTAGACCTACTGATGCTAGCGACTCGCCACAGAAAATACCTCACTGAGATGCGTATCCAGGAACAAAAATAGAAAGGGGCCCTCTGAAGGGTTATGCAACGGCCCACACAGGAGGCCACTTTTGCATCAGCGTGAAAGAGATCTCAGAAACTGCCTGTTAAAACATCTTGCAGGCAATAGAATTAAACCTTTTGTATGCATATACATTTTTTTTGTGTACACCCGGATTTAAATGACAGACAGCTTCAACGCATGACATAATCCCTGCACAGCTCATGAAGTGATGTCATTGAAAAGGATAGATGTATTAATCCCCACAACCACCTGCTGGTATGCACGGCCAAATATCTACGATCCAATCATATCCTGAGGAATGAAATCAAGCTCCGCCTCTTCTCATTTGATGCTGGGATATTTTGCAGATTTGGAAAATGAGACAAATAAGACATTTTGGTGCGTACCATATTTGACATTAAAGGAAAAAGAAGTTCAGGATGGTCGGATGGCCTTTACCCTTGACCGTTCAACACAATACAATTTGCACAGCTAAAAATATTTGACATGTAGGGACCAGCATCTTATGTTACATTGGGGGAAGACAACTGCGTCCAGTGTTGATGAGGCAGAGAACATGATACGGTGTTGTCATCACAGTTCATTCAGCAACATTACATACTTTGGACATTATAAACCTAAGATCAGAATCACCGTTAATATTGCTAATACACAAACCCCAAACATATTTAATGCAACACGCCGTGTTATGTCTGCAAGCTGTCAAACCTAAAAGGGGGGTTTATAGTTGACACAAGCTTCTTCGTCAACCAACTGTACGTTAGATAAATAAAACATGCTTGTAATGTGTTTTACGCCATCTCAACAATGCAAATGAATGGCCAGCATAAACATGACAATCGTTTCTCTGGTTTATGACAGACACATACTAGCCTGTTAGGGCACGCTGACAGGCACAGACTTGAAAATACACGCTGGAATCCTTATGGCTATATATATCAAACTCGGGTCACTGCGGCGTTCTGTATCCAGCGTACGGTCCTGAAAGGAAGGATTTTTCACGGGCCCTGAAGGTCTAGCTTCTCCTCTCTCTATAAATACGATGGTCTGTCCCAGTGGGTTTTCCATACCGGCACTCGGCTTTTCCACCGTCTAAGATGCAAGACTCTGCTGACCGGCAGAAAGTCTCAACACATTTGCATGCGATTCGATAGCGCGCAGACCTTTTTTTAGCGCCGTGACAGAATGATGCATTACAGTGCTCTGTGAAAGTAAATAAACATGTTTTCCAGGAAACATTAACTGAATATTCAAACCAGTAAGACGTGACATAAAAACGATATAATTATGTTATTTAAGAGCACTAACAAAACACTACCTGCACTACGATCAGAACTGGAATATTATATCAGAAGGGTAATACGAAAGCTATTTATAAAAATCAAGACAACTTGGTAAAGGGATAGTTCAACCAAAAATAAATGTTCTGTTCATCCTTTGTTCATCCTCATGTCATGCTAATACTGTAAATGGCTTGGAGATGATGGCCAGAAGATATTTTGAGAAATGTCTCAGTTGTTTTGTGTTCATACAATGTTGTTAGCTGATGAATGTTCTTCAAAATATCTTCTTTTGTGTCCCGCAACAAGCCTCATCACAAAGGTTAAATAGCTTGACTGAAAGTGTGCCATATGCAAATGGCCTTCATCTCCAAATGATACTGTAAATATCTTTTGCTCCGCATGTGCTGGAGAGAAACGAGAAGCGTACCCATGGCAACCGAGCGACTGTTTTCTGCTGCGTTTCACATTCTTTCTCTCTTCCACCGTTCACATAAGTGGTTATTCAAAAGGCAGACAAGCATCCTCAAGTCACTCCCTCGCCCCCCCATCCCCCCGCACCGCTGACATCACATGCTCTAATAGCTCCTAATTCACAAGAGCATATCATATAATCATCAGTCAGTAATGTCATTTTCAGCTTTTTTTCAGGTAACCTAAAAATGTGCAGCATGTGATGAGATCAAAATGATCTAAATGCTCAACATTTATTCTTCCTTGTGTCATCCCGAACCTGACTCTTTGGACTTCAGAACACAAAGAAGATATTTTGAGAAGTGTCTCTGTGGTTTTCTACTTTAGTATTTTGGAGAAAGAAAGTCATACAGGTGTGGAATGACACGAGGATGAGCCATGATGGAAGAATTTTCGTTTATAAGCAACTCTTAAAAGGAAAAGTGAAAACTGAACTGAACAAAAACTGAAGGTCATTATTGGTCACCATTTTATATATTAGAGCTACTATAGAAGATGAGTGTTATTGATTTGTATAATTCTACCTCTTTCTTCGCAGACAAATTTTGAAAAGCCTTTAAGTTATAGGGGAAGTTTTCTTTTAATCGTCACAATATTTCCCAGAATAAAAAAACAGTCACGAGCTTCAGTCTCATAATTTGCCTTGAGGATTTTTATTTTTAGCTTGAACATTGTTCTGTCATCACCATGGCAACACACAAGCGCTATACTTCACAGTGAAACCAAACCTTTACAAGGTGTCAATTCCAGTTAAGTTAGCAAACCATTGTATTATGGGCTGTCTGGATACTAGAGATAGAATGAATGGATGTTCAAACCTGTCCCTACAGGCTCTGTCTGGCACAGATGGAAGAGAGCGGTCAGCTGATATGCTTTGTTTTAAATGGACAATGTTTGTAACGATTATCTACAGTGGCTGATGGATGATACAGCGCCATATATGTTAATAACACCATTAATAATGATGAACACAAAACTGCAGAATTTAAACGTTTGTCTCTGATGATATATAATCCAAATTTTTGATGCATGTGCATTTATTGGAATATGTCTAAAATGGATGTGTTTCTCGTGCATTCATTCATCTTTTGATACAGAATTCCCGAAGTCAGCAAAGGCAGGGGTTCTAGCATTTTTCAGCACCTGGGATGTATGAACATTTGTATTTTTACATCCGCTTTGTGCTGTTACAACCATACTGAAAACTATTTTTTACAGTTAAAAGTGATCTTGAAAAATCTGAAATTAATACTATGCATCTACATACAATGTTTTGTTTAATTTCCTATACTGTTTCTATCGTGTCTGCATTCAATTCAATTTTATTTACATAGCGCTTTTCACAATTTTCCTTTTTTAAAGACTTCATTTTGTAAAGATTTTCATGTTCTGTTAAGACTTAAAAAAGAATAGTAACAATTTCAATTTTTTCACCAAAGTACATTAATGAAACTAAACTACTATGCTGGATTGTTAGAAACTTTAAATTGTTTAATTGAAGTATAACATTTTAAATACGTTAATTTTAAAATGACATTATAACAGAACAATTTGTAACACCACAACATTAAAATTAAATCAAATGTTAAAGTTGCAGGCACCACTACTAAAATGTTTTCTGTAAAGCTGCTTTTAAACAATCCAAAACTATAAAAAGGCCTATAGAAATAAATATGAATTGAACTGAAATGAAACGATTTTTAAACAAATAAATAGAGCACTATTTGTCAACAAAGCCCTTGGTCATTTTTTGGAGAGATAGAATATGAATACTCATAATTAAAATGTGTCTAAATTTATGAAATAAAGCCACACATACTTTTAACAGCCAAAACAAGAAACCTTAAAAAGGCCTATATGTCCTGCATCCTATCAGCATGAAGACTTTACTTCTTTCGAATTTTCATTATTTTATAATATCTTAGTCAACACCGTAAGGTAGATTGTAAACAACAATCAAAATCACTCTCACCTTGTCACATGAGATGCCGTTGCAGTCAGGTTAAACAGGATAAACGTCTCATCCTCAGTGTTTGTGTAACTGCCAAGAGTCCTGTTTTACACCGAGCGCTCTCTGTTAGGTTCTGCCACAATACTCGTACTCACTTGAGCAGTGGGAAGTAAATGGAAAATGATCATGTTTCTTGGCATAAACACTTGCGTGTTGATTGGCTGAGGGAGGCCGGTGGAGACGTCCATCACCGTGACAACACGCTGCTGGCAATGACTGAGGCTGGAGGGGAATATACAGGGACAGAAATAGATTACTGCTCACACCGGAGCGCCACGATCCCGGCACATAGATAGGGAGGGAAAGCCGGAGGGAATCTGCTCTGGAAGATGAACACAGACACAAGGCACCAAGGACATTCGCTAAGAATATCACACCTGAGGCTGCCATACTCATCTGCTCTGTAATGTTTAGAGACCTTGATGCAAAACCAGCATATGCTGGGTTAGGTATGTTTTGATGCGGTTTAAACTGGTCAGTGATGGTTTGAGCTGGTCCTTAGCTGGTCATGTGCTGGTTCCTCACCAGCTTAAACCAGCACATGGCCAGCTAAGGACCAGCACAAGACCAGCTTAAACCATCACATGACCAGGTAAGGACCAGCACAAGACCAGCTTAAACCATCACATGACCAGGTAAGGACCAGCACAAGACCACCTTAAACCAGCACATGGCCATCTTAAACCAGCATGGGACCCACTTAAACCAGCACAAACCAGCATCAAAATATACCTAATCCAGCATATGCTGTTTTTTTCAACAAGGGAAACTTCTGTGACTGGCGTGGGGATATATTTAGTGCACAATATACAGTACAATTATATTTTTCTTTACGTTATCAAGAAAATTTAAAACCCAATGTTGTTCCACAGAGTTTAGGGTGGTTGTTAGGGTGCTGCTAGGGGTAACTGGCCCAGGGCAGAGCCGTTGAATATGAGAGTTGGGTCACGTGGTTCATCGAGCCCTTAATACTTCCAAACAAATCGGTGCATTCAACCTATTTAAATTGATTTTAAAGGGACAGATAACAGCAACTATTCGTGAACACTGATTACTACGTCGAATACATTTATGGCAGCATTTTATCTTGGGAGTAATGTGAATATATGATCAGTCTTTGTGTTTAACTTAAAAGTGTAATTTCAACCGCCATCTCGTTAAAATGTAAAAACTTGTTTGGAACTATCGGACGCTAGTTACTTCCGCATTCCATTCTCCATATGGAGGACTATGCGAGTGTCGTGACTCTCCAGCGGCTCTGGCAGGGATACAGGTGTTTTTCCGGTCTCGAGACTCCTCCTTCAAAGCAGGTCAATGGGAACCCTTAAAGTCAATCACACATCCCCTGCGTTAACAAATTCGTTAAGGTGTGAATGTTTTACATTTTTACAGAAAATGTTTGTATATGAAACTCGTAAAAATTCCAAAGAAGTCGTGTCAGAACAAATGGTGTGGGACGAGTTACATCCCAAAGTGTACATATTTACTTATTATTAATAATTACCTATAGAAGAACTGTGAGGAAATGTCTCCTCTAGTGTTCCAATGATAAAACACACCTGAACCTGAAAGTTTGGGCATTTGAATTACAGATATCATGGTGCAGATCTGACCCATTTATTTATTGAATGGTCACCAGAGCAACCGGGTTTAAAGGGCAACTACAAACCGACTAGTGCACAAGAAAGCAAGAGGAAGTCCCCTCACAGACCCCCTCATTCTGTCATACTATACGCAATGGAAGATTGGCCCTGAAACCACGAAGGTCTCCATGTGCCAGCGGACTCACCCCATCACACCAGACACCTGATCATCGTCTCAGCCCTCTCACACAAACATCTGCAAAAACATCGAAACGGGGAGAATAATTGATCGTAATAAATTGGAATTTCACATACAAGAGAAAGAGATTTGAACCCTGCAGAGTGAGTTAAACAGAGTCGGCGATCTTAATAAACAGTGCAGAACTATTCTTGGCAGCGTTGCCCTGAATAACTCAGATAGGGAGTTTCTGATATGGGAGCAGCGGGCACGTGTGTCTGAATACAGCATGTGATGCTCTCCGATTCCAAAGACGTGCACGAGCTGAGGATTGTGGGTAGTTTAGATACAAACACATGCTGTTCTATTTAAATATCTGTTCGATGCGTCACATTTAGACAACAGAATGCATTTTAAGTTATTATGCAAAAAAAACTTTGAGAAAGTCATTGGAAAGTTAATTTATTCAAAACTGTGTCTGTGTTGGGCAGCTTGAAGTGTCACAGTATTTACTTTTAAATATTAATAGTAGATGAATCTAACTTTCCTGATTCCAAAAAAAAGAGAAACTTTTAGCCTACCAATTGATAGTAGCCTTGAAGTCCTTTCAGTAACAATTATCCAAACCATCTATTTGTAGAAGTTTTTAAAGAAACAACTTGAAGGGAGAACAGACAATGTAATGCTAATAAAACCATTTCACACTTCTGTTTATTCACCTTTTCAATCCTCAAACAAAGATTTATCATCAACAAACAAACAAGTTCACATTTTTATTATAGTGCATTTTTAAGGCTGCCAAGAGAAAGTATTTTACCAGTGCTTTATATAAAATCACCAAATATATGGTGCACCAATATATGAATAAAGAAGAATTAAGACCAAACAGTTGTAGAAATACAACTACATATTATACAGAATCTAAATGCTAAATCAAAAACACAGCACTTCCCGGACTGTATAATTCCAGTGCGGCAAAAACAGCTAACGTTCTTGTTTTATGTTATCATGGTTTCATGTGTTAATTAGTGTCACTTAATCAAAACTACTCAACAGCAGTTTGATTGATATTACTTTGAGTGCACAATAATAAAACATGATTTCTGTACATAATAAAGTTAAATGTTTTTGAAAATAAACGCCTCTAATTAAGAATCACATTAAAAAGCAGATAAATGCTAGATAAAAAAAATATAAAGTTCAAAATTAATTTATTTGGTACAGTACTAGAAGACAACCACTACAGTATTGAAAAAAGGCATTTTCTGATATAACCCTGACTGAAAATGATTACGTGAAATATAACTAGTATATGAAAGAAGATATTGTGTCCTAATCAAAATCCATTATCCCTGAGGAAAAGAGCTGAGTGCATTGTTGTTTATTGACTACGCTGCACCGGTCAGTCGTAGAGTCCAGGCCCAGGAGCACGGCATCTGATCGGGGGTCAGCTGAGGAAGATACACCTTCAGTCCGGTCGGGCTGAGAGAATCCCACATCAGGGGTTTAGAACCAAGCAGCATCACCTGGATTTGAAATTGGGCAAAGATGTGAAAGAAGGTGAATGTGTGTTTCAGAATGTGACAGAATAAAGCCCTATAACTAAGCATCACCCCACTGGTTACTAACACTCATTCTCTAAAGCTTTACGAATGACCAATGGAACTAAATTGTAGATGTGTGTATAACACAATATTTTCAGTAAAACGAGTTTGTAAAGAGGTACAAATACAATCAAAATTACTTCTAATATACTGGAAAGAAGTGTGACAAGCACTTTCTGATGTTTAAAAAAAACGGTGAAATTCTCTGTTACCATTATAAAATTAAGCTTTCATAGGAAACACATAAGTTCCATGATCTTATCTTACAATACGAGGGCTTCTAAGGGTGGGGCTTGGCGAAGAGAATCAATAACAATTTCGTTTTCCTTCTACGAGATACATTACCTGAGTCTTTGAGTGTGACACAATAGGGTCCCTCAAAACAACATAACCACTATTTGGCCAAGAAAGAATAATGGCATAGACTGCATTCTCCTTGGGTCTCCATGTGTACCTGTTAGAACAAAACAAAATGTGCGTCATTTCAATTAAACGTATATAAAGGTGTAGAAAAACATAAAATAATTGATTGTAAGCATTAAGCTAACAAGCAGGTTATTGTTTATAAAAATATAATTCATAAAGCAACGGACCAAACTCCTGGAGTGACGGTGTCATTTTGAACTCTCCATGCGGTGGTGTTGTATATGGCCTCTCCGTTCACCTTGAGCCACTGTCCCATCTGTCGCAGACGCTCCTCGAAGATGGGCATGATGCGGCCGTCGTGTGTGGGACCCACGTTCAACAGTAAATTCCCCCCACACGATACGGTCTCAACAAGAGCCTGTGATGCAAACAAATGACACAAAATGTATTTGGATATATGCGATGGCACGTCCAGAGCAACCTTGCCCAGAACTTTACTTTTCAGCGCCATCTGTGCAACAACTTCTAACCAACAGATCCGAAGGAGATTTATGCTAAATGAATGTGGTCAAAATTCTTGAAGTGTCCTTGCCATCACATTATATGGAAACATTGTATGCACAACTGCATACAAATTGCCTAACTGTGTTAGACAACCATATTGTGTCCGAATACTTTCTGTTCTCATATAAAGAGGACTGAGGATACAAACCTGTGCTTGTGCTGTGATAGTTTGTTTACATTTTCTCAATACATTATATTAAGAGTCAATTGCAGCTGCGGAAAAAATTAAGAGACCATTTCAGAGACCAATTGTCTGATTATAAAATGTAAAATGTATAGCTATGTGTTCAAGTAAAATTATCACTTTGTTTCATACTGTGAACAACTAACACTATTTTCCCAAATTTCAAAATAAAAATATGCTTCTTGTTTGCATTTATTTGCGGATAGATAACAGAAAAGATGGTCTGTATTTTGCCAGATTCGCTTTTCAGCAATACAACAGTCATATTTCTACATGCGTTCAAAAAAAAAATATGCGATAACCTTGACTTTTCTCACAGTTTTCATGTGTCTTTGTCTTTCACATCGCTGTTGGAGGACTTTGTCTGATTTTCTTTATATTCAACAAACACTGGACTGCAATGAACACAATACATCTAAAATTAAAGTTTGTAATTGTCTCTTAATTTATCCGCAGCTTTTGTAGGCTATTCAGGTATTTTGTGGTCTCTGCTCTAATGTGCAAGGAGCAAATTTTGGTTAATTGCTGGGCTCAAACTAAAGACTATATGGTTTATTTAAATAAAAAGGAACAAACCATTTATTATGTCCCACAACAACTACATGTTTCGCTAGGAAATACATCAACACTGAAAACAAAGAAAAATGAGCACGTCCAGACATGTCGCAGGGTGAATAAAGCAACCGTTTGTTCCTCAAAACATCTCTGGATTCTTCATTTGGGAGTTACTCTGCATTCCATCGTAAATGTGAAAATAAACTCACTCCGATCAGCTCCTCAGTGTTGAGATAATCGCTTAGTTTGGCCTCTCTCCTGTAACCCCATGACCTCTTGTCGATGGACAGGCAGTTCTCCCATTTGTGTTTCACCAGATGTCCGGGGTTGTATCGATCGGTGCATGTGTAATATCCTCCATGTTTACATATGCTGCCGTAACCCCATCGGTCATTGGTCACTACAGTGTCGCGAACTGGGCTAAAAACACACAAGTGTACCTGCTGGGTTACATTGTGGTACTTTCACTCGTTCTTGTTTACGTTCGCTACAATTAAGTTATGATTTAGTCACAAAGCAAATGATTATACAGAAGCATGTATTACAGATATAATCTTACCTCTCATTATAAAGCCATGCGAGGAACCCAGTGCTGTTCCAATAACCGTCGGGCGCATCTCCATCCCCATCAGACCACAGCAATTCAGGTTTGTACTGGTTGATTAATTCATACAGTTCAGGCAAAGACTTGGTTTCAGGGAACACGGTGGTGTTGAAGTGGTTGTCCGCATCTGCTTTGAACTTGGGATTAAACCACTCGAACAGGGAGTGGTAAAGTCCCAGACGCAAATCACTGTGTGTCCGCAGTGCAGTGGCGATATCACCCACCAGATCTCGCTTGGGTCCAATATCAACTGCATTCCAGTTCCACGAGTACTTTGAGCCCCACATAGTAAAACCTGAGGAATCAAAAGACTTTGAAAACAACACGTTTAGGTGACAGCCACATATAAACACGCATTCTGATCAGGAACCAAATAATGTCAACTGCCAACTTTGCTGTTTCCTGATGGTACACATTTCATTGCACCCGAACGCCCACCACACACCAGCTTATTGGTGGAGATGACAAAGAGTTACGAAGACAACTAGTACATATAGGGATGATTAGGAGGCCATGATGTATAGAGGTGAATTAGGCTAGGATGCCAGCGTAACACCCCTACTCTTATTCTGGGATTTTTACTGACCACAGAGAGTCAGGACCTCAGTTTAACGTCTCATACGAAGGACGGTGCTTTTTTACAGTATAGTGTCCCCATCACTATACTGGGGCATTAGGACCCACACAAACCACAGGGTGACTGCCCCCTGCTGGCCTCACTAACACCTCTTCCAGTAGCAAACAATATTTCCCAGGAGGTCTCCCATCCAGGTACTGACCAGGCTCAACCCTGCATAGCTCCAGTCGGACATTCATACATGAAATGAACACATTGAGAGAGAGATATATGTGAGGTCGAATGCAGTCCCTGCAGTAATTTCCCACAAACCTTCATGATGTTTGGTTGTGAGGACTATATATTTCGCCCCAGACGAGGCAAAAATATCAACCCACTCCTTGGCATCAAAGAACTCGGCCCGGAACTGCGGTGCAAAGTCTGCATAAGTGAACCCGGGTGGATAATTCTCAAGCATAAAAGCAGTGTAAGAGGGATATTTCTGGCCCTGCCAGTACCACCTGTTAAACACACAAGGGTTAACCGTCAATTACATTAAGACATGCACTGAAATACCACTCCTTCATTTAACCTCACCCATAAATAGAGAATATAAATGAATAACTGATGGAAATAATAATGTTGTATTTCAATAAAGCAAACTGAAAGAATCCCAGACCGAGCAGAAACTGTTTAAACAAAATAGACTTTACTTTTATGCAGAATAAACTGCTGGGCTGAATGAGACCTGGACATAATTTAATGACATTCATCCATAAACTACTGCACATATAAATACAGTATATATTTCGATACAGAGTACGCCATTGTATAATTATTGTAAATTAAATTAATCGTATTATTGTACAAATAAACTTTTTACAATGCAACTACAGCGTGATTTTTGCCGACTCACCAGAACCACTCACTGCCGTAACTGGGCACAGAAAACACCCCCCAGTGAATGAAGATGCCGAATTTCGCTTGATCAAACCATTCCGGCAGAGGTCTCGAGTCTATCGACTCCCAGGTGGGCTTGTATTGACAGTAACAGGTGCCGATGAAAAGTAAATAAAGAGATAAAACACTCCAGTGATGCATCGTGCTGTTGCTCTGCAGTGATCTTATGAGAGAAGACTAAATCACATGATGTTGTTAAAATACCGAAGCTCACGTGACCGATCACAAACCTGTTTAACGTTATAAAACCCGGAATTGGTGAAACTTCCTCATTTAAACAAAGGTGTCCTCTCACAGAACTGCGCTGCACAGTCCGATCGGCGTATGACGTCAGGCACCGCGAGATGAATTTAAAAGATCTGCTTTCGAATCGCTCTCGCGATACTTGGTGTGGTCAGTGCCCACGTGACGTTCGCCTGACTGGTTGGACTCAGAGACGTTGAATACAGCTGCGTCCCAATTCGCAAAAAAGCTAATTGCGTCAACTGCTGCATATGTTGCGTGATGACAGCAGCAGGAAACAGCAGAGATGTTTCTGACTTGTTTTAAACAAATACGGAGCTGGAAAATTGATATTTTATTTAAGAGAATATGATACGTTTATGATTAAAACAGCCCAACAGTATATTAAATCAACCAACCTTATATATTTAAACACAGTAATGCATTTATAACGTTAATTAAATTCATCATTATAATATTAAAAGACTGGAATGGACCGTTTTTGTGAATAACATACTTTAGATACCAAAGGAGAGGCGAGTGTTGTGTGCTAAATGAATATTCATGAGGAAGGATTTTGCCGTACTAGGATTGGTGGTGTTGTCTGTTACGTCACTTCCTGCTCGGCTGTGTACGTTTGCATGGCTGTCATGTGGGCTTTTCCGTTGAACTACCTGGTTGACAAATATTAATCTATGCGGGGCTATATAGATTGTCACTGTCATATATCTGCTGCAGATTTTGACAGTGTAAGACATCGATTTAATTCACAGTATTATGAAACAGTACAAAAAGTTGTTGTAATTCGTGATATTCTTTTTTTGTTTAGGACATTGTTGAAGTCATTGAGGAGTCTAAAGGGGTAACCTAACTCGTTCTTCAGTTAAGCATGACTTCATGTGTGTTATGTAAAGTTGTTTTAACTTTTATGTCATGTTTATCGTTGTATTTTTAGGCTGGGCTTGTTGCCCTGCTTGCTGTAGCAGAGCATGCCGGGGAATTTGAGAAGATCATACAGCTCTCACAACGGTATAGACCAGATCCTATATTCTAATACAGTGTATTTTTTCAAGGTTAAAATTAAATCGCATTAAAAATGAAAAATCTATCATCTTTTTCCGACCCTTTGTTCCAAAACATTCATGCAATTATTTGTTCTGCTAAACACAGAGGAAGATATTTGGAAGAATGTCAGCAACCAACAGATCTCATCCCCTATTGACTCCCAAAGTATTTATTTTCCCTACTATGACAGTAAATGGCGAATGAGATCTGTTTGGTTACTGGCATTATTCCAAATATCATCTTTTGTGTTTAGCAGAACAAAGACATTTATACAGGTTTGGAACAATCTGTTGGCGAGTAAACAATTACAGAATTTTAGTTTTTGTGTGTACTATCCCTTTAATTTATTTCCCAGGTTCCACGGATTTGTTATACCATGTCTTGGAGTTCATCCTGTCCAGTGTCAGGATCCAGCACAACCCAGAGGAGCTGTACTTCAGGTATGTACTGTATGTTTGTTCATATAGACATTGGGAATAAGTGTGTGTTAAACTAGCTTAAATAAAAAGCACAACAAATACTACCTCGAAGTTAAAAATTTTGCCCAAACAATGATATATACATATAGCATATATTTTGATTTTGGGAAATAAGACCCAGACAATATTGACCAATTCTTTAGATGATCTTATATTTGAGAATGCTTTCCTGATGCCTCCTCTACAGGATTTAGATGCTGCGTTACCCCTGATTGATAAATACAAGGAACACATTGTGGCTATCGGTGAGGTTAGACACTTATTGTTCGAATGTTAATACCATGTAACGTCATTGAGCCATACAATTTTTTAAAATAGACAAAACTATTTTAGTATTGTAATATTGCACACAGGTCGGCCTGGACTTTACGCCCCGTGTGGTCAGCAGTGATGAGGGAAAAGACAGTCAGAGACAGGTGCTGATTCATCAGGCAAATCTTGCAAAAAGGTTAAACCTCCCACTGTGAGTTCTGTTCTGAAACAATACAAACAGACTATTGATCGCTCACGTAGCATTACATTTTAAAATAAATCTGTCATTTAGGAATGTCCACTCAAGATCTGCAGGAAGACCAACCATCCATCTTTTGAAGGAGTTAGGTATGCATGCCCGCTAAAACCATAAGGTGTGCATTCATAAATGTGTCGCATTTTATGATTATAATTTTCAATTAGGTGTCGAGAATGCTCTGCTACATGCATTTGATGGCAAACCCTCAGTTGCAATGGAGGGTGTGAAAGCTGGATTTTACTTCTCTATACCTCCATCTATTGTAAGAAGTGATCAGGTAAACATAGAACCTACTGTTACAAGTGACATTTGAGAAGTCAAAATAAAGGTTTCATTACCTCATGCCCAATGTTTGCATTTAAAAAATTTACATTTACATCTTAACTGCCAGTCAAATTAAGCACAGCCTTGAGACCAAACCGGCATTTAGGAATATAGCATGTATGTCTGTCTTAACAGCAATGTCTCAATAAGTAACACAGCTTGTGCTTTGCCCATCTTTTATAAGAAGCAGAAACTTGTGAAGCAGATTCCTCTGGAGAGCATGTGTTTAGAAACTGATGCTCCTGCACTGGGACCAGAAAAGCAGGTACTCTTTATCTACCTTAATCTTTAGTTCTTGATGTCAATTTACATAATCTTTACATTCACATACATCTGTTCTGCTCTCTAGGTGAGGAATGTACCACGGAATATCAGTATTAGTGCGGAATATATCGCCAAAATCAAAGGAATACCTTTGGAGAGGGTCATGGAGGTCACTACACAGAATGCTCTGCGTCTCTTTCCTAAATTAAAGACATTTATTAAAGCTTGACTTTCAATGGAGATGTATTTGAACAAATCGGGGGGGGGTTTGTTTATCAATAAATGTGGTTCTGAAAAAGTGTCTTACTTTCTTTAAAAGGTTTTTACTCATCATCTTAAAAAAATTAACAAATGTTTTATCTGAATGAAAAGATTATTTCGTTCACCCTCATGTCAATCAAAACCTGTACATGTTTAGTAGAACACAGAAGAAGATATTTTAAGAAATATCTCAGTGGTTTTGTGTTCATATAATTGAATTAAATGGGGTTCAATGATGTTTGGCTATCACTATTCTTCAAAATATCTTCTTTTGTGTTCGGTAGAAGAATTAGTTTTTTTCGAAACAGTTTTGGAATGAAATAATTAATTTTTGTCTTCGTCATTATTTCGTATTTATTGTATTCACATAAAGTCAAACCGAACTTCTGTCAGTCTTTTAGGTCATGGCACTGCGAGCAATAACTCCGGTCATCTCTGTATGTTTCTGTTTGAATGGTGATATTGTCGAATCCGTATTTCGACCGGAGTAGTTTGGTCATGTCCATCAGTACCGTCTGTGGGTCTGTTTGCTCATCTGGAAAATAAATGGTTTGGGTTAAGACTACCGGGTGGTTTTGTTTTAAACATTAACAAATGTTGTGATGAAGTGTAACATCTTGCCTATGACAGCATGCACAGAAAGCTGGGTTTCACTCGAGGTGAGTGACCACACGTGCAGATCGTGCGTGGATTTGACGCCTCCAACCGATAACAAAAGATCTTTGATGGAGTTGATGTCAACGCCAGGAGGGACTCCTTCACATCAAAAACAACATTATGACTATCATATTGTCATACAATTATGATAAAATTCAAGTGATTCAATCACTGGCCTTCCATGAGTGTGTGGAAGATATCTTTCAGAATGGTGAACGTCGTCCCAAGTACAAATAATGAGAAGAGAAACGTGCATACCGGATCTGCTATTTTCCATTCAGGCTGTTGAGACAGAAATGTAATTTTAAAGTGTCCCAAAAAATATTGGACACCATGCTGGGAAATGTCTTACATTAGATAACAAAAGTTGAGTTCAACTGAAATCTCAAATGTTTCTCCTAATATTACAAATAAGATTGAACTTGCTGAAACAAACAAAGAGTATGGAGGTGTAAAATTAAGAGGTAAATTGAATAAATTTGGTGAGAAATGTTTAAGTTCATATTGAGATCTTCAGTAATATTGACTTTTGATTGCGGACTTGACAAATCTGAGCTCAGTTTGACACATTGTTGACATCTCTTCTGAAACTAATAGACATTTGTGACTATTTTTCCCATCAGATGAGTGTTACTTGGGGTTACTTAAGAGATCTCATCTGTTTTTTCTTCAGGGGTAAATTCTGAGAACTTTTGCATGTGTCAAAAAGAGAAGTTTTCAGAGATTAACTAACCTGAAAGTAAATGATGGTGGCAGCCATGAGGACACCAAAACTCTGAAGCAGATCTCCGAGAGTGTGTATGAATGCAGCTCTCACGCTCGTGTTTCTGTGTTCTTCTGTCAAACCATGAGAATGACTGTGAGACTGATGGAGAATTAAAACCAATCTGATGGAAACAAACATGAAAGCAGCTTCTTTACATCTCACCCTGAGAGAGTTTTTAAAGCGTAATCCCATCGATTCTGAACTCTTATTGATTGCTTATTTCTTCATTAAGATAACAAATAACAATTGTATTGAGTTGACTTAAAAACAATAGTGAGAAAGTGAAATGACATAAACGTGACCTGATGACTCACAAGATGT
Source organism: Triplophysa dalaica (assembly GCF_015846415.1). Classification (NCBI taxonomy): domain Eukaryota; kingdom Metazoa; phylum Chordata; class Actinopteri; order Cypriniformes; family Nemacheilidae; genus Triplophysa; species Triplophysa dalaica. The sequence goes on from NC_079556.1 coordinate 21,160,331, forward strand.
TCAGTATTACAGCACATCCAGCTGTGATAAGCATGACATCACTATCTATGTCATAATCATCACTGATGATCCTCTGAACAGCCAATAGAACGAGAACTATCGTCACCGCCCAGATAGACACAACAGACAACAGTGCACCTAGAACCTCTAATCAATCACAAATAAATCATTCGTAATGAATCCATGATTTTTTTAAATGATCCACAGTCAAGGAATAAATCAATGTCCAACTTTAAAAACTGAAGTCTGCGTTTTATTTCAATGTTTTATAAAAAATCAAATAAAAAGCATTGACATTTTAAAAATAAATAGCAACGTCTGATATTGATCGTTAAACTGGTAAAATGTGTTTGACCTGATCGATGCCAACCAAAGGTCAGACGTTTGGTTGAGGGTCTGGAGGAGATCCACAGTGAGAAGAGACTTAATAAAATACTGCAGAGATCAGTGAGAAGATGAGCAGCGTCTGTCATTATAGCCAGACTGTGAGCAGCATAACCACCTACAAAAACAACACACGTACAGATCACACCACAGATGAACACATTACACAAACATACTGCCAGACTATTTATTGTGAACTCCTTTTATTAAGGGTTATTTAAAACTAAAAGCATAATAAAGTCATATGAAAATAATAAACATATTTATTTTAACTTTATTTTTATTAATATTAATTAATATTTAAGGTGTATTAATATTTTAAAGGCTCTTTTATAAAGGCAATATTTTAGCTTTTGTGTCAATTTTGTTATGTGCTTGTATCGTTTATTCAATATTTTTATTTAAGTATTTTTATTAACAGTAGTATTTTTTATTTCCAGTTGAATTGAATTGACTTTGGTTTATTTGCATTTTACATCAAAGTCAAATTACTTTTGAAATGTTATTTATGATGGCAGGTGTGTCGAATCTCACCAATGACTTCACCGATCATGAAGATCAGACACACGAGTGATGTGATGATTAATTTTCTCTTGGCTTGTGTTTTGTGTCTCGTGCGTCTGCTGTCTTTCCGACTGTGACAGTTTAAAACTGTTGAGTCGATTTCACACTCACACTGTGTGCTCAAGTATTCGTCCTCCTCATGATCCAACAGCCTCAAAGGAGAAAAGTTTAAAACAGTCAAATAATAGACAAGCAGAAAGCGTGATTGTGGGGTTGAGAAACTTACCCCAAAACTTCAAGCGAGTCCGAAGCATTTTCACGCCGGCTGAGCTGAACTTTCTCCAAGTTCACCATGAAAATTATTGATAAAAAAATCTTTGCAAAATATAAATAAATTGAATAACTCCACTTATGGAATACTGTAAATACTTGAGCAGGTTTTAAAACATCTGGGAGAGCTAAAGTGAAGCGTGAGGTTTGAAATCAGCCTCCACCATATGTTGCTTCACATGCTGTTCCTACAGTCTGAAAACATGTTGGCCTTCGTAATCGGGTTTAGAGCCCACCAAGGTTACGTTCTGAACTACAGATAAGATTTAAAGAACATTTAGAGGATTGAAAGGCATATTTTCACATTTTCAAGCAACTTTAACTGCTATTCAGTCCAGTCATTATATGAACTTTAGAGACAAAACTAAGTGTTACTGCCAACTTTCGTCTATTTTAATCAAAGAATTAATTCACTGCCAAATCAAAGTTTATATTTACACATTCACATTTATACATTTGTCAGGTTCTTTTATGAGACTACAGCTTACAAATCAATATAGAGCATATTCACATGATCATGAATAAACTGACTGAAAGGTTGAGCAGACAGAGTATTCATTTATTTATTTTTTATAATCCTCACAATCAATGTTGTCCTCATTGCAGGTGGCATATAAAATCCCTGAGGCTGTGCAGCATTACCATCATAAACAACAGAATAAAACACACATTTAATATGTACTGTATAAACTCTCATAATTTTAAACATTGCAAAACACAAAACGATCAACAGTAAATGATCAAATAATAAATTATTTTTTTAATGTGTCTAATGTAATGGTCAGTTCCGAGTTCAGCTCCATTCAAAGCTCACTGAAGTTGACAAAGCACTCAGAATAAATCATTCTCAATTTTCATTTCAATTGATAAATGATCCCTATTAATGTACACACAGATAGCAAAGATTAGTCGTTGTTTTCTTTATCAGACTGCATTGATAGTCTCAACATCTTTCCTGAAGTCAACAGAAGTTCAACGTCCATTGTGACAATCTGCCGGTAATTCTGATTTTGACACATGTTGTGTTTCAGTGTACATGATGAGAACTCTGTAATTTAGGAAAAACGTTGTGACAGTACAAAAACTGTTTACGGTGATCGTACACAAGTGAATAAACCTCAAATCAATCAATGTAATGTGGCTCGAAAAAATGCTAAATCAACCTAACTTAATTTATACATGCAAAAAACAACAGCAGAAGTGTGAGCAACACACAAAAACATATTTTGAAGAACATTGATAATCAAACAACATTGAACTCGATTGTGTGAACACAAAACCACAGAGACATTTCCTCAAAATAGATTTTCTTTTGTGTTCCATGCACTGAAGAAAGAATCATACACATGTTTTCAACCACAAGAGGGAGAAGAGATGATGATATTAATGATCAGAACAAACCTGTGACCCATTTTACGGTTGACAACCGTTTTTCTACAAATCATCTATGTGAGCATTATTTGGGAGAATAAAGTGTCTTTGCAATACAAATACAGGAACATTTAAGCAATTATGTTACAAAAGAAACATTAAAAAGATGTAAACAAGCCGCACATATTGCACAGACGCTGTGTGTAATACAAACCACTGAGACTAAACCACAGTTTAGCAACAAAAACCTTCAGTGAGACATCGGTGAGACAGAAACAACGACTATTATTGTGTCATATCCAAGTGTGTGTCTGGAGGGACGAGGGTGACAGTGTCTCCATCTACGGGAGAACATAGAGAAACACTCTCAATATACAGTATAAACAAACTGTTTTCAAATACATTATACAGCACATTAAGGGTGTGATTCTGATGATCTTCACCTGAATATTCAGAGAATTGAGCTGGAATGGGCATTCCCACAATCACAGTGTTTTCTGTAAAACAAAACACAACATGAGAATATCAAACCGGACCAGAAGAAACACCTGTAAAACTGTAGGTTTAGTCAGGTGTCAGAGCTGTGGACTCCCAGACAGTTTTGGTGTTCATGCGGACAATGACATTTTCTTTTACCATCTCGATCTCCATCATCATCTCCTTACCAACTTCTGCTTTCTTACAAACAAGAAATTTATGAAACTCTTTCAATAAGAAAGTATTGTCAGTTGACTTTATGTACTTCCTAGAAATATATTTAAAATTGTACTTATGTACACATTACTTATTAAGTTACAGGTATATATTTTAAGTATTACAATAATATCTGAATAGAAACATAGTAGTAAGTGCAGAAATAATATATAAATAGTAAAGAGAAAGAATAATACTACAAATACCGTTCTAGCAAACTATTAGTACACCAATAAGTTCAGTTGTAGTATAGTTTCAGCACAAACAAAAAAAGTATTTGTGTACTACAAGTTTACTACTGTTAATATAATTAAGTAATTAAATAGTACATTTTTAACTATACAACTAGTACATTAATAGTATACTTACTACATGAGGGAAACATAAAAATATACTTAAACTTACTATACTTGAAATCATCTTGATTTTACTGTAGTCACCATGAGGATGAATCATACACATGAATCTGCTTAAGAATACATGGATAATAAAGAAAACACATGGTTACCTGAATGTCCAGGTTCTTGACATGGAATCGGCTGTCCTGTGATGACTGTGTCATTGCCTATAAAACAAGATTGAGATTGCAAGATTGTATGTTTGAACGATTGCTCTAATTGTGCATCGGATCTTTTCTTTATTTGTCCTTGTCTCTCCTCCTCACCTCTTTTCTGCTCTTCTGACATCTCAGCTGCCAGCTCTTCTGGATCCATATACTCAAAATGATCTTCGTTCGCCGAGCCTCCACATTTCCCACAGCAGAAACAACAGCAGAAACAACAGCAGCAGCCCGTGAAGATCATCGAAAACACCAGCAGCGTCTGGAGACATTACAAAAACCATTTGACCAAACACATCTAAACTCAAAAACTCGACATTCTGTCATCCCTTTTTGTCACTCATTCTATTCAAACCCTAACTGATCGACGACATTCTTCAAAATATCTTCTTTTGTGTTGTGAATAAAGAAAGAAAGTCAGGTTCAGAATGACACGAGGGTAAATAAATGATAAAAGAATTAAGGTGGCGGGCCAAGTAAACTTTTCTCTCTGATATTTATTGTAATATTGACAGCTTTTGACGCCTCACCTTAAACCAGCATTTGGACATCAGGAAGTAGTATTTCACCGCATCTTCTCCGAACTGGTCGGCGACGTACAGGCCCATAGAGCCGTACTCGTCATAAATCTGCCGTTTGGTTATATCGTTGAGAATGGTGTTGGCATTGTTGATCTCTTTAAACTTCTCAGCCGCTTCTGGATTGTTGGGGTTTTTATCTGGGTGATGCTTCAGTGCCAGTTTCCTTTAAAACAGAGATAAAATACAGCTTTCACACACAATAACTGACACGAGCTGGGTTTATTATTCAAATCCTTTTTTTTATATCAGAAAAAGTAAAATGTGAAGGAATGCATGTCATGTTTGTTGATCTATGACATGTAAAGCTTGCTTTGTTGTTAGGTGACACACCTGTATGCCTTTTTGAGATCTTCAGCTGAAGCGCCTTTCTCCAGGCCTAATGTAACGTATAAACTTTGTCCAGCTGTGGACAGCTTACGCTGAGTTCGATTTGGGTCTGCCATTTTTCTGTTAAAGCCAATAAAGATGGAAGAAGACTAAAGAGTGTTTCTTTTTATTAGCAAACAGGTGATCACAATTACTGCATATATACTCAATATCTTACCTTAGGGGAAGAATAATTTCCAGTCTGAAAGAAAAAGACAAAAAATGTAGATAACCAAACAAAACCAGGAATAACCTGTCTTTACAGCATATATGTGTGTTGTATAATAAGTTTTATCTTCAAATAGTTTTGCTTTTGGTGCTTTAAGGATTAAGCTTTCTTAATTCCTTTCTATATGTCATGTTAGAATTTGACAGACCTATTCAGTTTTTATTCATGTAGAAAAAGAAGGTTCAATGAAACTTCAAATGTTGTCCATTTTTTTTAAAAACAAAAGTTGTTGACAATTGTCAATGTTTTGAGAAGCAAACTTCAGTTTTTCACAAATTTCACTTTCGTTGTATTCAAATATCGTCACGCTGTCGTTATTGTCAGTCGTGTATTGTTTCGATCGCGAGCTGAACTGTGTTTTATTGTTACATTCAATTATTGTTACTGTAACAACGTTTGACGCCCTCGTGTATATGTATCTGAAGTTTGAACTGACTTGAGATCAGGTTTAATCTACAGTGAGTAAACATCTTATAAGTAATGTAATCAGACTTACCCTTTATGAAGACAAGCAGCTGTTTGATAACATTTTGCGTGTATTGATTTAAGATTTTATGTCAAATGTTTAAAGACAGCGCGCAGTTGACGGCGACATATTGATGATGACTAAAGTTTGGACCAGGAAGTAGGAAATAAAGTTTCTCTCTTACGTGAAGACGACAAACTCACGGACGCTTATAGTGACCAATAGTGAAAGTGCATACATTTATCCCTTTTTGTTCTGTTTGTTATATATTTTTTTACAAATTGTTTCCATTTTTGATTGTAATGTTAATGGTAAACAACAAATCTGCAAACATAAAGCTGACGTATTAGGAATATAAACTATATCTAAAAACAATATCTAGTTGACAGAAAAGAAAGATTTAAGTTGTTATATGAAGTTTGTTTTATATGCCACCATTAAAAATATAGCAACTAAACTCGTGTATGAATGTTAAATCATTGGTTCTTTTATCCTCTGTTATAACGATTAACACCCAAAGAATTGATCAACTATTACAATTACAAACAAAAAGAGTTTTGATTAAATTACGATTCATAATAAGAAAATAAATGTTGTAAAAGGTTTCTTTACCATTTTACAAAGAACAATAAGCTTTTTTAAATCAAAGTTAATTTCTTATTTACCTTTGTACTGTAAAATATTTGTATTCGTATAAAAAAGTGTTTTGCAGAAGTTAAAGTTTCTTTATGGTTTCAAAAATAGTTTAAAATTTCAAAAACTACCTTTGTTTGCCATGTTTAGTTTGTTTACGTCGTGACTGCCATAAAACTATAATAATGATATTACTGTAATAATAATAGCCACAATAGAACACAAACTTATATCCTGTCTAAAACCTACAATCATGATGTTCTCTGAGGTATTTATAAGCTAACAAATGTGTTATTTAATATACTTTTATTATCAATATTTTTTGTTACACCGGCACGGCACTGTACTTATATAGTATGAGTCTTGTGATGTCTTTGTGTCTTTGTTCTGAATTAATGAATACAGTACTCAATGACCACACATTACACATTCCCCAATGTCATTGGTCAGAACAGGAGATGACTATTTCACTATAACTATAACATATTCATGAACACTTTTTAAGCGTTACAATTATTTTCCCCATATTTTTGTTGTTTTCCATGCGCTGGTGAGCATTTTCAGCATCCTCCATGTTGAACACAAAGGTGGATTAGTTAACTGGAAATGTGGCAAAATCTCCTCCGTAAAGTTACTAACAAGATCTGCTTTAAACTAGAGATAAAAACACAACCAAGTTGTGCTTTTAAATGATATAACCTTTAATATGTCAAAGTCAACACAATAGGAGTTCCTCAAATCCTACCTGGAAACAATTTGATCTGAGGACACTGCAAAGAAGACTGATTTGTTTCATTAAAAGCTTGCCAAGAAAATCTCCATCCACTGTTTTACCTCCCAACGCTCCATTCAGCACCCATCAGCGAGACCAAGACTTCTCATTGGGCTGTAAAAGATCATACACAAAATAGACACATAACGGCTAACACAACCCTTCAAAGCACCGAGACACAAATGTTGTTCTTATTAGAAAACAAAAACTTCATAATGAAATGAAATAGAACAAGTTTTTTTTAAAGATGCATAACTTTTCCAAGGTTAAAAATCCCAACCACACATAGTTGTATGATGTTACGTTACTAATGAGATGCAGAAGTTGGTGAGCAGTCAGCCAGGCCTGACAGAGTGAGTTGTGATGGAACAGGCATGACATATTCGGCATAGGCCCCTCCTCCGAGCAAAGCCATTACTTTGTTTCCAAGCTTCCAGCTCCCCTGAACCCCGGGACCGATGCCAGCGATCACCCCACTGACCTCCAGACCCAATTTCTCACTCTGTCCGGGTGGAGGCGGGTTCAGGCCTCTTTTCTGTCACAGGACACATACTGTAGAGTAAATCTATATTGGGTTCATTATTTTCAAGAAAAACACTTTGACAGAACGTGGTCATCTTGTTTACCTGGAGCAGATCAGCTCTGTTTAAAGAAAACAGAAAGTGACTTTGATAAGCAGCTGCCATCTTTGACTTAATGATGGGGAACATGCGTCAAATACAGTTTTGCAACTTTTGTTACACATACTGCCCGCATTGACTATAAAAGGATAAGCACAGATTCTTTTATAATTTTGACAATAAATCAATATACACATAGAAGGTCAAAGAGATTCAAAATGGTTTGATTTTAAAAATAACCCTTACGTAAATTAACCATGCTTTTATACTATTATAATTTTATAAGATTGTACTTGAAATAATTTGTATTACCATATGCAATAAACCACAGCTTTACAATTATAGTGGTTATTCGGGTTTTTTTGATGATCAGATCAATTATTTACAGTATATTCAAATGCATACATTTGCATATGAAAATGTATTGCATTAGCTCACGTATATGAACATTATCCATGATTTAACTACCATAACCAATTTGTGTTTATATTTATAGTAAACAGTAGAAATGATACAAATTTACTATGGTCTCACTATAAACCATAGTTTAACATTTATATAGTAAAACTGATAGGCTAATGAATCCACAAACATAATTTCTACAGGCCTTATAAAACCATGGTTCATTTTTCTAGGTGAAGACTACTGAAACATAATAAACATAAGTTAAAACACTATATAAAATCAGTCACCAAACATTAAAACAAGAGAAACACCAAAGGGACATTTTACCAAAGAAAATGTATTTCCCTCATGTGGTTGTAAGCCTGTGTGATTTTGTTGTTCAATGGAGGTCAATGTTCTTCATATCTGTTTTGTTCCGCATAAGAAAGTAATTGAAATGACATGAAAATATAACTTAGTCATTTTTGGTGAAAATATATAAAGGGGGTAACACTGAACTGGAGAAAGAACCAGGAAAACTGAAACCTGAACTTAAAACATGAACTTTACCTCACAGGATTTATTTTCGTCACAGCTTTAAAACTGGTTTTGTGACCCTGACCTTAGCCAGAATTTGAGGAAATGTTGAGCTCTACCCTCTTATTACTAACACAATAGTGGTCATGTGACCGAGTGACTTTGAAGTCCTACCGATATCCTGAAATCTGACAAAACTAATTACATTGTTTACTGTATGTGTCATAGCAGCAGATTCTTAGTCTATGGGCTCACAGAGGACAACAAACCATATGCAGTAGTTTCAGGTATTGTAAATGTACTTATTTATTCTCTAAATACACAATCTATAAACAACGGTAAAATAAACAAATCGGTCTGTACATCCAAAATCTTACGGGAAACATAGATGCTGTTTCATTCCATTCGTTTTCAGGTTGAAATCTCAATATGACAACCCAGTCAAGCCTCAAGAGACCCAAGTGTTTCCTTTACATGGACGTAAGATTACTAAACCACAGAGAAGACGTCCAACTGCAGTGGAAACTACACAGCATCAGCGCCAAATACAGACTCAATCTCAGACTTCTGGAACAAGAGCGAGAGTTAGTATTAAAGGAACACAAAAGACTGCTGAATTTGAGAGTGTGCGAACCACAAGCTACTGTAAATAACACAATGAGAGCCATATCGGAGGGCAAGATGGTGAAAAGTGACACACGAGAGAGCCGTGTTTCCAAATCCGCACCAACTTTCAGAACCGTAACTTCAGCGAAACATTTCGACGATGATAAAGAACTGAGGTTTGCCAAATCAGCAACATTTCCATGCAAGCAGGACGACTCATCTCTCCAAGTGTTTACGGAGAAACTCAAAGCTTCTGAAAATGGTCAGCTTTCAATTCTGCAACTGAAAGGCCTGGCGTTGATTGACAGCATCTCCCAAAAAGAGCTCATGCGGCAAGAAGAGATTTACAGATGGTATAAGGAAAGACTAAAACAACTCCAGAGAGAAAAGCTGCGGCAGAAAATAAAGAGTTTTCTCAACACTATTGAACATATTTGAGAACACGTGCTATTTATTTGACGGTAGGATGATATGATTTATTAATAGTTTGTTTGCCTAAAACTACCTCATATACTATGTGTATATAAACCTGAATGTAACAGAACAGATCTCTGTGGCATCATCATTTCATCTCTGTTAAAAGAGCATGTTGAATTGCAATATAATTATTTTAAAAGGATCTGGTTGTAACATCTGGTTCATCTTGGTGTTAACTTAAACAATGCTCCCCATTCTCTTCATTGTCAGTAGGGCCGTGTGAGCTGGAGACTCCAAGAACAGCATCTGGTTCTTCTTCCACTGTTCAGATTCTGAAAGTGTTTTATCTACAAGCCGATAAAAAATATCATTTTCAAATAATTTCCTTTTATAATGACAGCATATAAAGTAAATTCATCCAAAAACATATTGTCATTATGTATTCACCCTCATGTCATTCAAAACCTGTCTATGACTCTCACAACAGAAGATAATTTGAATGTCTAAGTGGTTTTGTGTTCACCCATTGGAAGTCAATGGAGTTCAATGTTGTTTGGTTTTCAACATTCTTCTAAATATCTTCTTTGTGTTCTGCAGAAGAAAAAAAGTCATACAGGATTGGAATGACATGAGGGTGAACGAATTATTAACGATTTTTCATTTTGGGGCAAATTATCCCTCAAATAAGTTGAGAATCCCTCAATGTTCTGATCTGGAGATGACCTTTACCTTCGCTCTCAATGCACACATGTCTCGGGAGATAGTGTGTGAGATCTCTGTACTGCAGTGTGCATAGAACCACCCCGGACGTCTCGCCTTGAGCTTTACACATTAGAACTAGAGTATTGCACAACAGATTGCTCTCCATCACTTCCACAGAACCAACAAGCTCCTGTCGCAAAGAGAAAAGAACTGAGTTGGAAAAACATGAAATCATGTAGTAGAGAAAAACATATTTATATACACGGAATACACACACACACACCTTGATGAGCGAGATCTGTTGTCTGCGAGCAGCTAAAGCATTGAGGTTCTGGCTGAGCGTTTGCAGGAAAGCTTTAAAGTCTTTCTGCAAGTTCTGTTTGGCGAATCTCTCGAGTGGGATTGAAGGGGGAATGTTATGGCGAGCGATCTGCACAGTTTGTGTCATATCCAACTCCATGTTATAAGTGTCCAAGTATACACCCTCGAAGGCAGTGTGAAAGCACACACACACGCTTCTCCCTTCCTTACATTCCACCACATCGTAACCACCTGAGAAAGAAAGCACCACTCATCAGGTCCGAAACAGGGCTGTCACAATTATTCAATAATCGTCTCGTCGCAATAATTTCAAGTAACTGCAGAAAAAGGATAATCTGCAACATTTTACATTCACCAACCTTGAGCTGCACTCACTGTTATGTTCGAATGAAATTTTTCATCATCAGAGTTGTATCAATGAATTTTATTAAAGGGGATGTGCAACGGTGTTTCATGGATTCTGACTTCTTTACAATGTTAAACGTGCTGTCTCTCTGTCGTGCTGTTAAACGAGTTGGACGTATGACGTAGTACTCTGTGCTCTTAACACTCCCCCAGCGTTTGTATAGGTTTCAGAATGTTTTTTTTTTTAATGAAAATCAGTTTCGCAACAACTTTCCACAGTCTATCAGGCCTGATCCACATTTCGCATCTAAAACCAGAAAACGCGAGCCGCGCCTCTTTCTCTCTTCAAATGATGCTCGGTGCACCGAAATGTTGCTCTTTTGCCATCTCGATGTGCACACCTGAGGGGCGTCTACATTTAAAATAACAAATATGAGCACGGAAAAGACGCAAAATGTGAATCGGGCCTTATTAGCAATTCTCCCGGAAAAGCACGCCCATGGCAAGGCGAAAGAAATAGCCTGCCCACGCATCAACCGACAAGTAATAGGATGAGCTTGTTACTCGTGCGATAGTGAGAGAAGTTGAGGTGTGTTTGTTTGTTCACGGCATTTGAGTGATGGATATAAACGGTGGGTATACCGCTGGATTTGGAGAGCGTTTGAAACTGATAGATGGAGCAGTCCCAGCGCTAAAAGATGCCGGACATGAACTGCCCACGGTTCAGTGAAACGGAGTCATATGTCTGTGTTTTTTTGGCAATGGATGCGCAGGTGCTTTAGTTCATAATCATGACAGCCGTAATTTTAATGCATTATAATTATATAATGCAATCATGATGAATAATCTGCCATTACTTCATGTTGTTTCATTTAATGATTAATAAACCAATATGTTTACATAATTACCAATTAAGTGATGGGCACGCTGAAGGTCTTTTAACTGCATTCTCCAAGCGGTTAACAGGGACCTCTGTAGCTCTGCAGAACCTCCATCATCATCCAAAGGCAGACCGCTTTTGATTTGATCTTTTAGGATCTGAATGACAACAAGAATAAGTGAACATGTAGATAAATCAAGATTATAACACATCTGATGAATATCTCGGCAGGCTTCTCTCACCTTGATTTCCTCTACCTGACGTTTGAGTTGATCTCTTTTGGTACGGTGGGTCACAGCTGTGACTTTGAGCGTCTCTAATTTTTTAGACTGATTTGGGTCCTTAGGTACCAAACTTCCCCTCTCTAGTGCCATCAAATGACCCAGGACACCTTACATATAAAATAATACACGAAAGCAGGATTTATAAACAAAATAATACACACAAAATGACTGTAACGTTACTGTAGGCACTAAAACGTCATTATTACTTTTTCCACAAACGCAACCATACCGTTAAGTTAAACAACACTTCCAAATAAGCCAAACTTATGTTCTAAAGTGTTACAGAAAATGTAATAGAAATCTAAATTCATCATAAAACTTCTTTACAGTTCAAATGTGAGAACGTTCCCTGGATTCCGTAAATAAGCAAATACACTTTTGCAGATTGAAAGAGTGACGTAACGTTACTTTTTTCTTTGACATCGTCACACATTAAAACAACCATCAGTTCACCTTGTTGTGTCAGATCGTCCATCGCTTTGACTTTGACTCGAGGTTTCAGAATATTTGTTGTGATTTTATAATGCTACACTTCTGTTTTAAAAATTGGCGCGCTGTTGTGACGTAACCCGGAAGTCAGAGAAGTTTCTATTTTAGAGACGTCAAACTCCGCTCCCTACTATTGGAAAAACGGAAGCAACTTGGGTCACGTGAGGCACCTCAGCCAATCAGTGACGGGCGTTGAGAGTGCTACGACAGGGAGTTACAGTTTACGTTCCACACAGTCTCTTGCTGCGTTCCATATGCACGAAAATATGTACTGTTTTTGTAATGGAAAAGTTTAGTGTTTACACACTGGGACAGACTAACAGGAATGTGAAGTGGCCGTTGTTGCCAGCGTGCATCCATCTGCCAAATCGCAGGTGCGCTCCCGAGTCCAGCAAAAAGGAAAGCCCACCCTGTCTCATTAGCCAGCTTAATGTTTTTTTTGACGAGCCTAAAGACTCAGTATTAATTACCATAATAATAATTACCATAATCATCAACACATATTAACAATTATAACTCTGAAATGTAAAAAAGCATAACAACTTAAAATGTATCTACGGTTTTTATTGTTTGTTTTTGTTGCCTAATCTTAAATTATACATATTATATATAATCTAAAATATTACATAACTTATAAAAACTTTTTGGAAATTGATCCTACCCTCTGCGCATCTGGTGCGCATTTTAACCATCACGAACACACCGTCCTAGTCTACGCATGCGCAGTAGGCGCTGTATGTGACTCGTTGACATCAGCTCCGCCCGCCACATTTGATACTGCGCTTTACTCGTCGCGCTTCTGTTTGTATGCATACAAAACTCGAAATATAAACTTAACGTTAGAATCATTTAAACTGACGAATTCGCTGTGACGACATAAATCACATCGAGCTTTGATATGTTTGATTTATACGGTGCCAGTGTAAAGCAGAAAGCTTCATTGACATGATTTAGGTGTAACAGGATGGTTGGGGTGAGAGAAACATTCTTTAATAATCTGCGTTTCTTAATTCACGTTCACTGACGATGCTGATGCTACAATGAGCGCCAATCAGAGAACTTTATTCGAGTCGTGGGGCCGCAGTGTGTCACACACAGAGCCGAGGAAAAACATCTCCAACTCTGCTGGAAAAACATCTAAGAAAAAGACTTTGAAAGAGAAAGACGGATCCGAGCAGAGAGAGAGCAGCAGCGCTCTGTGGGGTGAGACGGTCCGGCAGGATGAAGACAAAGACGATGATGATGACCTGATGCTGGTGGCTGTGTATGAGGCAGAGAGATCCCTGCTGACCTCTGACATCACTTCCTGTCCTGTCCAGCACTCGCTGCCACAAGGCTACGACCCCTCGGCGGGGCAGATCTGGATCTACCCCACTAACTACCCCATCAGAGAGTACCAGCTGAAGATGTCAGAGGCGGCTTTGCTCCAGAACACACTGGTGTGTCTGCCCACAGGCCTGGGCAAAACCTTCATCGCCTCAGTGCTCATGTACAACTTCTACCGCTGGTTTCCTGCAGGAAAGATCGTCTTCATGGCTCCCACCAAACCTCTGGTGTCACAGCAGATCGAGGCCTGTTTTAAAGTCATGGGAATCCCACAGCATCACATGGCCGAGCTCACAGGTCACTGTCACACACACGCAATGGTCATGGAAACGACAGGCTTTTTACTCTCGGCTTTCATTCCTTTCTGATTGTTTGGTAGGATCGTAAGAGTGTCAAATGATCTTTAACTTGCTGGCCTGGAAATCACAAAGTCAGAGTAAAATCTGTATGTCGTGAAGGCACGAGAAGGTTATATACAGTCTGCGCTTGATCTGTAGTCTTTAAGTTCACGTTTGTTTTGTGTTCGCTTTTTCTGCAGGAACCACGGCGGCCCAGCAGCGCAGAGAACTCTGGAGATCCAAGCGTGTGTTCTTCTTAACTCCACAGGTGATGGTGAACGATCTGTCCCGTAACACCTGCCCCGCCACCCACGTCAAGTGTGTGGTGATCGACGAGGCCCACAAGGCCATGGGAAATCATGCATACTGTCAGGTGACTTCATTATTTTATTCATATCATACAGCGACTCACCACTGACTGCACCACAGTTACTATGAACAATAAACTGAGATCAACAGAGAATCACTTCCCGTTCTGTTTGTGTTCTGATGAATTCTGTTTGTACTTCAGGTGATTCGTGAGCTGTGGAACCAAACTCAGCAGTTTCGAGTCTTAGCTCTCAGTGCAACTCCCGGAGGAGACGTCAAGGTTTGAAACTCAATGAACTGCTGGGTCACACATAACCTTTATATCAAACTGTTCTTTAATAATCCATCATTATGACTGGTAAGCAACATTACACTCACTGCATCAGTAAAGATTCATCATGTGTGTGAGATGCGTGAAGATATCACTGTAGTCTGTGCAATTATATTGTCTCATCTGTGATCTCTGACGTGTGTTTGTGTGTGTGTGCAGGCCGTACAGCAGGTGATCTCTAACCTGTTAATCTCTCACATCGAGCTGCGTTCAGACGACAGTCCTGACGTTCAGACACACATTCACCAGCGCACCTTGGAGAAGATTGTCGTCCCTTTAGGAGAGTCTCTCACTCAGTATCAGAACAGATACCTGCAGGTCAGACTAATGCTTTACGCTTCACGTTTACAGTATGTGATGACAGTATCCTGGAGATCTTTCTCAAATCCAGTGATGTGTTGTTTGGCCTGTGAACAGAGCGCCTGGTCGGACCGCTCTCAATTAGATCTTTAGATTTGAGCAGTGAATGGAGAAATATTCACTTTAAACAAACACATCCGCTCTTCAGACAGTCTGAGACACACTCATCACTCATGAGCCATCATTGATCACGTGTCCAGTAGTTTAAATAGCTGTGTGAAGTTATAATGATATTATATAGACATGGAGGAGACGTGTGTTTCAGAAGAACTTTATTCTCTCACAGAAAGCAAAAACGAAGAAAGCAGTGCAGAAATTCACAGAAGCTGTAGTTTCATCTTCTCATAGAGTTTATAGTTTACATACAGGAGGACAAAAAACCTCAACCTTCAGTGATCTGATCATCTGACATCCATCAGATCCAACACATAATTTCACACTCATCCTCAGTGATGTTACTCAATAATATAATAATAAACTCAACTGAAACGCGACATCAGACCCTAGTTTCATGTCACCTTCTGCTGTGATGTCGCAGATGATAGTGATGTTCGCTTTATATACACTTCTAAACTCTCTTTTATTTACAAAAATATTCAAGCAAAATAGCACTATGACAGTCAACATATATATATATATTTATCTATTTGTTTACGCGAGTGTCTATCACACAAGTCGAACAGGCAGAGAGTGAGACAGGCTGTCTGTGGTCATGGAGGATGTATGATTGTCTTACTGCATCACACGTTGTGATGATCACATAGTGTTCTTTGGACAGTGATGTTTGCGTTGGCGTGTGTAAGTTTCAGCTCTTTAATCAGAACTCATCTAGACAGAATAAATCAATCAACCTAAATGAACGAACAGAGAAATACGGCAGACACAAATAACCGCTCACATGTGTAGAAATACAACTGTTCTCAGTCCACAGTGGAGGGGCAGAGGATTGTGGGTAAGGGGAACGTACGTTTTTGGCGAGCAGCTCACGGCCTCTCATGGAACCAGATTTCGTTTTGACGATTGACCGCCGCGGGGTTTGTGTATCCGGCCACAATGAAGGAGTCATTCACACAAACAGCCGAAGAGTCGAGGACCTCTGCCAGACCGCTGATCTCACCAATGATTGACAGCTCGTTCGTGGCACCGGCGAACGGCCTGAAAACAAAGTCAGTGGTTTACTGCAAAACACTCTTTGTATGAAGTGGTCTGTTGCTCTACTACCGAGTTTCAGATGGAACAGGACTCTTGTGGTCGTGGGGGGAACACACCTGCTGTAGATGATGGTGCCGGGCCAGTGCTCGATGACAATCTCAGGGTCGGACGGCCGCGGCGGGTCACTCTGGTGTGAGGTGGGCAGGTAATACGCTACAGTAACGGCCCGAGACAGGGTGGTGTGCATGTCATCTGTACGGACCACCGTCACGATGGGTATCGTCATTCCCAGATAACTGCCTGAGAGAGAGAAACAGGCGAGTGAGCGTGCTCATGTTTTTAAAGAAGCATCTGGAGACTTTAATTCACTCGACCTGCCGAGTTCTGCTGACAGATGTATTTCATGATCTTCATGAAGCCGTAGCAGATGCTCTGTTCATACGTGTCTTCATAGACTGTGATACACGCCCAGTTAGCCTTCTCATATTGTCTCTTCTCCCACAACACCTCTCCACACTACATGTCGAAAACAAAATAACTATCAATCCGGAAAGAATTACGTTTTTCTGACCACAAATTAGACTCAGAAAGAATAGCTGCAGTAGATTTTCAGTGTGAACGGTTATTATGTGAAGGGTCTTGTACTACACTGAAGGGACTTATTTTGAGATAACAGCCGGCTGCTTGTACATTATCCCGCTTATTACACATTAAATGGACATGAAATGTAATATATTTTTTTATATTTTATTAGCTCATTTTAACCAACGCAGACCATCCGAAAGGAAAAGCTGTTTACTTTCAAATGTCTAAAACAGGCAATATGGTTAAATCATTTGTAAATATAATGTCATATGTTATTAAAAGACATATTTATATTTAAATGGTAAAACACCTGTCAAAATGATTTGCTGCATCCGGGTTACCGTGTGTTATTAGTTTCCAGCGGTTGTTATCTGGGAATAGAACCTGCAAATGTCGCGAATGGCCAATCAGAATCAAGCATCCCAACGAGCTGTGTAATAACAACAGCTATATGTAAAATCAGCATGAAAAATGTGTAAATCATATTTTTAAAATGAAGTCCTCTTCGGATATTTATACAGATTCAGATCATTGGCGTGTCTGTCTGTTGTACTGTACACACACTTGTCATTTTTGCGTCCGGCTCTTTTTAACCCTGACGGAATGTGTCAAGTTGAGTGACTTGAAGACCTTGACTGCATCAAGTGTATATATTGTGTGTAGTGTTGTATACAGGTACCTTCTCCTTGCGTGTGATGAGCGTGTACGGGACCTTCTCACGCGTGTGTCTTCCATCATTATTGCTTGTGATCTGTTGAATGGGTTCAGCCATGTCTGTGTGAAATGATGAGAGAGATTCGGGTGAACAGTGCCACTGCAGTCGTCCATCACTAGTGCACGTGTGCAGTGTTATGATGAGAGACACACAAACAAGTGTGTAAGTGTACTGTCTGTCTGCAGTCTTTAAAGACGTCTCGCTACACATGATTTACATTTCAGTGATGCATGTGTGCAACACATAAGGCACATCCCTCCTTTCGCGTGAGGCACGATTTGAATAATGTTTACCTGTTTGTTTGCTTATAGACGACAGTGTGTGTGTGTCTGTTGGAACACAAGTGTTAAACTCTCATGTACTGCCTAAATGAATGATGATGTCATCGCTGTAAGTAAACAGACTGCTGGAGTAAAGCGCTTTACTGTATTGCACTGGATTTACACGCTCGTAATCTCTCTGAGAACTTTAAGTTAAAGCTCAACACCTGCACAAACACAACTCATCTGATCGCGCACTCTTCGACTGTGTTGTCTTGTGTTTGTACAGGAATCATTTAAGTTAGAACAAGTCACAGTTAACGTTATAGTGATCTCTGTTTGTCTAATGAACTGCTTAAATAGTAATACGTGTCTATCTAGTGAACTGTCTAGGTAGTGAGCATCTTTCTATGTAATGAGTTGTCCGTGTGTGTAGTGAGCTCCATCTATTGAGCTTTGTCTATGTCTTGAGCTGTGTGTTTTGTATAAAGTGGGTCACGGTTGTTTCCGCGAGTATCAACGCGCATGCGCGTGACTGTCATTATTGTAGTCGTCGTGCTTTTACCGGTGGGCACGTCGACCTGGTGCCCTCGCGCCACATCTGTCCAGTAGTTCAGGAGTCTGTCCTGCTCCTCCACCATCTCCTCGTGCTCGTCCTCGGCGCTGTAAGACAGCTGCTCCTCAGACACGGACTCGAGATCATCCAGTGAGATCAGACCTCCTCCACCACCGCCGCTCATGCGACACTCGCCTCGATCCATCGCCACAGATCGACGCTCGTGCTCGGATCGTCTATAACACGAGCTTCATGTCCGCGTACCCGATATATCAGCGCGTGTCCGAATTATGCTCGTTAATCGTCGTCGCGACCTCTTGCGTGTTTGTTTAGCAGGACTGTCTTGTTTATATGGGCTGAGTCTTAATGACGTCACAGCTCCTCCCCCTCCGACACGTCATTAATGCACACACACAAAACGCATAGACATATTTTTCTTCTTTCTGTTGTTCTTCATAAATCCATTTTTATTTATTTTTCTTATTTCATCCTTTCCATAGCCCCTTAAAATAAGTACAGAAAATGTACAATAAGTGGAAAGGTTTCTTGTTATTGTATATTTCTCGTGGTTACTAGCTGTAAGTGTAACTAAGCACAAACAACATGCTAATAAAACACCTTTTTTTAAATCATCGTGTGTGTATATATATATATCTATAGAGAGAGAGAGAGAGAGAGAAAACGAACCATTTGCACATTATTTTAAAGGTATATATAATAGGTGTTTTAAATGATGAATAATATTTATATTTTTGAGTGTTTGCAGTGCTCATATATCAAACACAAGATGAAATGCTTCTCTTCTGACATAATTAATTCACATTTAGTGTGTGCTTGTGATCATTTGTGTGTTTTCAGGTCTTGTTTGTTGCTATCATACGTTCATGTACTGTTTAACCAAATATTTTGTGTTGCTTTCAGTTGAGATTTTCGGCCGAAAGTTTAAGATTAATCCAAATCTGGTTCACAGCATTAACCTGGATTGAACCCACACTTATTGCACTTTGTACAGAAAGAACACGGCCCGCATGATTTACATCACTCTGTTCAAATCTCCTTTATCATTCAACGAATAAACAATACTAGATATCTTCTGTGTTTAGTTACTTTTATTCACCAGTCGATCACGTTCGCGTTTGAATTATGAAAATTATGAGCGAGTCATTTTATTATTCTTCCCAATGATAAAATCATTAAGCTGGACAGTGATGTTACAGAACAGATTGCGTGATCATTTATGGTGTTTAAACACTGATCTGATCTCTTAATTTCCTTTCTGTATGTTCATACTGAACACATGAATGATCTGTCGTGGTGAAGTGTTTTGAGTGTAGAAGGAGTGAAGGGACATCTTCATGTTTGTGTTTTCTTTCTTTGGGTGCACCTGACGAATGTGTGTTATGAAAGCAAAGCATCTTTGTGATGAAGGTAGAGGGTTTGTGTATTCAGGACGAAATTGTGCTCTGGTTATTTCCAGCGTGAAAAGACATCTCATTGTGCTGCTTTTCAAACGTCTGGCCTGTTTTTCCAACAGCTTTTAGAGAAGTTTGCGTCCCGTCTGACCCAGATGAGGCTCTTGAATCACCGTGACCTCAGCTCGCAAACAAAGTACCAGATCATTCTGGCCCGAGAGCAGTTCAGACGCAACCCACCACCCCACGTCAAGGTCTGATATTTACATACATTTAGTCATTTAGCAGACGCTTTTATCAATAATGGACTGATATAAACCCTCCCCACACACGACACGTGTGATGCGCTCATGAGGATGTTCTGTGTTTACAGGCGGGGCATCACGGGTCGCTGGAGGGAGATTTTGCCATCTGCATCAGTCTGTTTCACGGTTATGAACTCCTCCAGCAGATGGGTCTTCGCTCTCTCTTCCTCTTCATTCAGAACATCATCTCTGGAGCAAAAGGTGAAAGAGTTCAGCTCCTGTTGATGATGATCCTCTCTTTAGATGAACTCATCATGAGGGTTTCTGGTTCTTTCAGAGTCGCCTCGCATGAGGAATGAACTTCAGAGGAATCCCGTCTTCATGGATCTCTACAGGGACATGGAGGTCACGTTCAAAAAGCCGAACACGGGTAAATAAATTACTCTTTCCCTCCATCATCATCATCATCATAGTGTGTGTCTGATGTTTCCCATCTGCTTCATTCACAGATTCTAAAGAGCCGTACGTCTACAGTCACCCCAAACTTCAGAGACTGGACGAGGTTGTGTCACAGCACTTTAAAACATCAGGTGTGATGAGAAGAGCTTAAGTTTAAACATATGAAATGTATGCACATAGATCACAGCCGTATGAACAGAACATCATCGAGTTATAAAATGAAGAAATGTTTGTTGCGGATTCCTGTCCCCGATGTGAACTGTACTGTCCTCTGATTGGTCCAGGCAGCGATTCGTCAGACGGAGCAAACACGCGTGTTATGATATTCTCGTCGTTCCGCGAGAGTGTGCAGGAGATCGCTGACATGTTGAATCGTCATCAGCCGCTGGTCAGGGTCATGACGTTTATGGGTCAATCGTCTGCTGGGAAAGGAGTTCGAGGATTCACACAGAAAGAGCAGCTCGAGGTAAACACATCAACTTGTTCAATGATGTCAGTTTGAAGATCACTTCTGATGTACGTGTGTGTGCACATTTAGGTTGTGCGTCGTTTCCGTGACGGGGGCTTCAACACTCTGGTGTCCACATGTGTTGGTGAGGAGGGCCTCGACATCGGTGAGGTCGATCTCATCGTGTGTTTTGACGCTCAGAAGAGTCCGATTCGTCTGGTGCAGCGCATGGGCCGCACGGGCCGCCGGCGACAGGGACGAATCGTCATCATACTGGCCGAGGGAAGAGAGGAACGAGTGAGGATCTACTCAAACTCGCATGAGACAGGTTTCCAATAACTCCAGGGTTAGATTCAAACTCTCTCTCTCTTTCAGACGTATAACCAGAGTCAGAGCAGCCGGCGCAGTATCAACAAGAGCATCATGGGAAACAAGCACAGTTTTCACATGTTTCCTCGCAGTCCTCGAATGCTGCCCGCCGGTGTCACCCCCACACTACACAAGATGCACATCAGCTGCGCCCCATTTCAACACACAGAGGAGAAAAGACGCAATTCTGGGAAGGGTCGCAGGTCATCCCTCAACGCTCAGAGCGGCGGTACGACTAACACAACATCAAACAATCAGAATGGCCTTTGTGTGGCACACACACTATGAGTACTTTCAGACCGACGTAACACAAGAAATGAAGAAAAGTTCTGTTTGTGTCACTCTCTCTGGTGTTCTGTAGGAAGTGATGTGAAGCGTCTGAAGGAAGACGGCTGTCTCACTGCTGCCGAAGAGGCCGTGTGGATGTCCACCATGAGACTGGGAGAGGATGAACCTCAGCCTGTGTTCGGACAAACATCTCTACTGTCGTTCAGCAAGGGTCAGCCGGCACAGGTGATGCAGTGTGAGATTTCACCGGTGCACAAAGCTTGTCTAGGAAGGTTGTGATTGAGTTTTGCTGTGTGTAGAAATGCATGAATGGTTGTGTGTGTGTGTGTGTGTGTGTGCAGGAGTTGTGTGTGTCGGGTCGGGTCAGAGAGCTGTCTCTGTGGGAGTGGAGACACTGGCAGAACACACCGCAGCCCACTTACAGAGTGGAACATTCAGAGCGATGCCTTCACTTCACCTCCATCATGGAGGAGATAGACCGCTTGAGACAAGAGGAGCAGGTGAGATCAAACACACAACACACACTAAACACACACACACCTAAAGATCACATGAGACAAAAGGAGCAGATGAGATCAAACACACACACACACTCAACATAAAGACACAATCACACACTCAACATAAAGACACACATACACACAATCAGTGGCATCATGCCCATTCAAACTGATTTTTTGGCAGTCAGTTTTTGCATACAATCTCCCAATGACGAGTTAGGCGTCCATTAATCAGTTGAACGATTCTATAGGAAGATATTTGCCGTTTTGATCATTTACAGGAGCTTAACATTTATCAATCCGGCGACAGAAGCAACAGCGCTTGCTAATGATGTAGTGTCTGCGCGGAGTGTAGGGAGCTCGGCTCACAGAGATGTTTAAACACCGCAACCAAATGCAGGTGTGAGAACTGGACCCATGAACTTGGCTTTTGCCCAGACCGATCCATGTACAAACTACTGTGAGAACAGACTGCTCCAAATGCTTTCAAGTGGCTCTTGCGACACGTTGGTGTAGTCTGCGCAGTCGAACACACCTCTTGCCAGTTGACATACAGGGAGCATCGTTTAAAGTGAATAACTTTCATGTACAGTTAAACTTCAGGGTGCAAAGACTGAAAATATGCAGTATGTTCCTCTAAATTAGCTTTCAATATTATACAAAATAATTTATTATCGATTTGTAAATACAAAGAGTGGTATATTAGTTCAAATAATATTTACAATATATTAAATAATTCATAAAGATTTGACACTTTTCATATATTAAGAAATAGATGCACTTAAATCATCATATTATGTGTTATATTGCATTATATTTTTGTCTCATAATGGAAGGAATTTTGTAATAAATCTGTATTTAAGGCAGTTTAACAAAGGGTAAACACTTCGCTTCATTTTTATTTTCTTTTACAAGATTTTATTTTATTTTTTGTATACAAGATATTTGTTTTCAAAATACACCAGACTGATGAATTTACAGTAAAATATACATCTTTTTTTTACTTGTAAGAATTACATATGTTTCATAGGATTCATATATCAGTCAAGTAGTGTTGTCATTTAATTCTCACAATGATTTGTGCAATGTTTTGAATACGCTTAAGAGATATTCTCTATAATATTGCTTCAAATGTAAGTAGTTGGACGTTAAGGACATCTTTCTGTGTGTTTTGCACACTGTGCCCCCTAAAAAGAAATGGGTGCATGATGCCCCCACACACAAACACACACTCTCTCACACACACACACACACACACACGGTCATACACTGATATGGACCTTTGGGTTTCAGTAGTTAAGGAGAAAAACATTGACAGCTGTGTGTGACGTGAATCCATTAGATGATTTGATCTTCAGAAATCAATCTCTTGATTTCAATATAATTGAAGTGCGTTACGTGTCTGTGTGCTCAGGTGTGCGTGTACAGAATGATGAGAGGAAGATGTAAACTTTTTTTCAATCTTACATTATAAAATGTTGATGTAATAAACATCTGCTGTTCATGAGTACATTAGATTGAAACGCGTCTGTGTGCTTCAGAATGACTCTGTATACTGTAAATATCAGATTCAGTCAATCGCAGTTGTGTATGTGGTGATTTTATATTGTTGTATATTTCCGTCACTCTTGACTTCATGTGTAGAGTTTTGAGCTGATGTGTGTGTGATCTGAAGATCTTGAAGACTTGTGTTTCATGATGATGATGATGATGATTGTGAGAGGTTGATACAGACACACAGAGGGTTTGTTTCTCTCTTATATAACTGCTCTCAAAACAGTTACATAAGCACCGAGTACAGAAGTGGGTCATCTCGACTGACCTACATTTCCACAGCCCAATGACTGAGACTGCAGACGTGATGACGTGCTTTCTTTCTCTGACAGAGAATTCTGTATTTACAATATATATACAGTTTATAAATGTTGTTCTGTTCAGTGTGTGTTTTTTATTCCTCTTGTATGGCAGAAGAGGAACACAAAGCTTCTCTTCAGTCTGACGATGACCTCGTTTGTACATTCAGCACATTTATAAAACACATATCATCTGAAATCTTGATTATTTAACAGGTGTTTAACATCCCGAGGGTGTCTAATCTCTGTGATGAGATACGGTTTCAAGAGGGTTTCATGAAAATGTCTATGATGTTAAGTGAAATGTGTCACATAACTTTATTATCTCAACCAACAAAATCACTCAAATGTTCTTTTTATACACTTATTTATTTTCATTCAATTTACAAGCTTTAGGTTATGTGTTTTATGTCACAAGAATTTCAGAACGTTTTAATAAGGGTTAAAATAAAAACTCGGATCAAATTTCATTTTAATCTGACGTTAGGCGTCTTGTGATTTTCTCTTTGATTTATTGATAAACACTTTCTCTCCTGACAGGGTGACTGTGGTGATGTGTTCCAGCTCATGATGAAAGATGAGGATGAAGATGGCGGAACAACAAAACCTCCACAGATGAGATCAGAATGTGATCAGTACATCAGGCCGTCCTCTTCCACACCTGGGACACATCAGACCTGTAAACCTGATGAACGTAAGAAGATCAGAAGATCTGTGACGGTCATCCAGAGAAGGAGCTGTGATGTTCCAGCGACGGTCAATAGCAGCGACGCACATCACATCATCACACAATCTGATGAGAATGAACCTGAATCCAACACGAGCTCACATCTCACTCACATGTTTCATCCGTCTGACTTCAGTTCAAACACACAGCGTCACGCTCCGGCAGAAAAAACATTTCACTTGATTCTCACCAGCGTCAAAGAACTCCTGTCCAAATCTCCACCGCGGGACCTGGATGTTCTCCTCTCAAAGCTCAGCATAGACCTGATTGAAAACAGTCCCACTCGAGACTTTCGTCCCTTCACTGTGAAGAGAGACGGTGAGGACTCTCGAGACATTCAGAAATCCTCAGAGTTAGCAGGAAACCTACTTTCACCCAGTTGGGATGAGATGTTTGATGATGATCCGGAGGAGACTGACGTTCCTTCACTGCAACAACTTCATGATCAGATGGATTTAAATGAGAGCGTCGAGCTGTTTGAAGATGATGACGAGTTCCTTCGGGTGTCAATACCTGATGTTCGCACACCAGACGAGAAAACGTCTGAAAACACATCAGAGCCTCAGAACGTCACTGCAGGTCAATCATCTCCTAAAGGTCCGCAACAAAACTCGGAGGTCTTCAACTGCTCGCAGACTTCTTTTCTGTCAACTTTGACCTCGGGCTGTCCTTTGACTCTGACGAAGAAGCGACTGAAGAAAAAACCAACACGTCAGCATTAAACAAACCCAAACCTTCAATGGTCTCACCGCCATCTCGTCTGACAGATGATGTCAGGATCAGATGTGCTCAGACGCCGCTCATCTGTGAGAAACGGAGTTTAGCGGCGGTGCGTCCGAGCGCCTCCACACCCAACCATGAGTTTCCGTCCGCATCCCACAGAAGAACAGCACACACATCTTTAGAAAAACACACGTCTACAGGTTACACTGAATGTGTTTTATGTGATTCCTGTCTTGTGAATTATTCCCATGACATCAGAACGCTCAGAAAATCACATGTGTGTGTGTTTCAGATGTGCCAAGCAGTGATGGTGAGGAAGAGGTGTTTGTCAGGAAACCAGCACTTAAAGTCAAACCTTTATCATCTCCACAGGTCAATGTCTCATTTATTTCTCACTTTGTCTCATTGAGCTGCTGAATCATGTGACAATGTTTGTAAAAGTGTGTGTTTGTTGTGTAGGAGTCAAAGATCTTCTCTGATGTGGATTCTCCTGTACAAGTGCATAGGAAACATGCACTGGACTTGGTATGATTTTAACATGTGATTAAAAATCGCTCGGTGTAAAGTGTGCTGTTGTGTAACTGTTGTGTGTGTGTGTGTGTGTGTGTGTGTGTGTTTGTTTGGTGTGTAGGAGTCAAAGATCTTCTCTGATGTGGATTCTCCTCTACTAGCTCGTAGGAAACACCCACTAGACTTGGTATGATTTAAACATGTTGTGATTAAAAACCTCTCTGTGTAAAGAGTGCTGTTGTGTAACTGTTGTGTAACTGTTGTGTCTCTGTGTGTGTGTGTGTGTGTGTGTGTATGTGTGTGTGTGTGTGTGTGTGTTTGATTGTTGTGTGGGACTCAAAGATCTTCTCTGATGAGGATTCTCCTTTAAAAGCGCGTAGGAAACGTGCACTGGACTTGGTATGATTTTAACATGTTGTGATTAAAAACATCTCAGTGTGACCTGTGCTGTTGTGTAACTGTTGTTTGTGTGTGTCTATTTTTCTTGTGTAGGAGTCAAAGATCTTCTCTGATGTGGATTCTCCTGTACAAGCTTGCAGGAAACGTGCTGCAGCATTAGATGTGGTATAACTTTAACATGGCGTGATTGACACTTGTCTCACTGTAAAGTGTGCTGTTGTGTAACGCTTGTGTGTGTGTGTGTCAGTCAGAGGACACGGATGTGGACGGGGAGTCAGATGGTGATTTTCATCAGGGTGTCACTCACAGACCCAGAGTTGTGCGGCCAAGTTCTGCAGGGAATCATCTAATGAAATCTTCTGTAATGTCACGTGTAAATTCATGAACGTTTGTTATATTGTTGAGTATAATCATTGATCGAGACATTCATCACTTCCATCATCGTTCACAGAGGGGACGTCAGTTCCTGGATGAGGAGGCGGAGCTGTCAGAGGATGACGAAGAGTTTTCATCAGATGAAGATGATGGAGATGAACAGAATCATTCTCTGAACGGCTTTGTAGTGAATGCCACGCAGTGTTCTCAGGGGCTTAACGGTGAGACGAGACTTCAGAAAGACTGAGTCAATAGTTTAAGTAGTTCTGAAGTTTAATGAGGTTTTGTGTTGATCAGAATCTGAGATGCAGGCCATCTATCTGAAGTCTGTGAGGAGTCCTGCAGTCCAGAAGGGCATCAGAATGACTTATAAACCAAAACACAACATAGACATCTTCTCACAGGTGAGTCTCAACACACCGGTCTGTCTGACCTCTGGATGGCAACAGCTTAACCCATGTGACTGTGTGACGTCAGGTGCCAGAACAGGACGAGGCGTACGCTGAAGACAGCTTTGTGCTTCACGGCAGTGATGTGGAAGAGGCGAGCGATGAAGAGCCGTTGGCAGTGATTCTGGAGGACTCTTACATAGATGGCCGAAAACAGTACGCCACACGCCGGCGCGCTCAAATCAAACAGATCAGAGCGGCACACAAGACCAGTGGAGTACAATCTGAGACCGGAAGGAGAAACAAACGCACCAGGATCATCCCAGTTCAGGACTCCAGTGAAGAAGAAGAGGAGACGGAGTTTAAAGTTCCTCATTGTGCCTCCACCGTCCCTGAGAAGAAAGTGAGACAGACAGACGGACAGCTGGAGACGTTCAGTCATTTGATGGAGGAACAGGTGAGAATCACAGCAGACAGACAGTCAATGTGTTTCGTGTTGGTTAAGATTATTTATCGCTTCAGTGATTCAAGACTAGTCATGATAAAATCAACACTAATGCGTTTATGTGCATGCGTGTTAGTTTCATGTCTCTCTTTATTCTAACAGAATGAAACGCAGGCCGTGACGCGCCGAGCACCGGTCGCAGATGCTCCTATCTGTGTGTTATTGGACAGTCGCTGTATCAGCGGAGGGTCAGAGGTCGTGTCCTCCCTGCGGCTGAGACACGGACTGAAGGTTCACGTCTGCTCGCTGCTCAGCTCCGACTTCATCGTGAGCAACCGTATGGCTGTGGAGTGGATGAGAGAGTCTGACGTCGCCAGCGCCCAAAACCGCAGACGACTGCAGGAGAGAATCCAGAGAGTGCAGACGTTGCATGAGCGTGTGTGTCTGATCATTGAGAGAGACCGAAGCAAACCCGGTGAGAATCACACACGCGGTTCCACATGTAAACTGCTCAATGAGTCGCTGAAGAATGAAAAGGTTCTACTTGTTGAATAATGTAAACTGAATATGTCCAAACATCAGAGCAGTTAAGAATGAAGCCGATTCGATCAGACGTGTTGTGTAGCGTGTGGAGTTAAGATGTGTTGTTTTCATGTGGTCAGGTGAGACGTTCAGGCCGGTCCAGCGCAGTCGCTTTTATGATGGTACACTGGCAGCGCTGGTGCGTGCGGGCGTGAGACTGATGGTCAGCGGAGGTCCGGACGAAACGGCTGTCATTCTGACTGAACTGGCTCAGGTGGAGAAGAGGAAAGGTCAGGCCATCGCCGTAGCTCTGGAGGTCAGAGGTCACCGTCAACAGGCTCTGCAGTTCTTCCTGACGCTGCCACACGTGAGTTACATCACCGCTCTGAACATGTGCCACAACTTCCCCTCCGTCGGACACGTCATCAACAGGTGAGCTGCAAACAAACACTTTCAATCACATTCATAGAATTAATGAAATACAAATAAATGTCCGTCATGTTGATGTTTTTCAGTTCTGTGGAAGAGCTGCAGGTGTTCGCCTGTGTTACTCGCTCACGAGCGCAAGAGATTCTCCGCTGTTTGCATTACACACACACTGACACTCACTGACACACACACACACACACACACACTGAAGCACTTTAACTAAATTAATGAGGATCACAGTGTAAATACAGTCATGTCTGTATTTCAGATTATGGAAGTTATTTTTGTTTATTCTGTGAATATTTATGTTGATGTGTACAGAAAGATCTATTTGAGCAGCACAGATTTTGGAAAATAAAATTGCTCAGTTTTTATTCAAACACTTCAGAACGTGTGTGTGTTTTCCTCTTCATCGACTAGCGGCTGATTTAAGCATCCCATTTGTTTCTTTATCTTCTGTTTGTTCTAGTCCTGTCATTCATTCCCTCCCTGTCAGTTTACATCACAACCATCACACAGTGAATAAGATAAGAGATTTGTGTAGTCCAGTCTCTGATCTGAGATCAGAAGGAATCGATAGTTATCATATTTAACGAAATCAACAGAAGCTTTCAAGTTCTGTTGTCAAACAAACATTTCTGATTATATTTCCATATTTATAAATGTTTCAAATCATGTTTTCTGATTTTACTTCCATATTTTTTCTTTATTTAATGTTGAAAGTCGGCTGAACTTTTGCAAAAGCAGTGAAAGGTCTTTTTGTAGATTAGTCATCAATAATCTATCAAAAGCATTGACATTAATAAAACAAACACTGTACAACTACAATAAATGACATAAACATCTTACAGAGCATAGACGGGTCATGTGTCATGTGAAGAGTTGGGTAAGTTACTTATAAAAATAAATTATTACAAGTTACTAATTACATATTCAATAGTGTCATTTCTGTACAAATAACTGCTCCAAAAAGCATTTAACTACATATTACTAATTACTTTCTATTATATTCACCTTCGAGTTGGTCGAAATGTGTATACATTTATTTGTTCTGATGAACAAAGAGGGATTATTTGGAAGAATGCCCATAACCAGACAGATTTTGCCCCCATTGACAAAAAACAATGGTAGTCAAAAGTGCCCCAGAACAGTTTGCTGTCCTACATTCTTCAAAATGTCATTTTTTGTGTTAAACAAGTAATTTTTGCCTATATTGTAGTCAAAGGGGGTGAAATCTGTCTGGTTTTAAGTTATAAGGTCACAGTGATGCTGTATCAGTACATGTGGTATATTCACCACCGGTGTGAGAGTTGTTCGTGTTCAGTCACAGGCCGCTGATGTTTGGTTGCGTGGAGTCGCAGTCTTTCACACCGTCATTCTCACGCATGTACATGAGAAACAGCGTTACCGATGCGAATGTGGTGGCGTTGACGGGAAAAGCTCTTAAGAGAGTGGAGGTCAAGCCTCGTGTGAGAAACCTCCAGCCTTCCCTCCTCCAGCTCTGTCGGACACAGTCCAGGATCCCGCTGTATTTGTTCGTCCCTTCCGCGCCATCTGCCTGGAGGCGGGACTTAATCACATCCACTGGATAGGTGGAGATCCAGGACGTGATTCCAGACAGACCCCCGGCCATGAGCAGCTTGGGGATGATGTAGCTGTCGTCGGGTTCACAGCCCAGCGATCGTGTGAGAGTGTCGTAGGTGAGGAAATAAATCCCAAAGCCCGGGGTCTCACGGACGATTGTAGTGACCATCCCTCTGTTCATCCCACGAATCCCCTCTCTCCTGTAGATGTGCATCAAGCAGTCCAGAGAGTTTCTGTGCAGCTTCTTGGAGCTCTGGTTCTTCTGGCCCGTGCCCTGAATTTGCATGCGAGTCTTTGCCAGTTCCATGGGGCAACAGATGACGCATTGAATGGCGCCGGCGGCAGCGCCTGACAGGAAGTGATTGAGCGGCGTGTCCGTCCCCAGCATCCGCATGCTGTTACCATGAACGCCAAACACGATGGCATTGATGAACGCCAGGCCCATCATCGGTGAGCCGATACCGTTATAGAGGCCAAACATCTGCAGTCAAAGAGGAGAAATAAAACACAATGAACAGACTTTATATGGCCTGAGGGTGAAGATTGGACACGGATCTATTCCACGTGTAGCCGCACACACACACACACACACTGTAACCTGTGGATAAATATAGATGATCTGTGGGCTTTATTTAGCTCTGCATGCTTGTTTTTAATGGTTCTCTAGTAGCCTATGCATATGGTATAGACTGTCCGGACTCAAGTAACTTCTAGAGTTCATGTTGCTCTCCTCAGACCTGTTCAGTTTCTTCATACATGTTCTCAGTGTGCACAATTGTCTCGTTTCCCTCGAAAGTTACTTGTCCCAAAAATGAAAAGTTTGTCATCATTTATTCCCCTTCGAGTTTTTCCAAATGTGTATAAATGTCTTTGTTCTGATGAATACAGAGAAAGATATTTCGAAGAATGTGCATAACCAGACAGATCTCAACCCCCATTGACTCTCATTGTAGGAAAAGTTACTTGATCCTTTTTTTTCTGTTGAACACAAAATAAGTTATTTTGAAGAATGTAGGACAGCAATCAGTTCTGGGGCACTTCTGACTACCTTTGTATCTTTTCGAACTATGGGAGTCAATGGGGGGCAAAATCTGTCTGGTTGTACACGTTCTTCAAAATGTATTTCTCTTGTGTTCACCAGACCAAAGACATTTATTCGGATTTGGACCAACTCAAAGGTGAGTAAATTATGACAGAATTTTCATTTTTTTGGACGAAGTAGCCCTTTAACATATGTCAAGAAAGTTAAATGGTTAAAAGAGTTGAAGATAAAGTTCACACAAAAATCTGTAATCATCCATTCCCCTCGTGTGGCTGTAAACCTGTGAATGTGAATTTGTTTCAATAGAACACAAAAGAAGATATTTTGAGAAATGTGTGTCTCAATGTGGTTTTCTGTTCGTACAATGGAAGTCGATGAGGTTGACTTGTCTGGCTGACTTGTCTGGTGTTTCCGTGTTTGTTAAATTTGCATGATGAAAGTTTGAATAATGCAAAGGTATGGAAACGTTTTCATGCTCACCGATTCTTGCCGAACAATGGTCTGGAAACAGTGATATGTTCCACGATATAAAGGTTTATCCACATTTTGAACTTGAAGTCTCACCTGGGAAATGAACGTTTTGTAATTACACAATAGATCGCAAAAAGCATAAATTGATGTTGAAGTGACATTTACTGTGAAATCACCTCTTCACAGAGAGAAATTATGAGATTACACTCATTCAGTTGAAGGCCTTCAAGATCTCGCAGATGAATTTGAGCTTCTTGAAAGTTTTTAGTTTTTTGACAGTGATAAATGTGGTGTATTTGACACAAATCTGATGTCACACAGCATCATAACTACACACACATGCTGTACATACAGCCCCGACAGTCTGATCAGGACCTTCGCGGAGGGGCTTGTATCACACTGAAGTGGATTTTTTCGCGATAGCCGGTGTTGTTCCGAATTTCGACTGAGATTTTGACTCTACTTCTGATTGGTTCATTCACTCCGGATGCTGCTTTGTGATTGGTCCCTAACACTAAAGCCCGCCCTCACGCCTAATCCAAACCCTAACCTTCGTTGGGGAAAACAGGGGAGTCATAATCTTACGGGGAGACAGATTTTGATACGACACCGGATGCTTGTTTATTATCCAGCTTATTACTCGGCTACTTGCAACATGAGAAAAAAACTGGACAGGAAAAGTGAATTTAGAATATTTTATTAGCTCGTCCTGTTTATCAAATGTAGAACTTGCGAGAAAAAGCCGCTTACTTTTGAAGAAACAGCGTTCAAATGTCAAGAACAGGCAATTTGGTTTAATAATTTGTAAATATAATGTCACATATGTTATTAAAAGATATCTTTACATTTAATTTGTCAAAAAAAACCTGTCAAAATGATTTGCTGTGTCCAATTACCGTGTGTTAAGTTTTGTGAGGTCGTTATCTGGGAATAACGAACCTGCAAATGTCACGACTGGCCAATCAGAATCAAGCATTCCAATGAGCCGTTTAATAATACATAATAACCCACCTCTGAATATTTACTGTTCACACATTATATCCTTCTAAACATCCTCTGCGTTTGAATGCAGGATTCTAATCTGTCATATGGTTTAATAAGTGTGCAGTCTAGTAAAATGCAGCTTTATAGAACAAGTTTGACTGTTTAATATGAAGATTCATTTCTCCAGCATGAATGACAGAAGATCACATCAGACTGATCGCACCTTCACTGTATCAAAGGGATGTCCAACCAGCACACCTGCAGCTCCTGTCACACGTGAAGACAAGAGGAACATTTTCAGTTTCTCTGTTCATTGGATTACAACCTCGCCTCTGATCTGATAGAATCATTTTTGAGCTACATGATGCAACAGTGTTTGAGCAGTGAGATATGAGCGTGTTTGAGGATCTTCAGTCCTTGACCCGTGTGAATGAGAAACCGAACAGCAGTGAAACATCTGCGTCAAGCAATGACATCCATGTGCATGCGCGTGTCAGCGCTCAAATATTCATCATCACATACTGCATAGCCACAGTCACATCTCTTCTGCTTCCACACACTCACACCTGCAGCATATCTAACAGTTACACTAAGCCACTGAATAACTATTGCAATAAAAATCATTAAACGTTGTAAATATGAACATACAGGTGAAATGTCACATGATGAAATGTCAAGTCACATAACAACAGTCAAGATGAATAAATCAAATTTAAAATCACTTATGACCAGAATGCTTTGATTCTTTAATGTGAACAGATTGAAGTGAATAATCTAATTTAGTTTCATTCCTCAAATGTGACTCTTCTGTGTTTATTTATAATGTTTGTTTCCAAGCAGTTAAACAGACGGTTTGATGTATGATCTCACATTTAAATAACATTTAAGTAAATACCTCCAAAACAACCAGCAGCAAAGTCCAGAGCCATACTCCTGAACCAAGAGTTGAAGTGAAAAGCTCAGCACGTGTGGGGCGGCGTGCGCGCGCTTTCAGTGTAGTTTTCAGTATGTGAGTGTGTTTCGTGTGTGTGTGTGTGTGTGTGCACGTTACTGTCAGTTTTTAGTGAATGAAGGTGATGAAAGTCTATATGTGTCCAATAGAAGCTCATGAATACAGAAACACCCCATAATGATCCGACTGCTCCTGTGAACGTCATTTCATTCACGAACTTATCAGACTACATTCACATAGTATTTACATTTAGCAGATACTTTTATAAAGCGACTTACAGAGAATAGTATTTTGTCAAGGATGTTTGGAACCAAGTCTTGAGGACCCTGTATATGTTTTAGTGCATGTATGTGATTGACACTTAATGAAAGAAACGCATTTCTGCGCTACACATGCGTATGGCAAGCCGAATTAGCGTTAATCATTCTCATTGAGCGTTCCTCTCAAACGCGACTTGCGCGAATAGCTCGCGCTATTCGCGCGTAGTTGAAAAGCTTGGCGTTTTGAGTTTAGTTGCTTCATTCGCACATGAAATTCAATTCACAACAGACGCGAATTCGCGTCATGAGAGAGGCTTCTGCCAGGCGGCTCCAGTCTCGTATATATGTAGCTCAAATTGAGTAAAGAGCGTTTTTACAATTTATCAGATTGTCCGACCTCCTCACTCACTTTCTTCCAAGCAAAATCCTTTTTATTCCCGTTTCGATAAAAGTAAGATGTACCGTACAGCTCCAGGTATCCACATACAGTAACGATGATTTTGTCCTCTACTGTTGTTTCGGATATCTGCCTCTGCTAGCTACGTCTTAATCACGTCATTTCTAGAGAAATTTCCTGATTCGTTAACGCGGCGCAAATTTTTACCAAAATTCAGAGTTTCAATTCGTGCGAATCACGCGTTACGCGCGTCAAATGCCCGAAACACTCATCTCGCGCTGCATCATTCGCGCCGCCTCATTCGCGCGAATCGCACCACATGATGTGTAATCGCGTCTTTGCATCGACTTAACATGTAAATCACTTGTGCTTAACGCTTCATTTGCGTTTGGTGGGAACACACAGTCAGGATATGCGTTTTTGACATATATCTACAATTACATTTTTACTAGTAAAATTATAATTATTGACATCAAGATCATAATTTCTACTGGTAACAATTGCTGTTTTTGATATCAATAATAACATTTTCACTAGTAAAAATGTAATTGTTGATATCAAAAATGCATATCCTGAGAACGATTAAATCTATTTCGGCTTGCCATATTTGCGCGCGCGCTCTCTCGCTCTCTGCTGTCTCTATAGTCACGTGCGGTGTGTGTGGTCGTCGCGATCAGCTGATCGGATCTGATCGTGATGCATCTGGCGGATTTTATCGCCGGTTCTGTCGGAGGTAATGATTGGGATCGGCGGGTTATTTTTGCCGTCTGATCTCCCGAAGCCTCCTTCCGATCTCACTGTCTGATCAAGGTCATTACACGTGGGACAATATGGAGAATGCGCGCGACGACGACTGTCCATTTTTCATTGTTTCTTGTCTGTCTGACTATCCGACTGAGCAGCATCGACGATAAAGCTGCGATTCATTCATTCATAAATACATTATAAATCATATTTCATGTCTTTATTACTTTTATAAATGTGATTGTATTGATGAGGATTTAAAATCTTTTGTTTAGGAGCTTTTGGTGTGGCAGTCGGCTATCCGTTAGACACAGTGAAGGTAATAAAATGCCTAATATAATGTTAATAATAAGCATCGTCGTCATAAGAGCCGTGTATTAATGTAACGGGTGTTGCAGGTGAGAATCCAGACACAGAGACATTATTCCAGTGTATGGGATTGTGTGAGAAGACTCTTCAGAAATGAAGGAGTGAGTGTTTAAACGTCATTCATCTCTTATACAAACTACTTATAATGTCAACTAACCCACTGCTGTGTGTGTAGATGTCGGGTTTCTACAGGGGGATGTCGATGCCTGTCACTACAGTGTCCATCAGCTCTTCTCTGGTGTTCGGCACTTACAGGAACGTCCTGCATCATTTACATGCGCTGCGCGACAGACGCGCCGGTGACGCGCATCACAAGGCGGATATATTTCTGTCCGGGTTCGCCGGTGGAGTCGCTCAGGTACTTTTCTTTATGTGCATAACTTTACATAAACAACACTTAGCACGTCAGACAGGTTCCACCCGCGTTAACTGTTTATTTGTGGTCAGGTGTCGGTGATGTCCCCTGCGGACATTGTGAAAGTTCGTCTTCAGTGTCAGACCGAAGTACTTCAGAACTTGACACCGGACTCAAAGCTGAAATATCGCGGTCCGCTTCACTGCTTGTTAAGTATCGCGCGTCACGAGGGTGTTCGTGGACTCTACAGAGGTTCCGGGGCTTTAGCTCTGAGAGACGGACCTTCGTTCGCCACTTACTTTCTCACCTACAACTCCATCTGTGACCTGCTGTCTGCACACGACAAACAAACAGGTATACTGATGCTTAAATGCACACATGTGTTGAACTTACTGACGGAAATCACAGCAGTTCTCAAGGTCTGTTTCAAACTCACTCTGACATGGCAATGGCAGGTGTCCTGATATTTATGACAGACAGTCACTGGATTTGTTTCTTTCGTAGTCGAAGGTGAAATACAAATACGAATGTTTTCCAGAAATGCATGAAAATGAATTGGCTTTAACCAGCAGGTGTGTTGTGTGGTTTCAGAATGGACTGTGATTCTGTTTGCTGGTGGAGTGTCAGGTATGTGCGGGTGGGCCGTGGGAACACCGATGGACGTGATTAAAGCCCGTCTGCAGGTGGACGGTATGAACAGACAGCGGTACAGAGGATTCATTCACTGTATAACAGACAGCGTGAAGACAGAAGGTCCAGCGGTTCTGTTTAAAGGTCTGTCGGTCAACTGCATACGGGCTTTCCCGGTCAACATGACCGTGTTTGCAACATACGAACTGGTGGTCCGAGTTGTGCGGGGAGCGTCGTAGATTGAAAATCATTATCAGGAAATAAAAAGTTATTTATCGTTAAAGACAGATATTGCACAACGCAAAACATTCTTTTACAAAAAACCCGGTGGCCTTAAGAGCAGAAAGTCTATTGGAAACACGTTTCTATATCTAAAAATAGTAAATAGTACAAATACATTTATCATTTGTATGATATATTTTATGGGAGAAGAATGAGTGTTGCTGTGTACCTCCAGATGAGTTTATCACAAACAGAGAGTTCTCGTGTCTAGACGTGTATATATATTATATTTTGGAAGTATTTCTGTTTGTTTGATTCACTGCTGTGATGTCACATTATGAAAAAGACGCTCTCATCTTTCAGTGTGAAACAAATGTAATAACTATATCGTGTGTTGAAATGACTCAAGACTGTTAAGTAAAACTTGTTTATATCATATCCGAGGTGAACACTCATTATGTGGCAGATGTTTATTTATTTGTATGTCATTTCATTCAATCGCCGCAGATTCATGCATCTTTGAATCAGACTGAATCTGTCTTTGTATCTGTACATTTGAGTTTTGAAATAAACCAGCGGTTCAGTAATAATGACAATAAACATGTTCTTTATAACATTGACGCTTGTGTCTTGTATAGAGAGAATTATACATCACATGTTAGTTCTCTTGACAATAATCTGAATTTATTCCTTCGTTCTGGACGTCTGATGGATTCTGTGTCGTTCCGTCGGGTTTGATTCGAGAAGTTCAGACCGGCTGTGATGGATCAGCAGTTAAAGTCTAACTTGCGCGGGGTCATAAACTGTTTGACGATGTCATCCGTCACATGTTTGCGTTTCTCCTGATGTGCTGCGATCATGGGCTGAAGGGTCTCGATGAGAAGTTTCTTCAGTTCGCCAGTGAGCAGATCTCCGCTACTGTAATCCTGAACAACAACATTTCATCACGTCAGCAGACGAAGAAAATCTTTCAAACCCCACAGCAGTAAGTGTGTGGATCTCTCACCTGTCTGATTTTCTCCAGCTGCTCATCGTCTTCCAGGAAAAATGTCAGATACATAAAAGAAACGTCCACATCTGGATTTCCACCAAACTTCCGGTGATCCTCTACAGTGTCTTTACCGCCAGAGAAAGCGTGTTTGTTGATCTGAAACGACACACGAAGAAATTAGTGTGTGAACATTATATTCAAGGTGTTCCCTCACAGCGACGGCAGAACAAACCTTATTCTTGATCTGTTTTGGCGAGTCGGTGAGGAATATGGTGGTGTTTGGGTCGCTGGCGCTCATCTTGGTTTGAGCCCCTTGAAGCGCCGGAAAAAAGGTGGAGTGAAGTAACGCAGGTTTGAGGAAACCGATCCGCGGGGCCACGTCCCGGGTCATACGGAAATACGGGTCCTGAGGAAGAGCCGATCAGAAACAAGATCTCCAGAAAGCTGTGCGAAGGAAAGATCCCTCTGGTCTTTAACATTGTGTGTGAAAGGTCTGATCTCACCTGATCGATTGCACATGGAATCAGGCACTGAACGTCTGTCCTGCCGCTGAAGATCTGAGGGAATGAGCTGCTGAATGACGGAGCCGCTTGAATGGCAGGAAAACTGATTTTCCCTGAAAAAACAACAACCGTTCAACTGAGATCCTCGAAAACATCAGACCGCTTCAATTCCCTATCTCTACTTACCGATACAATCACTGTCTGTGAAGCCAAAGATTCCTTTAACCTGATTAAATGTGACGTGTTTCTGGACCTTCACCACGTTCCTGTAAAACGAAGGACTCGACCTGTCGGAAGAGAGAATCGTCACAATCTTACACGTTTAAATCAAAGCACTATTTTTCATTCACCGTTCATCTGGTGATTCATCTGCACGGAGGCTTAACACGAACATAGCATCAGCTGTGAGCTAAACATACTGCTCTTTTACCCCATGTAGTCCAGATCAGAGAAGATGAAGGTCTTGTTGACATCAAAACCACAGGCGATGATGTCTTTAGCGTTCTCCACGGCGTATCGATAACAGTCCTCCTGTGAAAGATCCTTCCACAGATATTTCTCATCGTCCGTCAACTGAATGACCAGAGGAACGTCAAACACGTCCTGCAGCCATCTGAAACGCACAATCATCACACAAATCACAGCTGGATCCTGCGAACACGTGGAAACACAGCTTCTTGTTTGGACGATGATGAAGGCTCTCACTTGGTGAAGATGAAGGGGATCAGATGGCCCACATGCATGGCTTCTGAAGACGGTCCTCGTCCCGTGTAAAGATAGAAAGATTTCTGATTCTCGTACGCGTCCAGGATCTGATGCATATCCCTGCGGTACAATAAAAACAAAACGAGAGATGACACTGATGTGCCGTGAATGACTAAGATTTATCCTTTTGTGCTGGAGAACAGACCTGTGAGAGAAGAAGATTCCTCTACGGAGAAAATGATGCGTCACTTTTCCAGTGATCCGAGTGATTCTGTCCACCAGCTCCTCATCGATTTTACTGCTTCCAAACCGAACTAACGACAACATTATCTCATCAATCCAACAAAATATGTCAATACAGCTTCACACACATCATAACCTACCAATGAGTTTTTCATAGTCCACTCCTTTGGCGCTGGTCGTAGAGACGTTCCACGGGTTGACCTGATCGTCTCCATCCACAGCTTCTTCGTGATCATTGGAGATGGCACAGTCCATCGGCGGACATCCGGCTTTATAGTCCTGACTGGTGACACGCTTAAAATCCACTTTCATCTTTAATAACAACTGCACAGCAGCATCGATGTCAACCTGCAGGAGTCAAGAATCACATGAAGACTGACAAACACAAGCTGTTTTTCATTTTTTTATGTTCTGCATGATTTTCAATTATACGCAGTGCAAACGAGACTTCAGTGCTTCATAAAACCAACACAGTATGAAAAATAATAATACAATTATGAACAACATTCAGTGCTTATACTAGCTACTACAAGACACATGACACATTCAAACAAACACACAGCAGGTAAGATGATAAGAATGCGAATAGAGTTCTGTATACAGACAGACATGTCAAACCTTTGGTGCTTTCTGAGCTTTAAGAGATCGGACTGTTTCTCCCTGAGCTGTCAACTGATCATACAAATCTATCGGACTCATGTCAGACATCTTCACCTAGAAAAGAGAATAATAATAATAGCAATGATGCTGTCAGGTTTTTTCATATTTATTCATTCATTCAGATAAGATGAAAACAGCTGTGACACGCGCCATATATATGCTCGAGTAAAGCATTTTAACTCTTAAAACTGATCTGTAATCAGTCTCATGATCTGATATGTTCAACAATAATATTCACCATGTTAATAACCATAATGATGAGCACACACTCACTATTTAATGATGTGTTTCAATCTTCATTCAGCTTACATCAGATTCAGTGCGGCTCTGTGTTTCACTCAAACGTGTCCGACTGAAACACTGACACGACACACACAACACTTTCCTTCCTGTGGATTTACAAATATATTTTTAATCAGTTTTAGTTGTACTTTTTTCCCCTCAACGTTTTTTTTCTTGTAAATTCTTAATCAATCCAAGGTGTCACACAAGGTGTGTTATGAAAAGTTTAGGTTATATATATATATATTCATGAAGAGTTTGAGTTCCAAAATGAGATAACTCCGTTTTTATTTTTTTTCTAAATGAATTTATTGTGTTTTATTGTGTTAGTAAACTGTATTTCTTTTAGTTATTGTGGATTAAATCAAAACAAATCAACTGCAGTTTGATTGATATTCATTGGAATTCACAATAAAATACATGTTTTTTAACTATTTTAAACTATTATGTAAAAAATGACGAGACTCTTATTTTGTACGGATGTTTGTAAGATTCGCCTTTCCGGGACGTTCCGCGTAATATTTCAAATGAAATTCGTCTGCGTGTTCGAATATTCTCACATTAAACTCTATTTACTTATATAAACGCATTTGCGTAAATAAGCTATACAACAGTAACACAGCCACGTTTATAGTCATATGTTTATTTAATAAAATAAATTTGGCGTTTCGGTGTCCTTTTATAACGATCTATTGACATGTAAACGTTATTCTTTTAAACTAGATCACATTTATTCGCCATTTGTAGTTTAATAACAGACGTTCGTATGGCATTTTATGCTTTTTCTTTTATTGTAAAAACAGGGCGGTTGAATTTAAGTGAGAAATAAGACACCAGTGACAGAATATAAGTTTGTGTTTGTGCGACTGTTCGTGTCACAGTAGTGTGGATCTGATGTTTCTAATTATGTTTATTTATTAACATCTTTTATTCAGATTCAATGTTGTCATTAAGACATTATGAAGACACATCATCAGGAGTCCAGCAGGTGGCGAACTCATCCTTGAAAGCAAACTTTCACTGGACATCGAGTTGATCTTACAGACAGCGTTCATTTATTACAACAAAACAAGGGTTTAAATGGCTTCACTGGTGGATTATGAGGATTCAGACGGCGAGACAAGTGAAGATTGTAGAACTGAACCTCATGACACTGGGAATAATGACCAGCACACTGAAGATCAACTCTTCATCGTGAACCCATCATCATCACAGTCTGATGTCTCAGGAACACAAAACTCAAGATCTTATTCATCATCGTGTGTAAAGAGATCTCATCCAAACCCAACTGCGGTGAGACCGTATGTTTCTAAAAGACAGCGTGTGTCTACATCAGCTCTGGTTCAAACAGAAGCAGAACACACTGCTGGATCACATCTGCTGTCTGAGGTGTCAGAGACAATCCGTCCGTATCTGAACAGAAAACAGGTCGGATCACAGCTTCCCAAACGAGTTCAGTTTGAACTTCAAGCCCATCAGGGTCCAGTGAACACACTGCAGTGGTGTCCAGTGGATCATCACAGTCACCTGCTGCTCTCAGCATCCATGGACAAAACCTTCAAGGTACCACACCACCTGATGTTCATCAAATACACACACACACACGTGCGGTTGTTTTAGACTTTAGCCTTTTCAAGACTTTAGTCTGAGGATATATTACAGACTAACAAAAGAGAAACAAATACTGGAAAATAAATCACGACACATTCATGGTTGATAGGGTGTTACAAATGAAATTAGTAAAAAAAATGTTAACACACCTTAGCAACCACAGAGCAGAGTAACTATAGCGATGCCCTAGCAACAGGAGCTTGAGTTTATCACGGATTCATTTTAACAATCAGCACTGGATAGACAGAGGATCATGTGTGATATGTGTGTAAAGATACATGGTGCATTGCAAGTTTTTCTCTATGCCATGTATACTGATGTCAGTGGATTGTCAGAATCTGTAAATTATTCAATCGAAGTATATTAACTTTACTTATCTTATTATTTAAAATATAGTTAAACAATATACCAAAACAATTAGCATAATACCAAATCATGCTGAAAGAATATATTTGTTCAAATATGTTAACGTGCATGTGTGTTGTTAAACGCAAGTTGTTTATATTTATGGATTAAACTAAATCAGCAATCTCCCTTTGAGTAACGGTGGCAATGAACCAAAACTCCTCTATAGATGTAAATGTGTATAAGAGTGGAGGGAAAAAACTTTGAGGGACCAGACTCAAGCAGGAGAGTCAGTCCTCTGGCATATTAAATTATCACTGCTGCAACTACACAGAGAATAATTACTGTAAACTGTGAGATTCATCAGAAATAGTTCGCCGGGCTGCTTAGTGAAATAGGAAATAACTAGTGAGCATAGAAAAAAGAGATATGTAGGTCTGTCAAATATTATTCTGCTTCTGGAGCGTCACAGTAAATGTGTTAAATCACACAGACAGAAAGAGCTCAGGACATCACATCCACCCCACCAGACACACACAGTTGAATGAAATATTCACCAGTGTGATAAATGTGATCCTCAGTTAAACCCTGGTTACGAACTAAACACTGTTCAGACTCCCGTTGGAGTGTCTGATGATTGATTGATTTATGGTGTTGAATGATGATTCTCATTAAACTCCTGTGATTTAACTGGCAGTGTTTGATGAACATCACACCTGATGATTCTGTTTGATTTCACGGTTTAGTTGTGAAACCTCTGTTCACATCTCACGAGCGTCTCTGAGACGTCTCCTATCTGTATCTCTGGAGGATATGAGAGAGCTGCTGCTATCAGATTCTGTTTCAGGTGCGCGCTTATGTGTGTGTGAGTTTAATAATGAAACACCATACAGAGTGTGAGAGGAACTGCTGGTGATATGTTCCTCTGGTTATGTTCTGATCTGAGCCTGACCGGATTCAAGCTTTTTTAATGTGGACTCTTCATGTACTGTATTTGTGACTTAACCACAGTCCATTTATTCACATGACTAATTTTGAATATGGTTTTAACTTTATTATGATTATTATTGGATTGATTGAGGAGTGTTTTCACTGACATCATTGATTATTATTCGGATGTGTGAATGTAATGTCACACTTTCTGAACTGTTGAAATGACACTTGTACACACACACACACAGTAGAAATGTGTTTGTTTGTGTTTACAGTTATGGGATGGTGTTGACAGCGGCAGGTGCATGCACACATATTCCACACAGCTGGGCTCAATCCGTGACGCCTGCTGGCTGCCGTGCGGTCGGCGAATCCTGTCCGGCTCATTTGACGGCACCGTCGCTCTCACAGATGTAGAGACGGGTGAGTCTCCAACATTCATGTTTCTGAAAACAGAGCGTGTTTGTATTTCAAAACATAAGAGAATGCACAGATCTCATGTGTAAAAGCATCATCATCATGAGCGTTTATGATCGGATTCTCTCCATCAGATGAGCTCAGAATGTTTCTCTCTCTCTGCACATATTGACTTATTATTAGACTTTTAAAGAGCTGATGTAGAGATATGTTTGGTCAGGTGGCGTCTGGTTTGATATCAGCTGTTTCTTTGTTGGTACCGGCAGACAGAATGATGCTCATGCAGTCTGCTGGTGTTTCTTATCACACCTCTGCTCATTTCATATCAGTAATAATGTAGAGTCAAGATTTCTCATTCTCTCTACAGACATGAGCTTTAATTGATACAATCAGAACCAGAGATCACATCTGTTCCAGTCAATGGTCACATCATATGCATGATCATGCAGCAGTCCTGTTTAAAACATGCTTTAAAGAGAAACAGCAGATCAGATCAGATATGAATCAGATTTATGTTCAGCGAGTTTATTGTGAGTTCAACATCATCTGGAATGAGAATCCGTGATAAAACGCATGATGTGACTGAAGTGAATATGTGTCATCACGAGAAAATCGTTCTCATATAACCATAGAAACATCAGTTCTGATTTTAATTGATTGACAGGAAAGACTGTTGTAAAGATGGAGAATGAGTTTAAGGTGGGCTGTGTTACTCCTCGACCCTGTGACCCTGATGTGTTCCTCTGTGGCGGCTTCAGTTCAGAGGTCAAGGCCTGGGACGTGCGCTCCGGTAAGGTCAGTCTGATAATACTGGACCATGATTGGTCAAATGTTTGTATATGATACTGACTCTGGACTGTGATTGGTCAGATGTTTGTGTGTAAAGAAGTGACTTTAGATCTGTGATGATTTATTTTTATGACTGTATCTAAAGCAGTGTGTGTGTTCCCGTCAGGTTCTGCGGGTGTATAAGGCCGGTATCCAGCAGACGTTGGATATCTTGTTTCTGGGTGAAGGTAAAGAGTTTATCAGCAGTACAGACGCAGTGAGTCGAGATTCAGCAGAACTCACACTGGTCGCCTGGGACTTTGACACCACCGCTAAACTCTCTAATCAGATATTTCATG
Organism: Triplophysa dalaica; assembly: GCF_015846415.1. Classification (NCBI taxonomy): domain Eukaryota; kingdom Metazoa; phylum Chordata; class Actinopteri; order Cypriniformes; family Nemacheilidae; genus Triplophysa; species Triplophysa dalaica. The sequence goes on from NC_079556.1 coordinate 21,204,656, forward strand.
TATGAAAAACCCCTTCTTGAATTCTCTCACATTAATGCTCAATCTTATTTCAAAACTGTATGAAACGTTTGCATGGCTTGAAAGAGACGTGTGTGTGTGTTTGTATCAGGAGCGCTACACCTGTCCGTGTCTCACCTCTCATCCGCTGGAGAACAGCTTTGCGGCTCAGACAAATGGAAGTTACATCGCTCTGTTTTCAGCACAGCGGCCGTACAGAATGAATAAGAAACGTCGATATGAAGGACACAAGGTCAGTCCCTCGAGCATAAAATCAAATCACTGCGAATCCATATCTAATATGCAGGGCAGTGTTGGCTTGCTCACCGGGAGACTGCATTTATTTATTTTTATTAATTAGATTTTATTTATTAGAATGATCTTGCTTGTTCTATAAACACCATGCACTGTGCTGTGTTTTAGCTTTTCTGTTTTTCCTGTTTGCCCCTGTAAAGATGCTTTGGAACAATGCACATTGTGAAAAGCGCTACTTGAATTGAATAAAATAAACTTTAATTGAATATCAGCCGTATCACGTCTCGCCCGCAGCGAGCTTTTGAATTACTCTTGTGTGCAACACCACTTTCCGGAGTACTTCAAATGTATTTGATAACAACACAACACTATCTGAATAATGTGAATGTGTTTCGGTGTGTTTCTTTCAGAACTGATGAAGTCACTGTGTCGTTTGTGCCGTTGTTTGTTTGTAGGTGGAGGGTTTTGCAGTGCATTGTGGGTTCTCCGCAGACGGAAGCGTTCTCGTGTCTGGCAGTTCTACCGGATCAGTTCACTTCTATGACTCTCACAGCTCACGGATGCTGAAGACACTGCACGCACATGAACACGCATGCGTCTGCGCAGCTCTGCATCCACTGTTACCCGGCGTCATGGCCTCGTGTGATTGGGGAGGAGAAATTAAAATATGGAAATAAATGATTTGGTATCACAAATCATGTCCATTTATTGTTCCTTATTGTGGAATATCAGTTTTATTCACATCATTGTTTTGATTTTTGTAATTAATATAAGCAACGATCATTGTCATGAATGTGTCTGTCCTTGTTTTGTAGTCATTTTCTGTGTATTACGATGTTGAATTTTTCAAATAACGAAGATGTCAATATATTTATTCAGTAAAGAAATATAATGAAAATTCAACTTTATTATATAATGCACGTCATTAATAACTTTGACTTGTTGACAGAAAACAAAGTACAGAGGCATTTAAACTCGTAATAAAGGAATAACTGTAATGAACACTTATGTTCATCGCTAAGAGCATCATGAAGGTCGATGGTTTGGAGATGTTAGTTTAGCAGCGTGCCGTACAGCTGTGCTTTTGTGAGACTGTCTTTTCTGCTCAGTCCTGTGTTGACATATTCTGCCGTTTTATTCTGAAGATCCTTCTTGTAGCGCTCGACATCGGGAGCTTCCAGAGTTTGGTTTAGAGCTTCGACAGAAGTTTCATTGATGTAATCTTTCTTGACATTTCTGTCTTGTGTCTGCTGCCGGTGTTCGGAGTTTCGTGACCGCTGGAATCTGCTGCGAATGACATCTGGAGCGGTTCCAGAGAAACTTGGACTCATGACGTGCACGTCTCTCTCCGGGATGCTGCTGATACTGTAGGAGGGTTTGATGTAGGTGGAAGTCGTCGGTGAGAAATGTGGCTCTGAACAGCTGAAGGATGAAACTGGTCCAGAGCTGTGAAGTGAGGAAGTTTTCACGTCCTCCATGCTGGTCTGCCTCCAGCGCTCGCTCGGGTCATCCTCCGGGAGACGGTACTGCTCTCTATAGCAGGATGCCGGGAATCCATGCTGGAAACTGTTTGACTTTGGAAAACCTGAACCGTCCTTTTCATACCCGAAAGAGTTTTGACCTTCCCGCCAGAGCTGCTGAGAGGATGTTGGGTGAGACTTCTCCTCTGAAGTGGTACTGAAGCTGGAATAAGAGCCGGTGACCGGCAGAGACCCGAGCTTGAAGCCACAGAACGGAGAGAAGTTGAGATGGAAAGTGTCGTCCTCTGTGTTGTCAAGGTCAACGCTCTGTCGGCGTTCAGGCCATTGTTCTTCACGGCAGTACAGAGCCGTGTCACTGCGGTACAGATCACATGTTTTACGCTGCTGAAGTTTGTCTGCGTGTGGGCTGGATGAGCGGGTGACCGGCTCTGGATTTTCCTGGACTTTGTCGATGAAGGTGGTGGGAACAGATTCTGAGTGATACTTGTTTATCCCACCAACACGTTTCTCCATGTGAGAACTCACACAACCCTGTAAACCAGCGGGAAGCTGTGAAACAACATTAGACGCACAAACACGTGAAAGAGAAAAATACTGAGTTTGTGAGAGAACTGAGGAAAAACTGTGTTTTATCTGACATGTACGAATGATTTTTAAATTGAATCTGATGTGAATGTGAGACAAACGTGTTAGTGTGTGACTCAACTTCATCTTTCTGATGTAAAACACATGAAGATGTATTGCAGTCACTGCTATTAAATAACTCTTATAGTCCTACTACAGTTTGTTTGAATACTCCATTCTGATGTGTTTGTTAAAACCGTTTAACGCACGAGTATTTCCAGTCAGTTTGATCAACATTTGAAGATAACTGCCGAAACGATAGGTAATAAAAAAAAAGTATAAGCTTTATAAACACAACAGCTTGCCTAGCTCTTTTCAGCGATGCGCTTTCATGACTTCACGTAATGCATAATTACGTTGAAATTTTGCACGTTCAACTTGTAAACACTGACTCTGTAATTCTGCTACGTCTAGTGTGACCTTTCAACGTATTTATGGATCACGTGAAGTCATGAACACGCATCGCAGATCAGACCAAGGCGAGCATTTGTGTTTATAAAACATATACTTTTTTTGTTGTTGAAAATGACAGATCGTTTCGCTAGTAAAGACCATTATTCATCGTCTGGTATCCTTTAAAGTCCTTTGAAGCTGCACTGAAACTGTCATTTTGACCTTCAACCATTTGGAGTCCATTGAAGTGCACTATATGGAGAAAAATCCAGGAATTATTTCATTAAAAAGAAAAATCTTTTTGATTAAAGAAACAGACACATAAACATCTTGGATGACGTGGGGGGGGGGGGGGGTGAGTAAATCATCATGAACATTTATTTTGAAAGTGAACTACTCCTTTAACTTGGCAAACAACCATCTGCTTTGTGTCGAGTGGTTCTTGGCCTCCGCGTCGTGCATTAAAATCCTTAAATGCACATCTAGCTGTGGATTATACCCTACTTTTAATGTGGCGTCTAATGCGGAGTTTCTTTTTCCTGGTGAACCCATTTGACTTCCATTGTATGAACACAAAACCCCTTAGACATTTCTCTAAATATCTTTGTGTTAAACTGAAGAATGACTCGCATACAGATTTACAACCATGTGAGAAAGAATAAAGATGACTGAATTTTGTTATATTTGGGTAAACTATCATTTGAATTGAAAATGATAAGTGTGTTGTGTAATATCACTGGCTTCAGTTTAAACAGCTGTATGTTATAACTATAATAGAAAAACAGGAGGATTTATAACATCAAATTGATGAAACGCATTAATACGATAGTGACTGTAACAGTCCAGCAGAAGAGAAATGAAAGCAGCTGCTGCCGGAGGGAAACGTGAGCAGATGCTGCAGGTATTTTTAGCATCAGATCCCTTTTAAAAGAGACTGTGTGCCTGTGTGTGTGTGTGTGTACGTGCGTATGTGTTTCTTGTGATTAATGAATGTTCAGATCAATGAATCAATCCTGCGTCATTCACCAATGAGAGCGTGTGTTTATGACAACCAATCACAGACAGATGTTTGATGAGATAATAGAAGAAGCCTTGCAGAGAGAAGGAGTGAATGCTACAACGTTTTGTGGATGTATGAGGATCAATACATCGAAAGCCAAAGTGAATGTGTGTGTTCGCGCGTGTGTGATTGACCTCCGGTGGTTTGTTAGGAGACTTTCCACACTGCAGCAGTTGAGCGGCCAGTTTACAATCTCTTCTGTACAAAACCTGAGGAGACACACAAACGCATCACATAATGTCAGTTGTATTTCTATACTGCACTTTAAGTGTGAACACAGTTTCTGTTATCATGTCCTGTGCTGTGTTTAACTGAGAATACTGTCCCAGATAGCAAGCATATTCAGGCCACATGTGAAAATCATCCGTCACATCTGGCCTAAATACTGAACATATGTGGGCCAAATACGGGACATAATCGTTTCGCCATAACTTAAGAAATGGCAAATGTTCAATTGGTTCACATCTTACTTTGTGGTGTACATGTGTACACACAGATTTGATCGAAAGCGTGCGTACGCACAAATCCACGGCAACGTTTCATATTTATAAATCTTTGACCTGGAAAAGTGCTTAATCAAGATTCATAAACGAATAAAAGTGTTTGTGAATGCAAGACTGTAATAAAAACTGAAATCATGAGCTTGTTTACTGTACTACACACATTATCTTCTTGTAGTTTGTGGATCGTGATGTCGGCATCGATCAGGTGGTTCTTCAGTACAAGGATCTCTCGATTCAAAGATCTCGTCTCCTCTTCATGAAGCTTCGTCTGAATCATAAAGAGAGAACCTGAATGAGTTTACAAAGTCACAAATTCCGCCACAAATATGACATATCACTCACATAATTGACTTTAGTATTATAACAATGTGAATATACAGAATAAAGTTGTACAGTACCATATCAATCTCAAGAGTATATTCATATGAAGAAGTCCTTAAATTCATTTAATCTCAGAAAATGTATTAATTGATTCCTTATTGCTACAATACAGAGTGTTTCAATGGTAACATTAATGTGTGTGTGTAAATTGTACAGAACAATATTTTGTCAAAAACTAAAAATGCAAATGATCTTTAGGTGTAGAGGATACAATTTACAGTTTGTAAAGTATAAAATTAATTTTGCCTATGGACTGTTCCCACAGAGATAATAAACCAGACATGTGTGTGGTGTGTGTGCGTGTGGGTACCATTCTCTGGATTTTGTCCTGCAGCTCTTGATTTATTCTCTGTAGAGTTGTGTAACTGCTCTGAATCCTGTGAGGATGATAAAGATTTTCTCAAACCCGAAATAGTGAATATATCCCATTATTATTATTATAGATAGTCTACTGTACAGCTCTTAGCAGCGCTGTTTAGGGACAGTTCAACAAAAAATGAAAATGATGTGTTTGTTCTGATGAACACAGAAAAAGATATTACGAAGAATGTTCGATCAACTACAGGAAAAATCTAAATGGCAGTCAAAGCACCCCAGAACTGTTTGCTTTCCTACACTCCTCAAAATATCTTATTTGTTTTCAACAGACCAAAAAAATGTACAAAATATTTTTTTCTATGGGAGTCAATGGTGCCTCAGAACTGTTGGTTGCTACATTGTTCCAAATATCTTTCTTTGCGTTCAACCGAGCTCAAAAATGATGACCTGTGCAGTTTCGCAGTGAATTTATCAAGTTCGTCTTGAGTGTGTTGTAGTTCAGTCTCCAGGTACTGACAGCTCGAGTCAAACTCTTTCTCCAGCGTATGTAGTTGATGTGAGGTGTAGATCAGACGCCTCTGCAGCTCATCATTCTCCTCCTGTACAGAACTGCGCAGACAGACAGACAGACAGCAGTTTGTGCTCTAGTCAGTGATGTGATCCATCATGAAAGCATCTGTACCGGTCAGATTCGATTCTGAGGCTCATCTGATGACATTTGACAGCACGAGATAAAAACAATCAATAATGACTTGTGCGCTTTTATCGTCTCCTATTGATTCCTCAGATGAAATAACAAATGACTCTAAAAAATGATATGTTAAATTACATCAGTTGCTTTTTAATTTGCACTAAGATTGAAAGCAAAAATATCATCGAAACGACAATATAAATATATTGTGTAATGCTTCATAATGCTCAATAGCAAGTTAAACAGTCAGACACACGTCATTTATGTGTGACAAATATTAGATCAAGTATTGATCATGATAATCATCACTGATAATGATGAAAAAATACAAAAATGCATTTATTCAACAGACATATCTTCACACATAGTCCCGTAAAACAGATAAGGTAAAGTAAAACGTGAGATTTGAGTTGTAGTGCTGTGAAAGTCTGAGGGGTCAGTAGTGCACAAATGACACACGTCACCTTAAATTTAAACCCTTTAACATGAAGCGTCAAACGGGACCTGTGTGAAACCAACTGATGATTAAATGTCACTGAGCAGAAAGTGCATGAGAGAGAGAGAGAGAGAGAGAGAGAATTGAACTTGTCATTTTGTGAGCTAGTGACAATATTTATCCCAATGAAATGTTGATTTGTAACAAAATAAGATGCAATGTTTTCAGACCTCCGCAAGAACTTTGTATTCATCTGAAATAAGACAATACAAATGTTTTCACGTGCACTCTGAATATTTGGCTGTTTTTAATCCCAGCTTTCAAGTGTTTTGCTATGTGTTGCTGTCGGGAGACTTTACATCACTCTTGACTGAAGTTAGAGTTAGGAACAGGGAATGAAAGGAACACATTGCAATGTAGAAATGATGATTAAAGGTCAATTTGAAGAGCTGTCTGTTATTCTTCAGCTGATCCTCACACACGGGAATGATGATGACACACTAACCCAAGCTTTTAACCTGATGGATCCACATTTATTTGATCACTCGGGGTGTTAAGGTGATTCTGAATGTATTTTAGATAGACCCGTGTCAAACAAGATAAAGAGTATGAAGATGAATCTCAGGTCTAAAAGACACAGATATAATGGAAGACGCCCATAAGATAATAACTGTTCGTCGTGTAGTTGATTCTGTGTTTGCGCGAGTGAGACACACATATTCCATACACACAACAACAACAACAACATTTAGGGATCAGACTGAGACCAGTGAGACGAGATTGATCTCTTTACCTGTTGCCACAAACATCTTCAACATCTGCAGTCTAAAGAAAACAGAAAAACTTAAGATCATTTTTATCCTTTGATTCTCCTTCACTCTGATCAAAACAGTTGCTGATCCATTAAAAACATAATGTGTTGGTTCTTCAAGTTCTGATTAATGTCCAAATTACTGAATTAAATTGAAATGTCATGAGATTTTTGTCAATCTGTCCATAAAAGCATCTGAATGAGAGGACGCATAATTCTGACACGTTGATTTGCAAACTTCAATTTCTTTAACATTAACCCCGCGTTCCATTCCGAATTTTTTTTGTTATTTTTTTTAAACCAATATAAAAAAACAATAAAAAAATGTTTTTTAATATATAGAAAAACTAATATGAAATATGTTTTATTAATGATTATATTTTTTTGGCAAAAAAGGTCACGGTTAATATGTGGCACAAATTGTTACCCCAATTGAATAATTAAAAAAAAATCTAACATAATAGTTTACATTTGTTAGACACTATTTAGTAAAGTGTGTGATTTATTTTTAAATTATGCTGTAAATATTTTAGCGTACTTTAACAAATGTCTGTGTTTAAGAAACTCCCAGAATTTTTTGAATTCATTGAATTTATTAATTTTATACATTTGCTTCTTCTCTTCTTTACTATTCTTTTTTATTCATTCATTCACTCGCTACCTCCCTCCATCCCTCCCTCCCTAAGTCACACATTCACTCATCCATTCATATACTTAAATTGCTGATTGATGAGAATGGCATGGACCTTAAGCCTTGTTTATCAATACAGTATGCATTGATGATACAGTACTTTTCAATAAAGAGTTTATAAAAAAATATTTCCGGTCTGGAACGAGTTGTGTCAAAGTACTTTTTTTAAACTGCTGTAAATTGTTTCGGCCGGAAGTAGATGCATTTGGCGCATGCGCGGAACAAATCCTGTTTCCGGGACGGATTGGGTAGAGACAGTACCGCTTAATTCAGCCATTTTACCCCAGATGTAGCCTTTGGTTCCAAAATGAGATAACTCCGATTAAAAAATAAATAAAAAAACATTTCTTTATTATGCATTCCAATTAATATCAATCAAACTGCAGTTGGTCTGTTTTGATATAAGCCATAATGACAAAAAAATACAGCTAACTAACAATAAAACACAATCAAAACATGATAACATAATAAAAACATTATTTTAGATTTTTTTTAACTGAGGTATCTCATTTTGGAACCAAACTTTTCGTATAGTTTTATGTACAAAAATATATCGTCCAGCCTTATGTCTTCAGTGTAAATTTTGTGTTGAGAAGTTAGAAAAAGAGTTAAAGGAAACTGTTTATTAATTTATTAGGTTAGGTTTTTTTACTATTGCACATAATAGCCTACTTTTTCAAAAATACAATGACTTCTCTTCAGACACACTGCGCACTTGTTATGTAATGTGTGTGGTTTTTATCACATCAGTTCAAACTGAAGCTCACGAGAGTGATATGAGAGAGAACGCTTCAGATGAATACAGATAAATGACCTTCACTGTAAATCAAAGCAGCTGCTGTTACTGAGCGCTTCTCTATTATAAGTTTTGATATGGAATGGAAGCAAAAAATACGATTATATAATGTATTTATAATTTCACACATTTTCGGAAAACAGGTTGTACATGTAAATGTGACTAATCAAAATTTTGAATCTTGCTAATGTCTGGATTTTAGTTGGACTTCCAGCCTGACCATCTGACAGATGTCAAAACCCTGAAGCACAGAGAGAGATGCTCAGGCTGAAAGTCACGGTTTTCGATCTGTTTTCAGCAGGGTTATTCATTTGAAATACGTGACTCATTGATGTGTCTGAATGCTCACCGTGTCGTTGTTGTCTAGAGCTCTTGATAATGAAGTGGAGCGTTGAGGTGGTCTAGGTGCTCCATCTGAGCGTTTTTTGAAAACTGGACTTCTCTTACTCTCCTCTACCCTGAGAGACGAATCGACTCTCGGATGTGATTTCCCCTTCTCCATTTCTCTTGTAGGTGGAGAGTTAATTTCATGTTCTCTTCTTACTTGATCTATGTCAGTCTCTAGATAGGCCCTGCATGACATATCCATGAAGGGTAACTCCTCTTGTTTTCTCCTCAGGGTGTCACCGCTGTCCAGAATCTTACAGCTTGGCGTAAAGTTGGCCCAAGGATCCCTAAACTGAGGGCTGTCTGTGCCGGAGTGTGAGAACGAAGTTACAGATGTTTGTGGACAATCGAAAGGTGACTCCCGCTGACGGACGGCACCGAAGGCTTGTAGACACTCGGGGTCCAGAACCCTGCAAGTTACCTCATCAAGAAACTGAGAAAACTTCAGCTTGGCTTCAATCTTCTCCTCAAAGTCTGCTGATGCTGTGGAAGCGGCTGATGTACCATGACTCGAGGTCAGGCTGTGCTCGGAATCTCTGTGGCTCACAGCGGCCTGCTCCACTCCCTCCAGGCTCTCCGATCCCACCACGCTGTCAAAGTTCTGATATACGGTCTCGGAGTCACTGGTCCCGTCCAGTCGACTCTCTGAGCTGGCGCGCACTCTGAAGACCTCCTTGCTGTGCTGTCTGATAGAGCTCCGGAGCAGACAGGTGGCACCCGAGCTCCAGCTGTTGGTGTCCCAACTGTCGTCCTCGCTGGAGCTGGCGCTGCGCAGACTGATGTTTGAGCTCTGGAAACTCTTGAGGCTGGAAACCGAACCCTTTACATTTTGCGAGGACCCTTGCAGGCTGGAGACGGAGCCCCTCAGGCTAGAGACGGATCCAGATCCATGTAGCGTGGGTGAGGAAAGGCTCGACGGGGAGCGCGGCGGCGGCCCTTCGTCATTCTGCCGTCCTGAAAACACGGGACATGAGGCCGTCGATGAACACGAGCCGCGTTCCTGTCTGCTTGACGTGATCTTGGCCTTTGGCTGCTTATTCCTCCCGTTGACCGTAACGCCTCGTCCTGTTTTTGAGGAGCCGTTCTGCATTTTTGCCTGACAGGTCACTCGGTTGGGGAATGTGTGTTTGGAAAAGTGGACCATGATGAACTGTGCTGACCGGGTTTCACCAGATTTCACGCCCTCATCCTCCCTCTCACCATTGCCCTACATGCGTTTACTCTTCATGGTGACATACTTTCGGCTCTGTCAGGACGGGCATGTTTTCTGAATGGACACGCGTGTCCAGAAGGTGAAAACATGATCTGTTCTATTTGTGTGATGAAATCATACGCCTCATATGATTTTATATGCAGCGTCTATATGTCTTTTGATAAAGTTTGTAAACAATAATCCCTCTTGACTTTCCAGGTCAGTTGTTCTTTAGAGCAGCGCATCGATCGGATCACATGTGATGGACAGAATGTTAGCAGTGAGGCGGAACTTGAATCCAATAAATCGATCTTCATTGGAGAATTTAATGGAGTTTATAGTGTCGCTCTCCTTCATGAATGTGTCTGTTTGTCTGCAGTTTAAACACTAAACTCTGGACTACGTGCTGTATTGTTGTGTGGTGGGTTGTGTTGTGTTGGTCTGGTCCAGCAGTGAATGCAGTAAGCATCTTTGTCATTTCTCTTCATTTAACATTGAACAGATAAGTCAGTTGACTATTTATTCAGAAAGATGTGCAGTGCATTTACATTTCATTTATGCATTTGGCAAAAGCGACTTACATTGCATTATCTTATTCATTTGTTTCTAAGTATATGCAATCCCCTGGGATCAAACCCACGGCCTTGGCATTGTCAGGACCATGTAGGAAAGCTCAGTGTATGGCAGTATATCAAGACCCACAAACACGCGCCACACACACACAATGTCGGATGATAAAGTAGCTGTTGTGTAAAGCGTTCATGTGTAGGTTTACAGTAATTTTAGAGGCACATTACAGAAACAAAGACTGACAGTGTGACTCTAAACATTTAGACATGATGACAATGCTGGTTTGTCGTTGCGTATATATGCTTTAAAAGAAACCTGTTTTCAAGTGTTGACATGCATGGTAATACACTGTTCTACACAGAACAGCTTGTTTGCTTCATCGACGATGGTCTGTTTAGTAATTTAAAATGGAAAACGGTCAGAAGCTGTAGTTTTCTATCTCATATCCACAGTACCTGCATGTGCAACAGTAGTTCATTTTGACGTTTCTACATCAACTGCATGATTCCAGTGCGGACTTTTATACCTTATTTTACTATTATTTCCGTTTGGGACTTTTAGACATTCAAGAGAAAACCGCTTAAGGCGTTTACATGCAGTGCGAAATCGGAGTAATGGGCAAACAAATACCTCATGTCAACGCGCTCAGCGCTCACTGTTTATTAAGATACTTTTAGATACTTTTACCCAAAGCGACTTACACAAGCTACGTTTATGCTGCTGAACCAAATGGCAAACAGTTTTATTTGTACTATAATCAATACTCAAAATAAATAGTTAGCAATGATTAACAAACGTAAACAGTGTAAAATGAAGAAGATGTTGGAAAAGTGTGGAAAGTCATTCGTTGGTTCGTTGATGCATTTACGGTACTGTTCACTTTATTTAATGCATTTAGTTTTAACACTTTATATTCAAACACAATTGCAACATGTTAAACGGATTAAAAAAAGTTAAGCTTTGCCTTAAATTAACATTTTTTAATCAAGTAGATCAAAATAATATTATATTATAGAATCTAGGAAAAGGATTTCCACTTCCCATCATGCTTTGCACAAGGGCTGAATATGGAGAGTTAAAGTTGCAGTAAAATTTAATTTTATACATATTTTATCAAAATGATGAAACTGTAATGTTTGTCCATTTGTTAATGTTTGTTAGTGTTTTTGTTGATAAAAAAGCAACTACTTGGGTAATGCCATAAGTGTGTCAACTTCCTAACAATAAGAGATATATTTAGCTTATTTAGTGTGTGTTTAAAATAACAGCTATATCTTAAAATATCTTACCTTAAACTAACTTAATTAAATTATGGACAGTGGTTCCACATAATGTAAACATATTATCTTTACTTAAATACATTAGTAAGATGAACTTAATTGATTCAACAGAAGTTCATCATAAATTAAGTATTTGAGTATAAAAAACATATTTCTGTTAGGAACCACTGTCCATAATTGAATCCATAAAAATTAGTTTAAAGTATAATTTTGTTGATAATTCTTGAAGAATTACTCTTTTTATATCCGTTTCAGTCTGTGAATATGTGAGACAGTCTGTAAGATTTTGTGTCATTGTGGATTCACTATAAAAGTTTTGATGTGACAGGTGACAGGAGGAGCACATGATGTCATAATGATGTGTGTCATTACTGTATCATAAGATGTTATTCTATCACAGTTTGCGTTCGTGTAAATAATGTCTCTTTGTTCAATTCTCTAGGTATATTGGTGTGTGTGTGTGTGATGCTGAAAATAAACAAGGAGAATGTGGCCGCTCCCTCTGTTGCCATGACAACCGCTGCCTGCCTATGTATTAATGCTGCTTTCCACCCAGGACCCAATTATTTCTCAGAGGTACAGCGTGCACAATGATGTGAAGAACCGGAGGTCAAACGCAGAAATCCTGCTAATGATCTGCTTCTTGGCTGATGGTGAAACTTATGAATGTTAAAAATGTGTATGAAAAATATTCTAAACTTAACATACGTTGATAAACCTAAATGAGTGTTACCTAAGTGTTCCAGTTCATCATGAAGGCAGGTGAAGATAATGTAGATGTGAACATACAGAATTAAAGTGTTAGAGTCACTCAGGTATGAATCCTACTGTAAACTCATCATGGGTCAGACGTCTGCTCAAACCACGCAGAACGCGTAACATTTAGTGTACAGTTAGTAAATAGAGTTTACTGGCTACATATTTTACACCACATTGCCTGGACGGAAGTTTTTATTCTCCTTCTAAAAGACTTTTAATCTAACAAGATACAAACATGCAATAAAAACTTTTGCTCAGAAATGTCTTCCTTGACAGAATATAAAGCAGGTTACCATCTGTGATTATAAATCATTCCTATTCAAAATGATGGGAAACTAAAAATGATTTATGAAAATATGCATATACCTATGCGTAAAATAACAAAAATAAAGACTTCGGAACAAATGATTTATGAGCAAAATAACTCTCTGTAAATAGCTTTGAAATCACAGTCCAGATGAAATGTATTCTGCAGAATACAGATGAAACTCCAGCGTTCTGTCTGTCTGTCTCGCTTTCACTTCTGAGACACTTTATTAACATTTCAAATATGTGCAGACGTGTTTGTATTCGCCAAATGTTTTCAGCAAATAAAACAGTGTAAGAAGAAATCCCACGTAAATAAGAAGGATTATGTTGTACATTTAAACACCGCAGTCAATCATGGAGATGTTTTAATCTTGAACTACGTCTCACTGATATGATATCTGAGAACATAGAGGTCACTGCAGGACACGTCTCTTTTACTGACATCCTCTGTGCATCGTTTCTAAGGCAACGGGAAGCTGCTGAATTGTATGCTTCATTTTCAACACACATCTAGGTGTGATGAATGACTTCAAGCTCATGAAATCATCACTTTGTCATCACGTCACGTTACTGCATTTCTGTTCTGAAACTTCACTGCAGGAATCGGAATCAAGACTGAAAACACAAACAAACGTATTCAACATGCAGCGATGTCCAGACGACAATTTCACAGTAATGTGAGATGTCAAAGGTTGAAAGAGCTTTTTTCTGTTATACAACTGAGATCATCACACACCATCTCAGAAGAGCGTGAGCCTCACAGAACACACCTGTAAAGGTCACACAGGACCCGCGAGAGAGCACCTAACATCACCTGATTCCAAACGTACAGAATGTTTAACTCCATCCGGCTTCTGTTTGTCCATGCAGCTGAAGATTTTATTCATTTAAAAAAACACAAAAGCTAGTGTCAGATTCTTTTAATGATGTAACTTTAAAGGTCTGGGTGAACGCACAGTTTCTGCAAGTCTCATGTTAATCTTGAGTACCTATAGAGTCGTATTGAATACTTCGTATCTTCGAAGAGTTTTTAGTTTGACCCCTGGGGGTGTGCAGGGGGAGGAGCTAAATCATGACGAGGCAATACATCATCGCATTGTCCCTGCATAACTGTTTGTGTTGTTAACATAATGCACGTACGTGCCGATTGCCAACAAAACACAGACATAATGACTTTGTTTCATGTCCGGCATCTTTTAGAGCTGGGACCGCTCCATCTATCAGTTTCAAACCATCTCCAAATCCAGCGTTATATCCAGCGTTTATATAACATCCATCACTGAAATGCCGTGATCGAACAAACACACCTCAACTTTCCTTACTGTCCAGCTTTTTCTTTACGTCTCCATGGAGGGCCCCTTTACCACGAGTAACTTCCTGTTTGATGCTCCGAACTTCTGTTTTGTATATGTTACTATGTTAGAGGACATTTCCTAATGAACGAGTGATACCACGTGACACAAAAATATTAATATTACAGTTGCGCTGTATTCAAACAAATGTATTTACATTGGATGACACAGGAAATACACACTATTTAAAAGTATTCTGTAAGTATTTAAGTGTATGTTTGGCCAAGCATTTTAGCTCTATAAATAAAGACAGCAGCTGTATCGCTTCTAAACATACCAGATGAGTCCAACTTCTTGTGGTGAAAACAAAATTGCTTTTTACGGTCTGGGTTAAAAACTCATGCCCGTGCGGCCCCTTTGAAAGAATTTAGACACAGCTCTTTGACATTATGCTGTTTTAAATGACATATTATAACGTCAGTTTTAAATTTTTCAAGCTAACTTTGTAATGCCTAACTAATGGGATCAAGCGGCGAACCGTAAGTCTTAAGCATTAGCTCTAAGCGCACACGGCAGGCATATTGGTTATTTTTGCACATTGCGAAAACGGTGGATTGCAAGAGCATCGAGCTGCAGGCCCACAGTGCAGACAATCTTGACGCAGCGCAGCCAATCTTGATGGTCGGTGGGTCTTTGCTCGTTGTTTGACGCGTGGGCGGGCTATTTCTTTTGCCGTGCCGTGGGCGTGCTTTTCCGGGAGGAAAAGCAGGGCAGTGTTTGCTTGCTCACCGTGAGACTGCATCTGTTTATTTATTAGATATTATTTATTAGAAAGATCTTGCTTGTTCTATAAACACCATGCAAATCGCTATATAAATACATTGAATTCAATTGAATAAGGGACTAAGAAAAGTTATGACGAAACGGATTGTCATGTTAAAAAAACCTATACCTATACGAATGCTGGGGGAGTGTATCGAGCACAGAAATACATCACACGTTTTTTGACAAGTTGACCATGTTAAGCATGAGAAGACAGCAGGTTTAATATAGTTAAGAAGTCAGAAGCATGAAATACCGTTGCACATCCCCTTTCAGCCTCCAGAATAAAGAACTCAACTGTGAGTTATTTCTGATCTCCACTATTCAGCTAAAATCCTGGCACACTTGCAGGGGTTCATGTCATGATGATGATTTCTCTTCTTTCAGTCTGAAGTAAAGACTCTGTATAGCAGAAAGTTGTTTTATGTCTCTTTATGTGATACTTTATTTCTGAGAAGTTCTGTAGATCATGTAGTCAGCTCATTAAACCTGAATTTATATAACACCACTGAAATAAAAAACCCTGCAGCAAACACTTACACATGAGCAGAAGTGAAGAGGAGAAAGAACATTTAATACTGACTGTGTTATTCCTCTTAAAAACATGATGCTTTATGAAAAAATTTTGACTCTTCATTGTTTATTTTATTTTATGACAAATGAATATGAATTATAGTTGAAAAAAACTGAACATAAACTTGGAAACAAAAGGATTAAGTTGCATTTGAAACAAATTGCTACATACACGGTGTATTCATTTGAGAACATATTTGAATATAATTTTGAAAACAATATAGTGAAAACGACTGATCAAATGGATCTTCTGTTGTACTTGTGATGTTCATGTGAAGTTATTCGTCTCCACACCTGTGATCAGAATGAGCAAGTAAACCTATAACATCATTCATTTATTCATTCATTCTGTCGTACTGAGTTGAAATGAGGAAGAGTGACAGACGGGCGAGTGTTCATCTCCTTCAGTCAGAGCCGCTGTGTGCCCATTGTATCTGTTTTTGAGTTGAGACACGCACACACAGACACAGAGAGAGAGAGAGGGAGAGACAGAGAGAGAGAGAGAGAGAGAGAGCCTCAGGACTCATGAATCCCATCTCAAGCTGCATCAAAATACAACAAAACAATAGCTGATTCTCATCCTTTAATAAGAATAATGAAAAGCCGAAGTGCTGTTATGTGCTGGTCATGAAACGCACCATAAACATCAGGATTGAGTTTTCAGCTGTGAGTTTCACACATGACCACGATCTGGGGAGGTTTTTCATACAGAATGAATGAAGAGGTGATCTGGGATGTCAGATGTGGTTCTCATTCCGCTCACAGGAGAACCGGGCACACAGTCAGACACAATGGGTTTGTTCCTGGTGAGATGAGATGCGGCGCATGTAGATCAGTGACACGAGTGAAACAACACCTGCGCTTCTTCTGGCAGCAGCCACTTACAAACGATGAATTTTGGTCTTATCTAGCGAAACCATCGGCCATTTTGTAAAATATAAGTACATTTATATGTTCTATAAACACAAATAATCACCTTGCTCTGTTCTGAGCGTTCATTTCTTCATGTAATACGTAATTACGTTGAAAATTTGCACATTCTACTTGTAAACACTGACTCTGTCCTTCGCCTATGTCAAGCGTGACCTTTCAACGTAATGACATATTTTGTGAAGTCATGAACGCGCATAGCAGAACAGTGCAAGGCGAGCATTTGTGTTTATAAAGCATATACATTTTCTCTTTTTTATTTTCTCATTCTCCTCCTCTTGCTCCACTTCCTCTTATTCAAACTCCTATTCGTCCTCTCGCTCTTTCTCCAACTCCCCTTACTCTGTCTGCATTGTTTACATCCATTGTTCAAAACCTATAACTTGACCTTAGGCCTATTTATAGCCTCTTCTAAAGTCATGATTGGTTGGTGTCAAGTAAAGCAATGAGTGTTTGCACATGTGAGGATTTAGTGTGAGTACTGATGAATTAGTGTTGCATTTTGATTGGTTGTGTTTGAAAAAGGAAATCAATACTTCCTGAAACATTTTTGTGTGTTACATCGAGAATTGTGTGTACTGTTTTGCAAAAAGTTGTTTTATGAGTCAAAGGTCGAGAATTTGTGTATGGTTTTGCAGATTTGGTGTGTGGTTCTGGTCTCTGAGTGTCAGAAATGTGTGACAAGTAAACATTTTGTGTGTAAGCAATTGAGAAAAACTGGATTTAAAACGGGATTTAAGAACAGAGTAATTTGACAGCTCAGTGTCTATTACAGTGTACAACATAAAAGAGTGCAGATAAACTACAATGCAACAATTATATTTAGGGAAAAAATATAAAAGTAATCTTGGAGGAAAGTCGATAAAAGACCATAAAAGTTCATCCAAAGAATAATATAAACTGGCTGCAACACAATACAGAATCCAATTGCATAAATATACAGTGTATATAAACATGGCATCCTATGGCATCCTTGGACCAATGTCATTACAGGATACTACAGCAATTTCTTCCTTCAAAAAAAGATTTTTGTAAGTATTCATCAATGTGTTCTGCAAAAATACAGAACATGTAAAAATTGCTGCAAATAAACTTGACAATCACAACTTTGAGGGTGTACACCTGCTACAGTTTATTGATACAGAATAGTGAAATTTCTATAAAAAGTGTACTGTTATTATACTGTATGTTTACCATAAGTAGTATACTGTAAAGCCCTGTAGATGATTCTAGGATGCACAATTCTGATTAGTTTGTCATGAGTTGTGCTACTGGATGTTTACTGATGGATAAATGTGCTATTTGAGTTTACATGTTGACACTTGAGTTCATAATATTGTGTGTGGTGTTTTCTGAATGAGAACCTGGTTTGTAAAATGAGGCTGTTTAGTTTTGAGAAAATAGTGAATTGTTTTAGAAGTTGTGTTTAAACTGTAATAGGCATAAAATACATTTGATAAGAATTACTAGATATTTAAGAATTTGTGATGGAAAAATCTCATCAGTGATCATTCTTGTGTCTGGAGTCTGCTGGTGTTTAATGGTTTTGCTGGTCTTTCTCTCTCTCTCTCTCTCTCTCTCTCACACTCTCTCCGTGTCTCTTAGCGCAGATGTTCAGTGACTGTCGTGACTTTCTTACGTGAGTTTGGACATCTCCGTTGCGTCTGTGTTGATAAAGAGCTCGAGGGGCGGATAACACAGATGTGGTTTTGCTGTGGTCATCTGGATTTCTCTGATGATGATGAAGGTTATTAGCGGGAGATCTTGAGAAGGTTTGAACACGATGAATGTTTTTCTCGTGCCGGGATTCACGTGCGCTCTCCTCTTCTGCACATTTGTTTCGACTCAAGGTAACACTTCGATATAAAATCACATACCAACTGTATAACATCATCAGTTATTCACATACAGTAAAAGACTGTCAGTATAAGCTCGTGTTATTGGTTTGTGTCTGTGTGTTGTTGTTTATTAATGATAAATCTGTGTGTTCCCCTCCAGAATGTCGCTCTGGATGTGTGCATGGCTTCTGTGAGCGCCGTGGAGAATGCAGGTGTGTGCGCGCGCGTGTATTTTAAACATATGATCTGTTGTTCATCACATGAACTGCCACAGGTGTGTGTGTGTGTGTGTATGTGTGTGTTTTGAATCCAATGACATGTTACTGTAGTTGTTCCTCATGTAGATTTTAAACGCTTTAATAACTGCAGGTGCAGAGCCGGTTGGCGAGGCGTCGCGTGTGATCGTTGCGTCCCTTTGACGGGTTGCGCGCACGGCTCCTGTAAGGAACCGGGTCAGTGCGTTTGTGAACGCGGCTGGACGGGAGCGCGCTGTGATCGAGGTTCATTTATAGCACGGAAATATCAAATCTTCATATTTAATAACCCCATTATTTCCTCAGATGTTGCTGTGACATTAACTTCAGCTTTATAAATGTTGTGCAACATATTCTTTTCAGACATTTGTCTGTGTTCATCAAAACCCTGCTTTGGAAACTCCAGCTGTCTGAATGTGGGAGAAAGTTTTATTTGCATCTGTGTTGCTGGATTCACAGGCAAAAACTGCCAGCTGAAGAGCACACCCTGTTCACCTGACGGGTAACAGACATTACGCACGCACGCACGCACGCACGCACGCACACTGAGGTTTTAAACATCATCCCATACAGATTTAGTGAACTGCGTAAAACCTATGGAAGTGCACACTACAGCAGTGAGTATTAAACACAAACAGCTGGAGCGGTGTTAGGCTGTAGGGGGTTAGAATCCTTGTTCAAAGGCGTTAAAGTGATAAACTATTATTTATAAAATCACATCAAAATATTTTGGACTGTATTAAGCCAAAGAAAAGCAGATGTGTATAAAATAAGAATAATAATAAAATGACTCTTTTACATCCGCAGCTCTTCGTGCCAGAACGGAGGAACCTGTGTGGACAGCAGTGGATCCGACAACAGTTCTTGCATCTGTCCGTCTGGATTCACCGGACGATTCTGTCAGAGTAACGTCTGTGATCCCAACCCATGTGAGAATGACGGCATTTGCAGCCATCGTGACCTGACTTTCACCTGCGTCTGTCCGCCGGCTTTCTCAGGCCCAGTTTGCAGCTTCAGACTGTGTTCCAGCGTTCAGTGCATCAACGGAGGGACCTGCTTCAATCATACAGACAGTCCGATCCGATGCGTCTGTCCACCTGGATTCACCGGCTCATCGTGTGAACTTCACGTCAACAAGCTCAAGGTCAAACCCAGATTTAAATCAGCAGTCCCCGGTCACACTTTCCACAGATCACATCGACCGGCTGACCGTGAGCTTCTTAAAATCTCCATGAAGGAGACGGTCGGAGCGTCCGGTTCTCTGCCCACACAGAGCCAAGTCGTCTGTTTGACCATTCTGGTTCTGCTCACCTGTCTGGTAGTACTTGTCACATCGGGCATTATTTTTTTTCATCGATGTGAGACTTGGATGGCTAATGTGAAGTACAGTCATCTGGTGCGTCAACGGAGGGATTTCCTCCTGAGAGCCGGCGACGGTGAGGACCACACCATCAACGTCATCATACCTGAGAAGATCAAACTGAGGAACTATGGGCAGGGTTATACCAGCATATGAAGCTGCATCTATTGGGTTCATAAATCTTGTAGTTTATGACTATTATTATTTATCATATACACATACAAAATTACGGCCTCAACTCAAGAATTTGTAATGAGCTACAGTTTAGTCAGTTTAATGAACAGTCTGTTGACATAATTTGCATTTGTGCTCATTTAAACGTAGTCACTAAAAAATCTTAAATTGAGGCCTGATTTTTTTACACAGCGTAAGCCTTAAATTTGAGTGTTAGAATACTCTTCTATATTCTAAGAAAATAAAACGGGGAAATAAAAAAATCTGTCATAATTTATTCACCCCCCAAATCTATATGACTCTTTCTTCAGTAGAACACGAAAGAAGATATTTTGAGAAATGTCTCAGTGGACATAAATCCACTGCGACATTTCTCAAAATATCTGCCATGAACAATATGTGTTGGCCTTCATGTGGCGCTGCACAGAACAGCGATCAGCGTGAAGTGAACACACGCTTTGTTTTTTTAACATTAAATAAAAGCTTTTTACTTCCACCGCCGCTAAACACATCTGGATTATTTTGGGTCTATTTATTTAGGATTGTTTTGTTAAAATGATGGTTTATTTTGCGCTTGTTTGAAATTCTCTCGTACGGCCTTTGCTGCCATCTAGCGGTTACTCATTAACATTGTCTGACGTGTTTGAGCTTCGCTTAACATCATTTTACATCATTTCATTTTACACATGCCTTCAATCTACATGTTAAATAATCTCTTTAAATAACTGTATTTGCTTTATTTGTTTACTTTTGTGGTATATACACAAGTTAATAATTGATGTGATTCTCTGAGTGTCCAGCAGGCGGCAGTGGCAGCTCTTTTCCAACACAAACGTCTGCAAGGTTTCTTTGGTAGTAGACTTTATGGCCTGTGTGATCCATTCAGGTTTTTAGAATTATATTAAAAATATTTGTCAGCTATGTTGTTTGACTGTATGTTGCATGTTTAGATCTCAGTTATGGTTGCGTTCGGATCTGTCAGTTACACAATTTGAGAAACAGAACCTATAAACATACTTTAAGTTGGCAAAGGTGTGTGATCGACCGAATGTGAACATACACAAATGTAATAGTGTGCATCACTTATATTTACTCTGTTCATTGACAATTTACTGTGCTGTTGTCAACATGAGGAAATAAATGACGTCGTTGAAACCCATTTCACAGAGACAGTCCAGATGGGTGATGATGAGAAAAACAAACCATAGTAACCAGTTAACCATCAGTGAGGACAGACACTGACTTCATTACAATCCAGACAACTCTTAGTGTTGTGAAATCATATTAGATCAGTTTAATTCACACGTGTCAGCGTGAATGGTCATGTAGGCCTACTACTGCAGGTGCTTTCATTTGGTTTACATTTAGGGTTTATATTTTTTGAGTTATGTATATCAATCCATAGAGGGCCATACAATCATATAATTTTCATGCAAACATTTCATATTAATTTCTCCAAATAAAAATGTAATTTACTTTATTTGCATTTTTCATATTTTACATGTTATGCAGCACATTCATTTAACATCACGTTATTGTTTGGTGTTATGGTGATATTGTATATTACTTGTCGTCATTACTTATTTTCTGTATAATGCTTTGGATATAATTTAACTAAACACAATCATGACAATAAAGAACCTTTAAATAGCCATAACACAACGTTTACAGCGTCTTCGTATTGAAAACAATAGAGTACATTTTAAGTTTGAATAATTCTTTAATGATTCTGAACATATACAAATACCTCATAGTCACAAGACAGATATTTAAATAATCATGTTAATTAACCATATATTCATATCAACAATACAAAACCTTTTTTTAATCAATAACAGTATATTTACAGTCATAACATATATTGAAAATGCCTGTACGAGATTTCATGACGCTGTGTGATGTCACACGGGTTGAGGTCTGTGTGATCAAGACCAAATGTGCAAACAGTTCATGTCATTCTTTCCCAAAAGATAATGCAGAGTGCGGCACAACCAACGATCAGTTGAGCCAAGTTTTATTTGATAAAAGTGTCGATGCAGATTTACATTTATGTGCCAAAAGCTTTAAATCAACAACAAAGTGACTAGTGATGATTTCAGCAGCTGTCATACTACGGAACCGTTTCTGTCTGAGCTTATAAACGTGCGTCGAGCGCTCGGTGTGGGTCCACCGCCCCGCTGAGAGGATCTCAAGTCTCTCAATGAGGATCTGGAGCTCCGGACAACAGCTGGAGAAGACAGGGCTGTAGGGAATGTCTTGCTGAGATCTGGGTTCCCTCGTGGATCCATGATCGTGTTGATGACTGAGGAGAAGCAGGAGAGAGTTAACAAAGTCACAAAATTCATAGAATGGACATAAGTTTTCATTAAAGAGCAGACTACAGTATGAGTGAACAATAAATGTTAGATGAGTTCTGGTCAAAAGGATGAAAACGTGAAGTTATGGCATCCTGAGAGCCAAAGGTTAACAACAATCCACTGACCTTCCAGCTGTCTCTGAACTCGTCTGAGCTCTTTCAGAATTGATGCAACTTCCTAAAAGAGAGAGAATATGGATTTCAAAAAGCATACTTGTGTCTCCTGTACATGATCACACACTCCGGTCCTTTTCATTTCTAACATATATTTGATATTCACTGATAAAACACCTCATTTCACAGAAACTGATTCAACATCCAAACCTGTAAATACTTTATAAATATCATTTTCACCCTCCGTATCAAAACATAAACATACAATCAATAAAAAAATGATCATGGCTCTCTTTACAAGTAAATGTCATTCAGCAAGTTCTTCACTAATGTTGGAAGTTCACATTAACATCTACTTCATAACTGACCAAATGTATTAGTCTTTAATGCATATGAAATAAAGGAGTGTGTATCAGTGGGGTGATAGTAACAGACCTTGTTTGGGGTTTTAAATGGCGGTGAGTCATCAGCAGCATTCACTCTCGCATCGATCTCTTCCAAAATATCCGTCTTATCATGAAACAAAGCCCTGCGAGAAATACACAGTGAGACACCTGCACATTACTGTGCATACAGAAACTATAGGAAACAGCCATGAAAAACACGATGGACAGCAGGGTCAAGAACTAAACCTGAAGATGTGAAAAACAAGCCTTACTTGATTTTTTCTGTTAGTTCCTCTGTGTTCTCTCGAATAGCGAGTGAAACCTGTGTCACTGGATTTAACATGACATCACTCAACGAAACCTGACAGAAGAAAAAAATCCTAAGCATTACACATGTGTCACATTAGAGAAGAGTTAGGACCACCGTGACCCATCCCTCAACTCAAATACTCCGAGCTCAACCCGACATTGCACATCAAATAACAATATACAACTTTAAATATCAACCAAAGAATGAGATTCAGCATTTCAACCTCATCTTGTCTCAAACTCTGCTGTCTGAGGTCTTGATTTCTAACAGCCTCGTCACTCAACACAGAACCTGAAGATTCTTTAGGGAAATTCAGAATGGTTTCAGGAATCTGATGCCGCAACTGAAAACCAAACAAACAGCGCAGTGTTTATGACAATGAATGATATACAGAAAGAAGATCTTTATACACTCACCTAAAGGATTATTAGGAACACCATACTAATACTGTGTTTGAACCCCTTTCACCTTCAGAACTGCCATAATTCAGTAATGTGGCATTGATTCAACAAGGTGCTGAAAGCATTCTTTAGAAATGTTGACCCATATTGATAGGAAAGCATCTTGCAGTAGAGCATCTTTGGGATGTGGTGGAACGGGAGCTTCTTGCATCCCACAAATCTCCAAAGATGTTCTATTGGGTTGAGATCTGGTGACTGTGGGGGCCATTTTAGTACAGTGAACTCATTGTCATGTTCAAGAAACCAATTTGAAATGATTGGAGATTTGTGACATGGTGCATTGTCCTGCTGGAAGTAGCCATCAGAGGATGGGTACATGGTGGTCATAAAGGGATGGACATGGTCAGAAACAATGCTCAGGTAGGCCGTGGCATTTAAACGATGCCCAATTGGCACTAAGGGGCCTAAAGTGTGCCAAGAAAACATCCCCACACCATTACACCACCATCAAAATTGCATTAATGAGAAATTGAACAGGTGTTCCTAATAATCCTTTAGGTGAGTGTACGTGTTCATACCATGGTCTGGCTGAATACTTGATAATAGACCCATCACTGAGCCCCGCCCCCAGATGCATTTAACCAGTTTAATATGGAGAGGCACTGACATGTACTCCTTCGTTTATGTGTTTGTGATCGTTTTTGTCATTTTCGTAATGTGAGAACATCTAGTTGAACGTCCAATTGTTTTTACACATTATTAAAATTTTACTCTGTTTAAATTACAACATATAATTCACTCAGAAAAACTGGGACATATTACGGCTATGAGAATTTCATTAGAAAAAGCAATAAAATAAATAAATAATTAGTTCCTTTTACAAAATAATTTTTTGTCCAAGGTAGAGAACACAAGTATCTTTATTAAAATATTTTTTTGTGTTACCGAATTTCATGTTTTATATCAGACCATGAAGTTTCAGTGGTTTCCTGAGAATCCTCAGCTTGTACAATACTAAATTAGGAAATGCTAACTTGTTCATAAGCAGCAAATCAAAAATGAGTTTAAAATATTTGTTTTTATACCCTCAGTCCAGTAAAGAAGATTATTGGCTAAACTCCTTGATGATTATTGGTTATGATCTTGTAAATAACAGTCAGTTTCTTGCCAAGACCAACTGATTTTCCTACAAAAATATCCATATAACTTAAACTCAACTGAAGAAATAATGACTCCTACATCTTCAATGGCTGAGGGTTAGTATATTAGCAGTACATTTTCATATTTTACGCTTTAACTTGGATAAGAGCATGACCAGTGAAATACCTCTTCATGGGCAGATATTGCAGGTGCCATTGTCTCCACAGGGGCATTCTGAGATTCAGTGTCTCCAGCGACATCATGAATCTCTCGAGCCAGAATGGCCAAATCTTTAGCTAGGTCCTGACTCAACCTAACAAAAAAAAACAGAGTTCCTTTAATAGGCTAAAACCCAAATAAAAAAACAAGACTGTCTAGAAACATTTGTTGTAATTTCTCACCTGGCGATCTCAGCGCTGTGAGACGTCCAGTTATGGAAGGCATCGCTCTCGTGTCCCTCACCCTCAGAGTCTCTCTGCCTGGGTACCGCTCGCACCGGACCTGGCGGATGGATTTTGGGGTTCTGCTGGGCCCCTGAATGATGGGAGCGTTTGTGTTTAGGGGTGCTATGGTTAGACTCGTACTCGTCCTCCGAGGTGGAGGCGTAGTCTGAACCCTTCTGACGTCTCCTGGAGCCTTGGCCCAGGTGATCAGGAATGAGGAGTTTGGTACACCGTGTCATCAGAGGATGGAAGAGAAACAAAAAAGTAGGAACGGAAAGACAGAGAGAAAGAGAGAAATGAGAAAGACACCGAAAAACCCATTCATGAGCTACTTTTCAACCAGCCAAATGTTTTATGTAGGTAACGCCTTATTTCGATAGTCCACTTTAGACGTTATATAAACCATAAGTAACTTAGCAGTTGGGAACAACAAAGTGAACTGTCAAAATAAAGTGTGGCCAAAATATAAGTAACATTAAAGTTGGCCAAATATATGGCTTTTTGTTAGTTAAACGCAGTCATTGGCCCAGTCAGGTGACACAGACAGGACACTCAACACGGAGTCAATGACTACAGTCAATGGTCAACAAGAGATACCGAAAGTAAAACTGGATTAAGATTTGAAAGCTTGGCAAATGGGTGCAAATTCAAAACCATCAATTAAAATATTGTTTGCAACTTTTTGCATTAGCTCATAGTGACAAATGATCAGAAAATCATCAACGTAATCAAATATAATTGTCCGCCATGTCATACTCACTGGCAGTGCTGCTTGCGTATTTGGCACTACTGGAACGTCCACGGACGATGGGTTGTCGGTTTGGAGGTGCCGAAGTCTTCCGGATAAGAGCTTTGGGATCTGGAACTGAAGCTTTCCGTACAGTGTTACTCGACTCTGTACTCCGGTTTGAAAAGCCTGTTCGACCAGCGGATGACTCCGTGTCACTGGGTGTAGCAAAAGAGCCCGTCCTTTTTCTGGGTAATGCTAAGATGTCCAGTCGTGAAAGCTTTTTGTTCTCTAGGGTGACTTTGTTGGCAGAAGGGTTGCTGTCTGAGTTCTGAGACATGCGGTCGGTTTCTGTACCTTCATTGTCGGAGGCTTCACCCAAACGTGCACGGCGGAGCACCGAAGCTCGTGTGGGTCTCGGAGCAGAGAGGCTGTTAGAGCGAGCTAGGGCTTGGCTTACTTTGCTTTTGGAATTGCTCAAGTTCTCCCTTTGAAAGGGAACAGCGTAATTTTTGTAGGGTAAGGAACTTGATTCTTGATCCGAGACTGTATCAGACCTGAGTGGTGCTGGGGAACTTTGATGACCTAGTCCGATGTCTAAAGAAGTGAGGTTTCGACGAAGCTGAAAACGCTTGCTCGGATCTGCTTTATCGCTGTCGTCTTTCACACTGGACTGGTTCTTTTTAGACAAGGAGTCTTCAGATGTCTTTGGGGCTGATTTGTCTCTTAAGAGTCCTCGGAGGACCACTGGTTTCCTGGGCACAGAATTGTAAGCGTTTTTTCCACTGACTGTACTAGAGGTGTCTACATCTGATTCCTCAGATGGAGAATCCTCAGGATTGGTGCGAACATTAACTCCTTGTCGCTGCTCCATAAACTTGGCTTCCAGGACAGCTAGAACGTCTTCAGTGTCTTTGAGGTAAGACTGAGTGTCTTGACCAGTCACACCTTTAAAAGCTTCTAAGGTCTCTCCTTCGTTAATAGAAGCTTGACTAGATATATGAGGCAATCTGGATAACGGGATGTCATTACTGGGTCTTTCTTTGGTGTAACTTTCCTGTCTGAAAAGTGAAATTGAATTTTCTGTCCCATCAGATGGCACCTTGCTTTGATCATCAATGTTGGGTGGTGAAAGGATGTTCTTGCTGAGCTTGGCATTCTGTCTTGTGACAGTAGCTGTAGAGAATTTAGGAGATGAATCTTGGTCTTTGGTTGCCTCATCTTCATTTGCTAAGGTCTTATAAGAGCGTTTCCCTCCAGTTCTGAGAGGACTGTATTCGTACTGCTCAACCACAGAACCATCATCAGACTTACTGCCATCACTCAGGCTGTCCGGGTCTACATCATCTTGGACACTCAGTCTTTGGGGATCCCACCTTTGCTTTTGAACTTCTGAAGTCCTCTCAGTCATGAAAGAGTCAGACTGGACAAGTATTGCGGGCGGAGGAGTCTCAAACTTGTCCGAAGGAACCGGAGGGAGAACCCGTCTGCCTCTGGTAAATTGGATAACTTCAGTGCTTCGGTTAGGCATAACTTGGTGGACGTACATACAAGAAAAAAATCATTATCAGTTAAAAAAAACAGAACGTGCGAGCAAATACTTTAAAATGGGAACATTAGCAAAATAATGAAAATTGTTATCCATACCTCTGGTGGTAAGATCAACCTGTGTTGATGCAGGATCAGAATCTGTATAGCTGTCGGCCAAACTAGCCCAGCGAGAAACCCACCTAGTGCCTCCAGGTGTCAATGACCTCATCGACTGTATCTGTACAGAAGATGAATCCAATTAAATAAACAAACTGAACGTTGAATTGAAAAAAAAACAATTGTGTATCAACAAAGAAAGATCTCAATTTCAATAAGAATCAGATCACCTATCAAAATCAGAAAAGAACCAAAAGACACAGACGACAACAATCAAACCCAAGACAGATCCCAGAGAGAGAGAGTAGTGTGAGCCTTTGATTGACAGATTGACTGATTGTTGCCCATCACCCTAAGCCAGTAAGTTTATTTAGGTGAGAGGTTACCTGTACAGGACTCTTGGCTGTGTCATTATGGTCTGTCTGGCCCAGTTTTGGGCTTGAGCTATTCTCATTGAGAAGACTATGATTGCCCTCGGTGTGACCAGCTATAGGTTTAAATGTTGAGGTTTGGCTGCTGTCGGCAACACCAAACACCTGTTAATGATAAAGCATCTGTCAATACTGAGGGCTTTATATCTATACAATCTGCTGGAAGTCGAATTATGATTTTTGACCAGATGAACAGTCAAAGCATTTTAAATTTGATTTGAGCCAAATTTCACTTTGAGTTACCAACCACCTAAACATTAGGAATCAGAAGTTAACCAAGCAGAACTGATGGGTTTTTACCTGATCGATCATGCTTCGTGCCTCCACAATGTCTTTGTCAGGCCCCTCTGCTTCAATGGTGTAGGTTCCAGCATCGCTTAAACTGTCTTCCTCCTCCTGCTGCTTTGGACCCCCAGCTTTGACATCTATACTGTCGTCCTCCATGTGTACCGATGAAGTCTTTGGAGGAGTTGATGGTTGGTTAAGCGATGTTGAAAGGCTCTGATTCAGGTAATGATAATTTGAATGAGATGTGGTAGGAAGACTTCGATTCGTCAATGGGGAATCACCGTTCGCTGATGTGGCGTTAAGATTCGACTCACTAGAGTTGTGGTTGCACGTAGAGGCAGAAGCTGTTTTTGAAATTCTCTTCAACTCATTTGCAAAGTCCTGCGCTAGTGTAGATCTGCGGCCAACGCTTCCGAAAGGTTTTCCTGTCGAGCGGGAGGAAAAATTAGTAGAGCTCATCCGGATTTCACTCTTCTCTCGTCGGAGGGATCCAGCCCTCTGAGAGCCATCAGAGCCTTTGAGAGGAATGGTGAACTGTTGAGTAGGTGGATTATAACCAGTAGATGTGTTTGTGCCTTTACGTTTATCTAACTTGTTTTTAATAACAGATTGAAAGTCAGGAGACGATATGTTATTGGTGAACGACTGTGAACGTTTTTTTCGTTGACTATCATCACAAAACTCGATCACAAAAGCTTGCTGAGGGTCTTGTTTCTCTTGGCTTTTGGACTCTGGAGTGTAGTTATCAGGGTAATCGTGTTCCTCCGGAGGGTTGGCAGAATGTGGGGGGACAATCCTACGAGTCCCTGAAAGATTTGTTTCTCCTGGTCCTTCCAGCTCATCTAGAAATGACAAAAAGATTTAAGCAAAGACTGTTTTCTGGATACACAAATGTTTCACTGTGATCTTTTACCTTTGAAAGTCTTGTTGTAGTGGTCCTCTGACACAGACTGGACATCTTGATTACCCAGCATGCTCTTATCACTCTGCACCAACCAATCGGAAACTCTGTTTTCCACCGACATCACTTCGGGAAGCGTGGCTATTGACTCCTTGCCAGGATTTTTGCGCTGACGGACGGAGAGCTTTGAGACATGGTCTTTGATTTTCATCTTTCCAGGGGTTTGCTGATCAAACTCGATGGTGAAGGAGGCATGGCCCTGCACCACTGGCGGTGTGGGAGGGGCTTTATTGTCTGTGTCTTTTGTGGGTATCTCCTGAACTTCCAGAGCTTCAGTTTCGGGCTTTGACTGGATTTCCTTTGTAGGGATCTCAAAGTAGCTTGGTTCCTTCCGGTAAGAATAAATAGACTTTCCTTGTCCATCTTGAAGTTCTTCTGGAGACGTATTCACATCACATCCGAAGCCTTCTTTTTGGTTTTCTATAATAGGCAAAGACAGAAACACATGACAAAACAGTTTAAGAAGTCAGCCAACTTAGTGTACTGCAGACTTTTAGTGTGTGTATTGACCCCTAGTGGACTAGTGCATATGTTTCGTGAATGCCCTGTTGTAACCATGATGATCGCAGACCCTTCTGATGAAGAAAATTATCATTGTCTTTTCAGTGATGCAATAAAAACAAACAAAAAAATTCATTGTAGTTTGTTTGTTTCTTTATCACGTTTACACTGGAAATGTAAAGTGATTTAGAAATACACATTACAAATGGAAACAACATTGTCTAAAGACTGAACAATAAATTCACAAAAAGTATCGAAATACAGACATACAGATGTATGTAAAATTGTAAATTTAATCTATGTTAAATGTAACACTAAGCCATCAAATGTACGTAACCAAAGCAACGAAAACCTGAAATAACTGAAATGAAACGTTGCTATGGTCACTCTTAATCTCTCTTAAAACTTTGAGACTTGAGAGAAAAAACACAATGACCTTCACATGAGGCTTTTGGCTAAGCCGGCTGTTAATCTATCACAAGGCAGGCCACTCAAACATGTTTTAAAGCTCATGCCAATGTGAAGTTAAGTACTGAATTCCACCGGCTGTTCTCGCAACATGAGAGCTCGATTGCTACACATTGTCATCTGAAAAGAGTTGCGTTTCCTGTGCACACACTTACAAAAAACAATGTTTGACTTTGTATCAAATATTTGATTCTGAAACAGCAAAAAAAGGTTTGGGTTTCATAAAGTCTGAGATATTTTTTGAAGTTTGGTGTTTAATAAGACATGAGAGCAGTAGACAGTTGGGGTTTAGGGTTTCAGACCTGAGTGATGCTCATGACCGTTTGGGTCACGCCGCTGACCTTTAATATCTTCATCATCATCGCCCCACCAGGACGGCTGACCGTATAGAGGAGTGGGTCTGGAGATGGACGGATCTGTCACGTGAGAGAACAGAGAGTTTGGTAATTCATTATTTTGGGTTAAACACATGTTAATCTGTACATAAAGAATTTATAGCAT
Source organism: Triplophysa dalaica (assembly GCF_015846415.1). NCBI lineage: Eukaryota > Metazoa > Chordata > Actinopteri > Cypriniformes > Nemacheilidae > Triplophysa > Triplophysa dalaica. Next base: position 21,235,507 of record NC_079556.1, read on the forward strand.
AAATAATGTTGACAACCACAAAAGACTGACTTTGTCTGTTGCGTTTAATTTTAATATGATGTAACGCAAGTAAACCCAGTGACATCTTCGTTAGCGCTGCCAGGTTCACACTTTTTAAGTGGAATTTAGTTATTTGTAACTTTCGCATGTTGTTCTTATTCTGTGGTTAAAGGTTGGATGTATTAATTCATAATCTGAAGTTAAATCAACTAGTCAATTAAACTTATAATTATATTGAACTGACTTTTTATGTCAATTTAATATAATTAAATTCAATTGTCTCCAAGCTTATTTATTTTACTTAAAAATTTAAAGCAGCTGAAATTTGTAAAAATTTTACAGTGTATGCAGAAATGTTCAAGAGATCGAAACGTAAAACAGTCACTGTACAATAAATGTATGACTTTAAAATATTTATTTTAGGTAATGGTTGAGTTTTGTGTCGGGTTCAGAGTTATTTTAGTTTTGATTTTAGTTTTACTTATTTTAATTAGCTTCTATTTTTAGATTTTTCGTTTTTATGTTAATTTTACTTACAGTATTAGCAATTTTGTTATATGCTTTTGTCATTGTATAATTTTTTTATGTTGCTATATAAGATTAAATATTTTTGTTTTAGCTTATTATTATAATGTTAGTCCCTTAAACTTTATTTTTGAGGCAACAATTACATTTTTCCTTTCGTTAAGTTTTTCCAATCATTTTTAGGTCAATATTTTATTTTTAATTTCAATGAACAGAAACGTTTTCAAAGATTAGTAAATAAAATTTAAGTCATTGTGCTGGTTTTAATTTACACAGATCTGGCAACCCTGGTTTGCATGTACCAAACGAGGATGTGATGTAACTACTCAGAACTGTTCAAACAGACCTAACTCCACCTACTGCAATGACATCAGTAACACATGACCAAAAATGAATCTACCTTGAGTACTGGTACCACTGCTAAAACAATCATTTAGACACTTAAAAATCTTAATTAACCGATTCATATTTTTTCTCTAACACAAATAAAAGCAGCACATTTCTGCATGCTTGAGCGTGCATGCATGCATGCATGCTTGAGCGTTAACTTCTATTTAATACCTTCTGCATGGGTAGCAAGTTCAACATCTTACTGTACATTTAAACTGTTTCTCTCTCTGTGTGTCTGGCTTGTAGCCCATAGGAAAGAAGACAGTCTGAACTCCACCCTAAACTGTCAGCTGTGTATTAATGCTGTCTGTCAGTGATAACAGACATGCCACAGCATGGAAGCTGTTGTGATGGTAATATTAACAAACAGTTATAACAAGACACAACTAGAGGCCAAAATAGCTCAATATTTCAAACGTTCCAACAACCAAAGTTTAACAGGGTCACTAATCCAGTTTACTTCTAAAAATGTTAATCCATGCCATTTATGTTGACCCACTTAAGGACGCAAGCGAGTATGGGTGCCGATAATATGCAATCTCTGTATGAGAACACACTGACATCTCACAGCCAACACCCAGACCGGACAGGAAGGTCAAAGCAAACCGGAGCGCCTTCAAACACACACAAAGCAAATAAATACCATTTCTAGACAACAACATAAAGAAAACATACATTTGGGATTTTGGTGAGATTGTTAACTTATTGTACATCAGAGATGTAGTGAAATGTTTGATAGATACTAAAAAGGAAAGATTCATCTAAAAGCGTGACAGTGTATAAACGTGATTTAATCCCATGAGTCAGCTGGGCAGGACCAGGCAACAAAAAACCGGAAGATACAGATAGTGACAACTAGCACAATGATTTTCACCAGTGAATATAAAACACTTACTGTAAGTGTTAAAGCTAATATTCTGTAAATAAACTTCTCTCCCATTATGACCGACTTCCACCCTCAATTTATGGATGAGGATTTAAAAAAAGAAGTATCATGACCTACGAGTCAAAACACGCTAGTGGTTTATAATTAAACTGCATTTATCCCAATAGCTTTCCTTGAATAGAAAGTTCACTCCAAACACGGTGGAGACTACAGCCAGAACTCTGTTATGATTGAATGATTCAGATCTTCCAGTTCAAGCAGCGATGGAAAGTCTCGTTTTTTCCATGAGCAACACTATTCCTGTGTAGGAGCACTAAACAAACACGTCTCTAAGTGTCCTTACTCAGTGAGCAGAACTTCACATCAGGACACTCCTTTAGTTTTATTGCTGTGAACAATCAGATTTTCACATCCTTAAAAAAAAACTCAACTAACTTCAAGTATGAGCAATAATAACTTGCATTAAACTATACAAAATAAAAAAAACAGATCAAACTGTCTTATTTTAGCATTCTTGTCCACATGAATAAATCCAACAGATGAGCTTGTAAGCAAGTTTGACAGTAGTTTGGGTTAAACCTGTGCAGTAATCCGCATCATGCCGCATGTTTGAACACTGCAGTCACCTGCAGGGATATTAATCAGATTAAAGGTTTCCTGGTCCCAAAACAAATCAACTGTCAAAGAGCAAAGTACAACGTAACAGTGACGGATGATTTCACCATCATGCTAACAAATAGCCGGTGAGGTCATTGCCAACATTAGCAATATTCAAACTACATTTGCATTTCCTGAAGGAAACGAGAGCGCAGCAGTAGAACAGTGGTCGAGTTAGTTTAGGTTTTATTCTCTTCAGAGATGGTTCAAATATGTGAAACACACAAGTTCTGTTTCTTATTATGTGTTCTTCAGCGGTCTTGTGTTCTTGCTCAAAGTCATCAATCTCTATCCTGCTGGTTCCAACACTCAAGAACACAAGGCATGAAAGCACCTCGATGTGTTCTTGATATCAAGGATGCATTGAATGCAGACTTGCGCATACCGAACCCGCTTAAAGTACCATAAGTCACTGCGGCATGTCCATCCGAGAACATCACCACGAGAACACAAGTCCGTTCTTTGCGTTCTTGGAATGGATGAACGGCCAATGTGATGATGAATGGATGAACAGCGACCACAGATGATTAAACAGATTCAAACCAACCAATCACAATTCATTATGCAAATACAGTAGATGTGATACAGAAGCTGTATTTTAGTCCTATAATCTGATAACAGACAGATGAAGGGATTGAAAAGGACTGTCAGTTCTTAATACATTCTCATAAAGGAATTTTTTGTTATATAATAGCAACGCTCTGGTGAATTGTTTACTAGGACTGTGTATTAACACAAACAGGGTCAACTTTGATAAAGGATTTTATAAAGACAAGAGGATGAAGGGTTTGTGTTACCCGTGATGTTTTTCCGTTCAGTTTTGTCTGGCTTAACATGTCTTTCATCTGTATGGGTGCGTTTCTTGGGTTCAGGCGTCTCTTGACTCAGCTGTAGCTGACTTGTGTATTTTTCATGCTAAAATCAAGAAAGCAGAAATTATGACGGCATGCCAGAGGTCCTGTCCATGTTTTAAAAAACATAATATTCAAATTTTGTACACACTGGATGCGGCGCAACGCAATACGACAAACACATTAAGAACACGCCGGGCGCATCGGGTGTAGACGCAGTGTCACAATTTACCTTGAGGGCTTCCTCTGGCACTTTGTGTTGGCTTCTCTCCAGAATGTATATATGTGAATGTGCACAAAGTCAAGAACAATAATGTAGCAGATGAACGATACAACAGCAAGACAAAACTTCAGATCAACAACTTTAAAATTGCTTGTACTGTCATTTCTAATGAGCTGATACAACACTGTCCCGCACAACAGCAGCTCTGAACAAATCTGTCCTCTAAACAAGAAAGCTGCTTTTCTGGTCACCATCACACTATAATTTCTGCTTGAATATTGTTTTTTCAGGGAGGATTCAAGGGTGCTGGGTATACGAATGTGATTAAAAACCCTGACACAAGGCACAAAGGATTAACACTGCAGATACATTCAGGTTCATTCTGGTTTGAGGAAGGATATCATATCCAAAGCGAATGACATCAGAGAGCTTCAGGCTGATGTATGTTTGATCGGGGATACGAAGGTCATTCACAAAGGTCTGTGGACACAAATTAAATGTTTTTTGTTTTTTTTAAAGAACATAAGCTTCACTGAGCTCCTCAATTGAAAATAGTACACAAATAAAACGTACAACTCGTAAGCTATGGTAAACTCACCCCGTTGAGACTGCCCAAGTCTTTGACCAAATGTTCATCCATGGACACGTCATAGTTGATGACAGCGTGCTGTTTGTCCACACTGCGAGACTGTGAAGGTACAAAGAACAAGAAGAAACTTAGCAACACAGCAAAGCTTTATCATAAAATAAATGTGCTGTCACGATTAAGTAATTTGCCTATTAATTTAATTGTCTATTAAGTAATTGCGATTATGGGGATTAATTGTCTGTTTTAAGGCTTTGAAGTTTAAACAATAATTAATTTATTCAACTAAGAACAAATATCCTTTAGAAATGTTGTAAAGTTTTGTAAATAATCATATTTACTATAGAGTGACTTTAACCGTAAAGCCTGTTTTGAGCACTCTGAGATATGAGGATGGTGTCGTCTTGCTGTGTAGGTGCAGCAAGACTGAAAACACTATCAAAACAAATCAACACAAAGAAATACAAATCTGATACAACTCAAATGTTGTAGATATGTCATTTGAATGTAAAGGTGAGTGCAGATCATGAATCACCCTTGCTTTATAAGAATTCACAATGATTGCCATTCTCTGAAATAATTGTGATTATGTCAAACAATTGCGATGAGACGATTATTTAATATTGTGAAAGCCATATGTGCAAGCAAATCTGATATACGTATAATGAAAGAAAACAATCTTTAAAAAGATACTTAACCTTCACCTTCGAGTTGTTCCAAATCAGTATAAATTAATTTGTTCTGACGAACACAGAGGAAGATATTTGGAAGAATGCGTAGACAGATTTTGCCCCCAATTGACTCCATAGTGTTAATAAATAAAATGTCTTTGTGTTAAACAGAACAAAAAATATAAAAGTATTTCTTCTTACTATGATGGTAAAAATCTATCTGGTTATAAGCATTCTTCCAAATATATTTCTGTGTTCATCACAACAAAGATATTTATACAGATTTGGAACAACTCGAAGGTGAGTAAATGATGACAGAATTTTTGGTGAAGTATCCCTTTAATCTAAAACGTCTGCACAGATATTGACAGTGGAAGAGATTGGACCATTGATCCGTCTGCAGGTTTCATCCAGAGGACAAAACAGTATGGCTAAACAAATTAATCAGTGTGAGGGGCGGGTATAAAAACGCTTCAGATGTTTCCACAACAGCGTCTTCTCCATGGAGAGACTTATCCGTAAACTTAGATAAACATTTATATATGGCCACAGGAAGGTCCGATTACACAGTACATCACAGTCGACATTGCTTACGCTTCATAGAGAACTGAGCACATTCATTTCCAGCCTCATTAGTGATCAAGAGTAATTCTTCTGAGCTGAGGTCACCACACACACTGAGGCTGCATTGTGTCTCTGGCATTCTTTCTGCTTATTTTCCTCTGGTTTCATTTGTTCACTTTGATTGACATCAATTTACATGCACATTCAATTCACTATTTGGATGAAAACTCTTCAAGTGTGAATGACGCTGCATTAAACACATAACTTTTGAAAGGTGGTTCCAGACTAAAGGTCTTGCATATACAATCCAATATTTTCTATGCGGTTTTTGTATTTGGCGCTCGTTTGTACAGTGTCTCTGAATTGTAAAACGCCTCTCAAAATGCTTGCTACGGATGCAAAAAAGGCAGAAAATTGAATCAAGTCCGAATTTTTTCATGACGGATGAAAATATTGGAGACAGTGTAAATGTGATTGACACAACATGAGGTCGTATTTATTTTTTTACGTGCGGAAATTTCGGACTCAATGTGCAATGGCCTTAACCGTTAAATATTCAGTGACTCCTGGTGTCAAGGTTACTTTAAGTGGATCTATAAAATGAGTTTCACACAGGTATTTCAGCAGAGTAAGCACACATGCAGTTCAGCACATTAACAATGAAGAGGATCCACTAACATCTGAAACCACACACTGTCACAATATTGCATTCATGTTCAACACAATACCTATTGTTCTGTCATTTTAAACCTATCAAATGTCACGCTTAAAAAGCGTTTTTAAAAAATGCTACTGAACGTTAGCCAGAGTCCGTGTCTGGCAGAATATGTGCCAGAAATACCCTCATGAATCTTGGTTTATGAGCGATCATGTGGCAGGAGGGAGAGTTTGAGGTTTGGATGCCGTCAGCATGCATGAATACCTAGGACGGAGCATTTTACTGTTGTGGTGAGTTAGCCGTTCTCAACTAACCACAGATGAAGAGAAACATATAAACAGTTTGAAAAAGCAGCATTCTGGTGTCAGCGCAACAAGAGACAGAAAAATGCAGAGGGAGGGACACAGAGACAACCCAACAGAGACTTAATCTGAGTTTTCCTGACTCGCGTGCGTCACATTCTGGAAACACGTTTGCTTTGAGTGTGTTTAAAGACAGACTGAAACAAAAAAGGACAGAACGTTGTTGTCTTTATCTTTCAAAAAGACAAGTGATAAAGATATTATTTATCTAATATTTGACCATATCGTGATCGTTCATTGCAGTGTAGTGACCTGTGTAGCCCTTAGTTATCTGTGTTCCCTGTGTCAGAGGTCAGCGCTAAATGTGAGATCAATGTAAAGCATTAGCTGTGATGTCACTAAAGCTGACCAAAACTTCAAACTGCTGACGTGGAGACAGCAAAGAGCTGTATAAATAAACAAACCTCAGCCGATTATGTTGTTTTGGGGCATTATTCATTTCAACACATATGTGTGTGTGTGTGTGTGTGTGTGTGTGTGTGTGTGTGTGTGTGTGTGTGTGTGTGTAAGGTTCACCTGTAGCATCAGTTCACAGTCTTCTCGGCCAACAAAGATCATCTCCCGTGGCAAGCGGTGGCGTGTGCCGGAGCTGCTCACGAGGAACCATGATGTCACGCTCATCTTCACACCATCAAAACTCCATCAACATGCTGCATGAGATATGAGAGGAACACGATCAGAGATCTGAACATTTATGTAAAACAAAACTACATAAGAAAACCAAATATAGTACTTTTACAGCCACTGTTTAGAGTTTAGGACTTTTAAATGAGAAATCGCATTAAATATTTGTTCTTTACAAGTGAAAGTCACACCGCACATTAATGCAAAAAAATACACTTTCCCCAAACATAAAGTGATAGTGGGGGTCTAAAAGTCACAGACAACAATAGAAAAGAAGACAGAGACATATCACTGAGTCACAACCAAAGTTAATCAGTGTACAAAATCCACCGAAGCAACAAGAACATAACATGAAAATCTATTTAAAGCATATTTCCTTTACAATATAATAAGTAAGATACTTCTGTAGTAAATAATACAAATAACCCGCTATGTAACAGCTGAAAACAGTGTCAATGTGAATGTATAAACCAGACATGACATCAGTTCTGTACCAAAATCAACAAACCGAAATAAAAACGTCTAGACACTTGAAACACTTGACCGTCACAAGTCCAGGGCCTCGAAAAACGAAGCGACACTTTGAAATGTTAAAGCTTTTCCTCAAAACTCACCTGAGAGAAACTTTCACACTACAGCACAAAACAGACGCTACAGGTTAAATTAAACAAAGTCACATCTAAAACTAACCTCGTAAATATCACGATTTAATCATAAACTAAACTTCACATAACACGTCCTGATGTTCCTGAGGTAAATTCAATCATTCATACGGGCGAGAATCAAACTTCGACGCCTCCTGTGACACAATTGCAACACGACAACACAAAAAACATCACGACGGAACAGCAAAAACACACTTTAAATCACACACGAGACACTTTAAAACAGAAAAAACACACATTAGACAAACTTTAAAGTGCGCTCGAGCTGTCACCTCACAGCGTCCCGTCGCGCGACTCCAAACGCATCAAAACCATTGATCACGTAAACGACACGACTCACACAATGTCGCCAAATCAACGCAATTTTGTCATTTATAATCTCGACATCCGTGCGTTCTGAAGCTGTGACGGGAATACGGGCAGGTAAACACACACCTTAAAGGTGAAAAGTGTCCCGGACGTCTCCGGCTCAACCGGAAATGAGAGCAGAGTTTATTCCCGAACATCCACGCGAGCTTTGAGAAACGCGGACACGGTTTTAAACGGCTGCTCGAGGGAATCCCAGGTCAGAAATCACGTATCCCGGTTTATGGGCTGTTAGTCCCGGTGGAGAGAGACTTTAATTCGCGTTAATCCGCCTGTGTGTGAAAGTCTGTCAGGCCGGTCCTCCGGTGACGTCAGAGCCGCCTCAGCCTGAAACTCAAGCCAGAAAAACAAGATCAACACAAAACACTTAAAATTACTGAACTAAACAACATCAACACAAAGCACTTTTAATGACTGCATTGCATAGTAAAAGACAGACGCATCTGACATTTGACTTGAATGCAGCATGTAAAAGATGAGTTGATGCATCCCTTTCAATCACAAACATCATTATTAACCATCAGCTGTTCACTCTAAAAATATTACAAAATTACTTTATGTTTATGTTGTATGATTTGGGCATTATTCCAGCAGGATTATATGGTATGTTCAGGCTTCCATTCGTTAGATAACGTTCAACAACTTGTTTTAACCAGAACGACTAGTAAAATTGATTTAACATCAGATCCCTCAGAATGAAGTTATCTAGTGTGTGATATTCTGTCAAAACTTGCAGAGAATTGCAGATACAGCATATGTTTTTGGAAAACCAGACAGGATAGGCTGTAACACACAACATTATTATATTCAATGAATTAAAAAGAAAATATATACTTTAAAACTTTTTTAATAAGTCAACTTTTTGTTAAAATGTGTGAAATGCCCAATATAATCTTTGTGCGTTTCTCATGTTCCCCATCAGATGGCGCTGTAAACTAAAGGAAGCGCATGAGCTGTTGAACTTTCCATAAACTCAACACTGCGCAACACAACAAAGTTAAAAAATCTGATTATAGTTGTGTAAAATCAGTAATAATGGGTATGTAAAGTAATAAAATGAAAAACAAAAGAAGAGCAACATCTTTTGTGTGGAATCCAGATACACACACACACACACGCACAAACTACTGTTCATTAATCTCGTAGTTAAACTCTGCTTTCCCACTTTTTTACACAACAGCTTTTACAAACGCACCACAAAAAATCACATTCTATTTTAGAAAAATTGTGAAATAAACTTATTAGGACAATTGTGAAGCATCACATCATATTAAGTCAAAAAAAAACACCACAACACATTATCAAATCAGCGAATACAGTAAAAAGACTTTTATAAAAGTCTGATATCTGATATAATAGTCAACACTGGGTGCAGAAACTGCTACAGATGCGAAAACTAACAAAGAAAAGACTTTTTCTGTATATAACTCATGAAAAAGAACTACAGGCCCAAATGCCTTCGATGTCAAACTTGAGCGTAAACAAGTTGCTTTTGTATTCCCATTTTATCTGCTTAATGATTAAATGTAATATAATGTTTGTGAAAACAGATTAATGATTTATCATATTCAAGTTGAGAAAGCAGAAAGAAACAACCGTATCTTTGTGTATCAGATGATACAGAGAGAAGAAAAGCTGAGACTTTGTTTTCTATTGAACTGTGGGTGAATTGTTTGCAATTCTGCATGCTGTCAGGTGTAAAGTTTCCTTTGGGTGGTGTCATGCATACCGTCCAGCTGTGAGGGTTTGTAAGCAACATCTGTCCCGCAGAATCAACCATCTGCTGCAGACCAGAAGAGAAAAACTACAACACATCTGACCGACTGCGCAGGCTGCACTGTAAACCAGCAGCATAACATAAACATCACAGTTACAAGTCATCACCTCTTGGCTTTTTACCAAACAAATTCAATGTTGAGATGTATATTTTACTTTTGTTATGGACATGATGTGATCTCACATTAAATCACTTATTGAGCAGAGACGTGCTTTTAAATTTGTAAATGATTTACAGAAAAATATATATATATTTGTTCGGCTACTTTAAACATTTCTATAGACTTGAGCTGACAGAGTCATGTGTAAGTATCACAGAGATTTTTTAACTTGTAACCGACCACAGTGAGTTTTGCAGTAGTAAAATCACACAAAAATGTATATTAATGTACAGTATGCTTAATATATATTAATACACACACAAAGGTTTTAATTTTTAGCCAACATTTTAATTATAATCAATTCAGTGGAAAAATCTAAACCACAAAAAGCTAAACAGTGTATACAAACTTTATATTATTTGTCCTAAAGCTGATGTTCTTTTGTTTGTGTTAAAAAAGACTACAGGGAAAAACTGAGGATTAAAAAATTACAAATATTTCCCCATTTAAAAAGATGACAGTATGAAAGAGCATAAATTGTATGAAACATCAGACTGAAAAATATGTTTGCATATAAAATAAGGTGCAGTATATAAAAATAAGGGAGAGCATGGTTTACATTCATTCATGTACAATGACCAACGTATGTGTGTTGACAATATAAAAAATGACCAAAGAAATGCATTTTTGTGGTCATAATGGATGCCTTAAAACAATTTCATGAGTAGAAATGTGTTATTAAATAACAGTCAAAAGAGTCATCAGATCAAATGTACAAATGTATCAGCATGATCTGGGTAAAAGAAAAGTTTATACTGCACAGTGAATTACATCATTTCTAGCTGTTAATGTATAAATAATAAAAAATAAAGTAATTTAAAAAAAAACTGCGATGTTTATGTTCTCCTGTAACTCCCCTTTTTGAACGTTTAAAAAAACCTCACTGAGAAGCAAAAACAACAAATAAGGATAATGAGATTGAGAAATGAAATGAATTAATACAGAATCAATGTGTGAATCCCATGAAAACACATTCAGGTCACATTCAAGCTTTTATCCAGGCCACTAACACTTCATTTAAGATGGTTTTAATAAACATGAATTCCCTGGGATTTAAACCCCTGGCCTCAGCGTTACAAGGAAAATAATATTAAATCATTTATTTTGCCTAGTTTTGAATCAGATTTTTAAATGATTATGATTACAACGTGTGGGTGACAGGGTTTGTATTTGCCACAATACAAAAAATAGTACAGTAAATACAAAGAGAATCAACTTCTTATTGTTTCAACAAAAGAAACGATACTTCTTTCTATTATTTCTTGGACATGGAAATGTTTCAATGTTTATCTTGACCGTTGGGTGAAAGATACAACACATCTGACCGACAGATGTGTTGTTATTTTTGTTGTTGTTTTTGGGGGGAATTCAGTCATTATTTATGTGAATAATTACAACACTAATTTATCTACATTTCCTTTCATACAGTATTGCACATTCAATGCAAATATTTACTAAAGCAAGGGACATTTAGGCCATAAGTACTTTAGGGGTACAGAAACATACAATTACACATTTACACAACATTTGATAGGCTTCAATCAGTCAATTCACATGTTGTTTTATAAAAGGATAAAAATGGGATTTGGCATTAAATTAGCTATTCCATTTCAATATTCAGAAGGGTATCATGGCAGATAAAAGAAGCGATACATAATGCATTTTCAATCTATATTACTACTAATGATTTTGATTGGTAGACTGGAAATGTTATAGTGTTCCCTCTCACATCCTCAGAAGAACATTGATAACACATAAGGCCACAGAAAGTCGAACCAAATGACATGTGAAAAACAAACCGGTAAATCAGTCTGCGTATATGAGCTGTTTCTGTGCTCTTGGTTTTACATTGAAATGAGCAACTTCCATCTAAAGTGTCTGATGAGGGATGAAGGAGGCGTACAAGAGGCACATGATGTAATGTTTCAGGCCATTCCACTAGCAGAGTAAGAGAATTGTGGGAAATGTGGTCTCCTCTCGCTGTCAGACGCCTCCATATTGTTACCTGTCAACAAAAAACAATCATGCATGAGTTAAGTTGAGCGAACATCTGCAGAATGTAACATTTATATATGACGAAATTACGATGGGCACTTTCCAGCAAAGCAAAAAAAGATCCCCAAGAGCCATATTTAAAGTCACTTATTAATCATAACTTCTTTTTTAAATTTACAAAATGAATGAACGAATTTGATAACAGCATCAATTTACACTGGACTTTCGGTGAAAGTCTTCAGGTCATTCTAGACATGAACCATATGACAGTAAATAAAAAGCCTGATTGAGAAGATTTATTCAGTTCAGAAGATGACACTTGAATAAATATTCTCAAAACATTTGAGTCATTTCCAGACTGCAAGAGGAGACAGCTGGTCAGTCCTCTGGATGAGACTGTGACAACCTGTTCCAGGTGGTGTGATGGTGATGGTCTGTCCTGTGAACTCTTCATCAAAATATCTGGTGTCCGTTTCTGAGGTCACCTGCGGTTTAAACGGAGGAATCAACTGGGAGAGAGAGAGAGAGAGAGAGACTGTTAACAAAAACTGATGTAACCTATTAAAACAGAGGAAGGACATTTATTCATTATTTTTTTCACAACAGAAACCATCTTTTATCCCCACACAACCTAAAAATACTCTTTACCAAACATGTCATCTGAATCATTGTGTGGTGTTTAAACTGTCTCTTTGTCATCATATACAGTAATGGCCAAAAGTGATGATGTCTGAAAGGGAATAATTGCACCTTCTTTTCATAAACGTCCTGCCACACTATTCCTGTGAAGAACTTGTGCTGCATAATCTCTTTAGCGTCTTCAGGGCCGCCACCTAACCTACAACCAACACACAGTTTTGCACCAAGTTATTGTCATAATTGAGTCAATTATCATTTAAACGGATGTAAAACCTTATAGAAAGTGTAATTCTTATGGCCATGTTTGGAATGAATTTTAAATCAAGTTTTGTCAGCAGTAGTCGAGCGGGGGATACAGTATGAGCACTGCGCTATTCCAGACTGACCGCTGCTTCGGGTCTTTCTTGAGCAGGCCGGACAGGAGAGATTTGGCCTCCGGAGCGAGAGTGCGAGGAAAGCGGATGTCTTCCATGAGGATGAGCTCAAACAAGCGCTCGTGATCCTGGTTATAGAAGGGCAGTCGTCCGCACATCATCTCATACATCACCACGCCCAAACCCCACCAGTCCACCGCGCGGCCGTAATCGTTGTCTTCCAGCACCTGCGGACACACATGATGCATCATAAGTCTGAAAGTTCACTAAACATTTCTTTAAAGTGCTCAGTTATAAAAACCTCCAGACATGTAAAGCGTATTAATAAAGTAAACAGGGTCGGCTACATCATCAAGGATTAAAATGTTCAACATCATGATAACATGACTGAACTGAACTAACATGTGAAGTGAGATGAAGTGATTCCTAAAATAAGTACTCGAGCAGCTGAGAGGTTAATTAGATTTAACTATGGACCGACGGAGAAATGAATGTCATGAATTCAAACACACCACTTCACACCACTGTTATTCTCCTTTTGTATCAAAAATGTGCTGAAAATAGTGTTGCGTGTAGGTACAGGGATCGTGCTTTAAACGTTCCCTCAAAGTTGTTCTCGCAGTAACGTTAAAATAGCATTTCCTTCTTACATTGGTAAATCTATATCTTATGTTGTCGGAATGTTTATAAAAATTTAAGTTTTCATAACTGTTTTAGTTTTTTTCATACAGTATGTAAGAATATCGAAGTCGTCTCTCTTACTCTCTCTCACGCTCTCTCTCTCTCGAAATTATTTTTTAAATGAAAGGTGCTTTACTGGCGTGATTGTTTATTTATAACATTGCCAAAACAATGCACATAAAACAAATAATGACAAGAAATATTTAAAATCACAATCAGAAGAAACATGCTTGTGACATGCTTGGTGCACAGGTTTTCTTACTTCTTTCTTTTTTAAAAAGGCTCAAGATTATTCAAGCACAAGTTTTACACTCAAAGCTTCTTTAGATGACGGAGAACCAAAAACGTTTGTGTACGTAACACCTGACGTGTGTATGTGACCCTGACGGTCGGGTGGACACAGTGTGTTTGTTGCTGGTGTGTGTGTGTGTTAGTGGAACAGGGCCCCGGGTCAGAATGACTCAGTCCGTGCTCTCAGTGGAAAGGCGATGCCTCTGAACTGCTTGAATTACCGACCGCTGTCTATTTCCAGAGCTGCTGTCGTGTGGCTCGCCGAGAGTGAGACAGCTGGGTTTGCAGCTGCCCCATATATGCAGAAGAACAGCACAGCTGTGAAGCTGCCAGGAACGGAGGAGCCAAAGCTGAGCCCTCACCCACGTAAGCAGACCCGAGGCGGGCGTACGGTTACACCGGAGCCCTGGCTGGGGCATCAGGAACAGAGATGTCAGATGTTCCAGAGGGTTCGGTGCTCGCGTGAATGTGCACATTGACACTCTTTCATGAACAGAAAGCTTTAGCCAATTAAGACAGAAAAATCACATATGAGATCTCTTTAGTATCTCAAATATTTCTTCTAGAAATCAATGAGACTAAATGGAGAGCGAATGGAAATGTGTCATCTGCGTCTTAGAAATCTCTCCTGAGAAAGAGTCAGACATGTGTCTGTCATTAGAGTTAGAGAAGAGATGTCGACGACTTGTCAAACTGAGCTCAGATTTGTCAAGTCTGCAATCAAAAGTCTCCATATAATCTCAAACATTTCTCATCACATTTACTCAAATCCAGATGAGTTTACATCTATAATCTACATTCATTTCACACCTCCATACTCTTCAAATTTCAGATTCAGGGGGCCACAAAACGGAACATGTTTATGCATTTGTGATTCATGTCATCACATCAATTCTGTCAGCTGATGCCTGGAAGAAATAAAACGTCAAGCCCATTTTTCCAAGTGTAAAACGCTTTCACCTCTATCCCTCTTTTACATTCTCATACCCCCCCACCTCTCTCTTTTTCCCAGCCGCTCCCTTATTTCTCTTTTCTCACTCGTTCACCCTCTCTCTCTCTCTTTCTCTGGACTTCCAGACGTTCAGCATTCCAGAGCTGCACACACACAACAAGGTCATTGTTTACAGCGGAACAACCTGTAACACTGCCTGGGCCCGACTCCAGAGAGGCCACACGTCTCTATGGCAACAGCCCCTGAAGTCTCTCGCGCCCGGACCGTGTTGTCATGTCAACATGAGGACTGCACTCAAACCGCCGGGACGGGTGAGAGAGAGACAGGTGACACGGCCTTCTCGCTTGAGAGTTCTCACATCAAGCACTTAAAGAAACAGCTCAGTTTGAAAGGATCAAAAGATGGGATTAAAAATGTAAAATGTGAAAATGGGATGTTTTTCCTCAGAGTTGTCAGGTTTTGCTCACTTTAAGGTACAAATTTGTTATCTAAAATACAGCGAAGTGGTTATACACACATGCACACAGCCCCCCACAAGAGGGCAGAGGGATGCTCGGTGAGGGGCAGCTGCTGAACGCTGCAGTAGCTCATGTTTCCGGCAGCTTTGCCAAGCCTCTTTCCCAGCAAATTCCTAAACGGTTGGCTAAAAACAACGAGCCCGCAACTGTGTCAACACGGCCAGTGCTTCTCCAAAAACATTCCTCAGTCTGAACACACACACACAGCCCCCTCGTTTAACTCTGTACTGACACCTGTCACACCTGCACATGGTCACACTGTACACCATCAGTCCATCACTGGTTTTCTAAAGTTGCTGATGATGACGTCATCAAGGATCAAATAAAAGTGCATTCAGAGGTCATCTGGCTCCTCTCCTCCATCACATTGTGTAACTAATTACTGTATTAATTAGCATCTCACTTCTCTTTTTTTCCTCTCTTCTATAGACTAATAATAAACAATAGTTCAGTTTTAAAAGACTAATAGTAAACAATAGTTTAGTTTTAAAAGACTAATAGTAAACAATAGTTTAGTTTTAAAAGACTAATAGTAAACAATAGTTTAGATTTAATAGACTAATAGTAAACAACAGTTTAGTTTTAAAAGACTAATAGTAAACAATAGTTTAGTTTTAAAAGACTAATAGTAAACAATAGTTTAGTTTTAATAGACTAATAGTAAACAATAGTTTAGATTTAATAGACTAATAGTAAACAATAGTTTAGTTTTAAAAGACTAATAGTAAACAATAGTTTTAATAGACTAATAGTAAACAATAGTTTTAATAGACTAATAGTAAACAATAGTTTAGTTTTAAAAGACTAATAGTAAACAATAGTTTAGTTTTAAAAGACTAATAGTAAACAATAGTTTAGTTTTAATAGACTAATAGTAAACAATAGTTTTAATAGACTAATAGTAAACAATAGTTTTAATAGACTAATAGTAAACAATAGTTTAGTTTTAAAAGACTAATAGTAAACAATAGTTTAGTTTTAAAAGACTAATAGTAAACAATAGTTTAGATTTAATAGACTAATAGTAAACAACAGTTTAGTTTTAAAAGACTAATAGTAAACAATAGTTTTAATAGACTAATAGTAAACAATAGTTTTAATAGACTAATAGTAAACAATAGTTTAGTTTTAAAAGACTAATAGTAAACAATAGT